>NC_134471.1:12751108-12798608 GCF_964194025.1 Convolutriloba macropyga | reverse complement strand
ATACACAGACACACACACACTCACACACACACTCACACACATAATCAAACATACACACACACATACACATACACACACACACAAACACAAACAGACACACACACACACACAAACACAAACACACACAGACACACATACACACAAACACAAACACACACAGACATACAGACACAAAATACTCACACACTCATACACAAATACACACACACACACACTCACACACACATACACAAACATACACACACGCATACACACGCACACACACGCACACACACACACATAGACATACACACACACTCACACACACATACACAAACATACACACACATACACATACACACAAACACGCACACACACACACACGCACAAATAGACATACACATACACACACACGCACACGCACACATAGACATACACATACACACACACGCACACACACATACACATACACACATATACACAAACACACACAGACACACACACACAAACACAAACAAACACACACACTCGCACACACACACACACATACACACATATACACACACACTTACACACACATACACAAACAAACACCCACAGACACACACACACACACTCACACAAACACATACAGAAACATACACACACACATACAGATACACACACACGCACACACACACAAAAACACACATAGACATACACACACACACACTCACACACATACACAAACATACACACACATACACACACATACACATACGCATACACACACACGCACACACACAAACATAAACACAAACACAAAAAGACACACACACAAACACACACATAGACACACACACACGCACGCACACTCACACACTCACATACACACAAACACACACACACACTCACACACACATACACAAACACACACAGACACACACACAAACTCACACACACATACACAAACATACACACACACACTTACACACACACACACACACACTCATACACAAATACACACACACACACACTCACACACACATACACAAACATACACACACGCATACACACGCACACACACGCACACACACACACATAGACATACACACACACTCACACACACATACACAAACATACACACACATACACATACACACAAACACGCACACACACACACACGCACAAATAGACATACACATACACACACACGCACACGCACACATAGACATACACATACACACACACGCACACACACATACACATACACACATATACACAAACACACACAGACACACACACACAAACACAAACAAACACACACACTCGCACACACACACACACATACACACATATACACACACACTTACACACACATACACAAACAAACACCCACAGACACACACACACACACTCACACAAACACATACAGAAACATACACACACACATACAGATACACACACACGCACACACACACAAAAACACACATAGACATACACACACACACACTCACACACATACACAAACATACACACACATACACACACATACACATACGCATACACACACACGCACACACACAAACATAAACACAAACACAAAAAGACACACACACAAACACACACATAGACACACACACACGCACGCACACTCACACACTCACATACACACAAACACACACACACACTCACACACACATACACAAACACACACAGACACACACACAAACTCACACACACATACACAAACATACACACACACACTTACACACACACACACACACACACGCATACACAAACATACACACACACATACAAACACGCACACACCCACACACACACACAGAGACAGACACATACACACACACGCACCCACAAACACTCACACACGCATACACAAACATACACACACACATTCGCATACACACACACGCACACACACACATAGATATACACATACACACACACGCACACACACACATATAGACATACACAAACACACTCACCCACGCACATACACAAACACATACACAAACACACATATATACACACACATACACATACACACACACACACATAGACGTACACACACGCACGCACGCACATACAAATACACACTCATTTATACACACACACATACTTACACACATATAGGTATTTGCACATTTTTCATGTTTTCTAGTTTTGTCAAATTATCACGTTATTGTCTGTTCATATATCACATTTTTCGCGTTCAAAATAACGCACAATTGATAATATTTAAATTTTTAACGATATAGATTGTGGTTCTTTACCGCTTCGACAGTACTTTCTCGAAAAATTTAATTGAATTTTTTAAATTTGTTTTTAACCGTCGTTTTTACTTTGTCTTTTTAGTCGTATTTAATTTCCTGTACAATGACCCACTTTGATTGGCTTTACCCGGGAAGGGTAGATGAGCCGAGGTTCTGATATTAGAAGATAGATAATGGCTTTCATGACTTTGAAAACAATTGTTTTCCAAAATGAAAAAAAATTTCAGCTTCGCAATTTGGTTCCTTTTATTGTCTGTTTGATACCTGGTCTCGTTAATTAAAGGCTAAAGATGACATTATGTTTGTTAAGGGAAGGTGTAAAAGGGATTGGTGTCACAAAATTTAATGTTTTTAAAGAATTCGTTGTGACTTTACTGGCTTCGACACGGGTTTTTCACAAAAAAAGTCAATTAATTTTTGATTTTTGTCATATTTGACGTTCTTTTTGTAGACGTAAGACTTGTTCTGGATAATTGCAGGTTTCGAGGGCTTCCTTTGGAAGAATAAACGGACCTATTCATTTTTTTAATTTTTTAATTAATGGCTTTCATGTCTTTGGAAAAAAAATTTATTCCATAAAAACAAGTATTATATAATCTTGCTTTCTTTCTATTTGGTCTAATTTTAACCTAGTTTCATTAATGAGAGGTCACATATTACATGATCGGTGATCGACGAAGGTGCAATCGAACTTTTTTGGGGGCCAAAGTATGGCTTTTCGGCCCCCAAAGCATTTTCGGGCAAGTTTTAATTGATTTTTAGTTTTTTGTCTATTTGTTGTTCTACCAAGAGTTTGTTGAATACCAAGAGTTCTTATTTCCGTTCTATAAAAGCATTGGTAATTGTAAACCTCTGGAATATTTTAGTTGATTCCTAATGGTTTTCATTATTTTGAAATTAATTGTTTTTTAAAAAAATTCAGCGAACTTTCTAACTTTAAAGTTTCAGTTCTTTTTTGTCTAATTTTTACCAAGCTTTATTATGAACTGGTGAATAACCAATTTTTTTGGTGAGTTACAACATATTTTCTTTATTTTCAGTTTTATCTGATGCTATTTTGACTTTGTTTTTATGTTTTGTTTTTTTAAAATGGACATAAATTTTTTGATTTAATTAATGTTTGTTGTTGTTGTTTGATTTTGCCGTTCGTCTTCGCTCGCTTTCTTAATATCGGCTCATCTCATCAATCTAATGCATCATCTTTTTTAGTCCACTGAGTTAATTGCTTTGGAGGCTATCTTTTCGTTCATACACCAATTTTTTTTTGAAAAATACTTGAATTTTTTTTTGTTTTTCCATCTGTTCCTCATTTGGTACACAATTATGCCAAAGTTGTGGATGAGCGGGGTGGGAACCTTATGTGCGATCGTACATTACCGAGCCGCCTTGTTATTCAAAGTATCTTTACACATATAGGTATGCTTGAACCCGTGTAAGGGGCGTGGAAATAATTCTCGAGATCTTTGCTAAAAAGAAACGCACCACCCCTCAAGTGGCCTCTTATAATTAAAAATTTCGATTTATATTTACGAATTCATGCAGAGCACACACCATATCGGCCACATTAGGATAGTCGTATTAGCCGACACACTAATTAGAAGACACGCCAATTGGCCGACAGATTTAAGCAATTTAAATGAACCCTATTTGGAAAAAAAAGTTCATAAAAAAGATGCTCGTCTAGACTAGCATGTTCGGTTTCAAACATAACCAACTGTGAAAAACTTTGCTTGTGAACTACAAGAAACTGTGTTCAAACTCAGTGCATGCGAGTTGCAAATTGATCAACAAAATTTTCTTCATTGTTCAACAAGAGTGCTCCATTTTTGAAATCAATATTTACCAATGAATTTATATTTGTTCAATTAATTTTGAGAACGAGCTAAATGCGAATTTTCAATAACTTTGCACATTTCAGAAATTTTCTCTAAAAAGTACGTCTGAAATTCCAGCAAAAGGAACGCTATCATAACGTTTGACTACATTAAAAACAGAAAAATCAAAATTTCCTTTAGAATAAAACGACACTTTCTTTCGTCTAGAACCGAACATATCGACAACCTCTTACGTTTAAGTACTGAACATACCGATGATCTCCTCCGTTTAAATACCAAATATACCACCGATCTCTTACGTTTAAACGCCGAACATATGGAATCTTCTAAAACCGATTATACCAAATACCTCGCGTCTAAAAATGACGATATCAAATCTTTGTTCCGTCCGAAACCGATAACGCCGAACACACCGAACTCTTTTTGAAACCGAACATATCGAAGATTTCATACAAATTTTTTGTCGTTTTTGTTCGGTCTTCTCAGCTAGGGAAGTGCGACACAAAAAAATTTCCCAAACAATTTTGTCGACCTAGGGTATTTTTGTTCATCATTTTCCTCTCAACTGGGTCGGGTACCGAGGGTATAAAACCAATCACCCCAACAACGCCCCTTTTCTCTGAAAAGGGACCTTCGTTCAATTATATGAAGGCGGGGGTTAAAAATAAGTGTTGATACTTTTAGGTTTCTTCGTTGACACAAACTGGGGTCTATCTTTCATGGTTCCGGCGGCCATTATAACAACTATGGGCATTATTGTGTTCCTAACAATAGTCCCATTCCCAGAAATGGTCAATTGCATCAATCCCAACCACTCAGCCGACCGCACTCGAAGCCGAAATACGCTGAACAGAAATGAACAACCACGACCAAGTTCTTTGGCCAGCGAGAGCAACCGAATTGATGGCGGTAGCAGTTTTGTGATAGTTGACAATGAAGAAATTGAATTCGAGGATAGTTTTTTGGAAGACTTTGGCTACGATGATGAAAGGTTCCGCAGTCAGATCATGAAGCCGGCTATTGCCATTAAAGATGCACTCCAGGTACGTTCAACTGCAAACAAATGCCCCCCCACCCATAGTAAAGTGTTACAATTTTGAGACGGTGTCATAAACGGTGCTTACTAGGGACAAAAATGAATCAAATTGAATTAATTGGGAGATCAATATATGAGGAAAACACTCATGAAGAAAAAGCAACTAAAGAAAAAAATGCTAACAGAGCATCAGTACACTGTTTACCCGGGCCGAGGTTTCACCCTCAATTCACCCCTAATTAGCGGGGATTGGGGTGTAACGCGTTTTTCACTCCTATTTATCGGGGAAAAGTGTTTAAGAGTGTAATTTTAAGAAATTACACTGTTTTTACATGTTTTCTCCACACTTTGTACACTTTTTTCAGAGAGCGTAATTTAGAGTGGATTGAAAAGAAATTACAATCGTTTTTCTACCATTATGCTTACTATCACGTTTTTTTTCCACTCTTTTTCCACTCTTCATAAAGAGTGTCATTTAGAGTGGATTGAAACTAATGATAAGTATATGCTTAGTTTTAAAAGCAGGTTTGTGTTTGTTCAGATACCAGGAGTGATCGAGTTCTCACTGTGTCTATTCTTCAACAAGTTCGTCACTTACTCATTCATGTACTGGCTTCCAAACTTCATATCTCTCCTCACCAATTATGATCTGTCCAGCCAGTCATCTGCCTACATTGCCACAGCCTTCGACTTCGGAGGCCTCGTCGGGGGAATGGTTCTTGGTCACGTTTCGGGTACGTTTGAACTTGACTTTAAAACTGCTTCTCAAGTCACGTTTTACAGTTTTTGGTCCCTGACTGAAATGACAGAAATGACCTCTGCAGAACATAGGACAGACTGGGCTTGTAATAAGATTAGCACTCAGAGATATTTTGACCTCTATAATCATACCGTGCGACAGTGCAACTCGATTTGATCATTGTTGAGGTTTATAATAGCTCTGATAAGATCCTCAGAACTCAAATGATGAAATATAATTCCTGTCACCACCTAAAGCAATCTGCACTACCTTATATGACCACTAAGTTGGGATTTATAATGGGACTTAACCTAGATTTGATTGTACTGTCATAGTTACGTATACAAAGGTAACGTTTATCTGTATATTTGTGTTTTTCCAATTTCAGACAGATTAAAAGACAGGGCAGTAGTCGCAGCATTCTCAATAATCCTCTCTGTTCCTTTGATGCTATTGTACAACTTCACAGCCAATAAGAGTCTTCAAATTGGGACTGCATTACTTTTCCTCACTGGTCTGACTGCTAATGGCCCCTATGCCTTGATCACAACTGCCGTCAGTGCCGATTTGGGTACCCACGAGATCTTGAGGAAAAATAGCCGGGCGCTGGCAACAGTCACGGCCTTGATAGACGGTACGGGTTCTTTAGGGGCAGCTTTCGGTGTTATTGTTTGCTTTGAACTGGACACTGGAAATGTTTTCTACGTTCTTGTGGCTTCCAACATTGTTTCACTGTTTTTCTTAACGAGGTTGCTTGTGAAATGTTACAGAAACTATGAACAACGTTTGAAACGTTTTTGTCGAACTTGTTTATTTTGTAAATGATTATCATGTTCTTTTTCCCTAGTCTCTTTTTCAAACTTTCAACAACAAATTTATTTTTTATAGTTCTTAGCAAGAGTTCCCAAGTTGAGGTGGAAGAACTAAGCCAGCTATGATCAGAACGACTTCGGTCGGGCACAGAGTTGTAAAACAGAACTCAGCGAAAGAACTTGACGATGCGTCTAGGGTCTGTAAAGTCTGATCAGGTCCCCATCCGAACCCTGCAAGATCATACTCCTAGAGTGTGGATAATCTGAACATAGAGTCGTTTCCTTAACTTGTACCCTCTGCTCAAAAACGGGACCTCAAAAATTTATCAATTTCTTGCATCACAATTCTATTTCAACAATGGTCTAATTTTAAATGTTGTATCTAAGACTAATAGTAGTGAAATAAACAACACGTGGTTTATCCCTATATGAGACAAGGAGGCTCGGTAATGTTGGATCGCACATAAGGTTCCGACCCCGCTCATCCACAATTTTGGCATAATTGTCTACCAAATAAAGAACAGATAGAGAAACCCAAAAATTCAAGTATTTCTCTAAAAAAATTGGTGTTTGAACGGAAAGATGGCCTCCAAAACAAACAACTCAATGGCGTAAAAAATGATGCATTAGATTGAGGAGATATGCCAATATTAAGAAAGCGAGTCAAAACGAACAGCAAAATCAAACAATAACAACAACAAACTTTAATTACATCAAAAACTTTATGTCCGAAGTCGAAATAGCGTCAGATAAAACTAAAACTAAACAAAATGACTTCAAATTCAATAGAAACGATATCAGGGGCCAGTCTATAATAGGCTTGGTAACAATTAGACAATAAAGAACAAAAACAGTAAAGTTGAAAAAATTGCTTATTTTTTTTAAAACAATTACTTCTTTCAGAATAACGAGAACCATTAGAAATCAACGAAAATATTCCATAGGTTTACGATTAACAACGCTTCTAAGGAAGGGAATGAAAAAATGCCGGTAATCAATTTTTTATGAGGTTACAAAAAGAACAACAAAGAGACAACCAACAAAAATCAAACAAAACTTTACAGAAGACGCTTTCGAAGCCGTAAAGCCATAATTTGGCCCTCAAAATTTGTTCGATTGCACCTTCTTTGAACACCGATAATGTATTTTGAAACCGCTCATTAATTAAACTAAGTAACAAGTAGACAAAAAGAAAAAAAAGGCAAAATTAAGTAATACTTGTTTCTTTTTCGAAAAAAAATTATTTCCAAAGTCATGAAAGCCATTATCAACAAAAGAAAACAATTAAATATGTTCGTTTACTCTTCCAAAGGGAGCCCTTGAGACTTGCTTTTTTCAGAATAGGTCTACAAAAAGAACGTCAAATATGACAAAAATCGAAAACAAATTAATTTTTTTTGTGCGAAAAACCCGTGTCGAAGACAGTAAAGTCAAAACGAATCCTTAAAGATAGAACCAAAAAAATTCAATTAAATAGTGAAATTAAATAGAGAAGGTAGTGTCGAAGCAGTTAAAACAATAGTCTTTATCTATAAGGATTTTAAAATTATCAATTTTGCTATATTTTCGAACGCCAATAATGGGATATATGAACTGTCAATTACGTAATAATGTGACAAAACTAGAAAGGTGAAAAATGGGCAATTATCTAAAAATTGAAAAAAGTGTGAAATCGATTAGTATCAAAGCCAGAAAAACATAATTCAAGGCGTAAAACCGCAATAGATATTAATACTTAGACCAGTAGAAAGCAGAAGCATTTTTTCTTTGCTGACACAAAGCTACAAGTTGACAAAATTAAGAGAAAAATAGGAAAAATTTAAAAAACCATTTTTTTATTTAGAAGCCAAATATTTTTAAAAGTCAAAACGACCATAAGCTTCCAAGTAAAAAATTATATACCTTAATTTGGAGCTGCTTAAGAAGGCAATTGGACCTATCACTACTGAGCTCTGATTTGAAATGCTCTGTTCTTTAGTTAATATTAAGACTAATATATCGACTAATTTAATTTTAAAGAAAGCCGACAGAATTACAATCCGAATTATTTTTGGATTGTGATCGTCCGCGATTGGTCCAAAACTAGCCCTGCTAATGTATTTCGTCCATTAGAAACACTTATTTATTCCAATTTTTAAGATATATACATAAGTTGTTAGTTAAAAAAATCAAAAACGAATGCTGCGTTTTTGATAATCAACGAGTAAAGTTAGCAAAAATTTAATTACAGAGCCCTCTCAACGAAATTTGAAAAAAAATAGCCACATTTGAGTCTACAAAGATTGTGTTAGTGGTGTTTGGGTGTGTATTTCCTGCAAACTTAATCAAAGTGGACTAAAGAAATTTATTTCGTGCTGTTTTTGATGAAAAAGTCTGAATTCTGAAATATTTAGCCGAAATTTTTCACAAAAAAATTAAATAAAAAGTAGACAATTGTTTTTGTTTTTAAAGATAAAATAAGCAACAATTTCTTACCAAATTTTAACAAAAATTAGCAAAATTGACAAAATTTTAATCAAAAATACCGGATAAAATGAATAAAATCAACGGAATTCACGCTATTTTTGCGAAATTATAAACCTCGATAATTCCCTGTAAAAAACGAAAATTAATTTATCTTTTTAATTTTATATTTTATTCTGGAAGAGCTTTCTATTGACATCAGTCTCAACTCTCTACGATGAATATATCGATCGGCTAAAATTGTCTGAACAAAAAAAACCCATTTGAGTATATAGTTCCTCCCCCATCTCAAGAGGGGTCGGAACAAAGATTCAGATATAATTGGAGTTATAAAGGGGACCTTGAAGGATGGATGAAATATCTGATTTTTTTCTGCCTCCAAGAACTCTCTCAATTCTCATTTAACTTCAAAGAAGTTTGGCCAGAGAATTGGCCTGTATATACCAAATAGATAGATCGTCGTGATTATAGCGAAAAGAAATAAAAAACTAAACATAATTACACTTGCAAACGCACACACACAAAACTCTCACGCAAACACAGACACACACACTTGTTCGAAATGACCTCTTTATTTTGAATAAAATTTTCAACTGAGAAAGTGCGTTGAAATTTACAGATCATTGGAAGTCTTACAAAAGTTGTAATTGAACTCACTTTGCTGGAAAACGTTTAACAAGAAACATCGAATGGTCTCAAATCGCAAAATTGGGTGAATCTTATGTGGTGAGAGTCGTAAAGTTTGTAAATATAATTAAGCAAAATATGACATTGCGGACTTTGATCGGACATCCCCATTGCCATTATTCAGGAAAAACAAAACAAAAAATACAAAATCGAAAACTTTAATTACTATAAACATCCGATAACTCCGTCAAGTTTAAGATAGTAAACTAAGTTATTACCCTAAGTCGGGTACCAAGCCAATTTAATAATAATAACAATGATATTAGTTATATATATATATATATATATATATATATATATATATATATATATATATATAAAACATTAATTTATTTAAAACAGTGTGTTCAAATAACTATAATTTTAGTAGAGTCAAAATATATATTGGAAGTCTCATATGAAAATAAAATGGTGTCACTTCCATTGCAACGTCACAAACCGCATGAAAGAGTTAAGCAGCCAGAAATATGAAGAAAATAATTTAAATTGTTTCGCGTAACTTATGCCTCAAAAAGTGGTCAACTACGAAAAATCAAAAAATTCATCCGCATGGTTACTGAGTTTCAGAACTCAAAATAATTGTTAACAAGGAGCCTCGGTAATGTTTCTGACTTATTTTTTCACCAAATGAGCAAGAGGTAGAAAAGTTTCAAAAGATCACTCATTGTTCGAAGAAATGTTGTGTATCAATTCGTCAAATCGCTTGATGCTCTAACCACTACTCAAATGAAACAATAACTCTCTAGAGGGTTGATGATTTTTGTCATGAAGGAGATTGAGAGACAAGACAAACAACAAAATCAAATTTAAAAAACAGCTTTTACTAACAACAAAAACACAATGTCTATCTATTTTCTCTTTAAAAGTTTAAGGAAAAAGTCAAAATAGGATCAGATAAAAAGTAGACTAAATCAAATGACTTTTACTTCACCAAGACAGATATTGACCTGTTTTTATTGAAAACAATTAACAAATAAACAAAAAACAGAACGGGCAATATTAGAAAATACGTTTACATATTTTTAAAATGTTTAATTTCAATGTCATTGTTGAGGCTACGCTTTACTACTAGAAAACAATTCAGGAAAAGACCAAACCCTGAAGTTAGAATAGCATGAAAAGCAAAATTTAATGCCAGATTCTATCGAAGCCAAAAAGATTTCTTCACTTTTTTCAATAAAAATATTTAGTAACTAAAATTTGTACAAGATCATCATACATGAAGTGAAACTCAAACTTGAACCATCTCAACAATATTTCGAATTTAACGATGTTGCATCTGATTACTTGCGATTGATTCGCAGAACAACCTGTTATTAATACAGAACATTCGACGAAACCTCTACAACGTTAACAAATTACCCATGACATCAATACTGAAGAAGCCAGGTTACGGAAAGCTGATCACACTCTGCAAAATCCCTATCTACAACCAAACGGAGACGCAATTTTGATATTTTTATCCACGTGACTAGCAACATAAAAGAAACTTGAAAGGCTACCAAGATATGCTGTGAAATATGGGAACTCCTAAACTCCATTATTATCTTGAGCTATGATCAGAAACTCAAAGAAAATTGATAAATTCAATCTTATTTTTTTTGTTATTCTGAGCTAAACAAGTTTGTTGTATAGGAAAGCTGATCAATTATTTTTTGAGACACTACTACAAAAAGTTAAGGCACTACTTTAACACTACTACAAAAAATGTAAGTTCAGGCCAAAAATCTAACAATCACTTCAATTTTGCGAAAAAATGGTTTCAAAGCCTATAAGATCAAAATCTATTCGCAGAATTTGAAAAACAATCAAAACAAGGAAGATAATCAATTGCGCTTTTTTCCAGAGTTAGTAACGTGATATGCGACTTTTCAATAATGTGCCATGAATGTGATGATCGGACACTATAGCAAAAGAGAATCTCAAATGTTGGAAAAGGTCAAAAAATCTGTAAAATTCATAAAAAACATCTAAGATCAACGCCAAAAAAAGCCATTATTTAAAAAAAACAGCAATTCAGACTTCATTTTGATCTGCTTCTTAAACATGCAATTTCTCTCTATGCTGAGATTACACTGGAAAGTTACAGAAAAAAGATGGATATTGGCAAACTTCAAATTACCAAACTTTTTTTGGAATTGGTAAATAGGTTAATCTGTTACTGCATAGTAAGCCAACTGTACATGTCGTTGGTGAGACTAAGTCAAAAGACTAAACATTAACAACGAAAACAGGCTGAACTCAAATTTTCATGAACAATTTTGTTCAAATGTTGTTGAATCAAAAAAGATATTCTTTGCAGTCGAATCATTATGGTTCGTCATTGGACTACCTTTGCAAGTATATCTGAGCAGTCAATAATTGAAGTTTGATTCGAATTAAATCTCGTCTGTAATTAACAAAAAAATCAAAAAAGTAAAAAAATACCTCAAAAAGTATGTCTCGCCCGGTTACAATCCGATTAAATTTCGAACTGTAAAATTCCAAAGTTAGACCAAAACTTGTCCTGCTGCTGCTGTTTCTCCATTACATTATAAATTGTTCAAAATGTAACCGAATTAGCTAATATGAACAACAAATCATTATATCAAAAAAATTTTACAAATTTTGGATACTTATTGAGTTATATTTACGAAAAATCCATTATGTATCAATTGAAAGCATTAGAAAGTTTTTCAATAGCTCCATCGATACAAAATTAGGATTCTGATTCCGGACTTAGTCATCACACCACATAAAAATCAAATGTTGTCAAAACTAAGGATTTAGGTAAGAATTTTGAAACATTTATTGGGGCCAATAAAACCATGAACTTTACTCATAAAACAGCTTATTGTTTCTCTGGACCTTACTGCAGAATTAATATCCTTTTTTTAACTGAATGTCAAATTTATGCAGACGTTCTTTTGATTGTGATGAAAAAGACAAAAACTTTTTCAAAAAGAACAGTCCCGAAATACAATCAGAATCATTTTTCATGGCTATGAAAAACGATGAGACCAAAAACTGGTCCTGCCATCGCTGCTCTGCTGTTGGAAAACTCAATTGTTCTATAATAAAAAACATTAAAATTTTTTTGGCATACAAGAATCTTAATATATCAAAAATATTCTATGCAGTTTTCTAAATATCGGTTTAATTTAGCGAAAAACTGCAAAATTGTTATTTCCGGAAAACTTCCATAAGAACCCGAGGTGTAATTAGACTGTCTGGATGATGAAAAATTGTGTCAGCAGCTTTCAAGTCTACACTACCGGTCAAACTGGACAAAGTGGAACAAATAGGCATAATTGACGCCTTTTTATGAAAAAAGGAAGAGTGCTGAATTTTCAAAATTTTGGCTGACAAATTTGCCAAAACAGTTGGTTCCAAATTTTTGTACAATCTATTCTATTTTTTAATTTAAAAGTAACTAATGAGTCTATCTTTAACTATTTTATCATATTTTTGCAACAAAATGATCGAAAATAGATAAAAAAAATTATGAAACCTGTGAACAAAACAACCGAAGTAAACCTAAGCATCACAAAATTTTCAACCTCCATAACTGCTCAGAAAAAGTTATATTCAAAAAATTGTTATATTTCGAAATTCTACGCTTGGCAAATTTTCTGTCAATAATACTCACAATGTTGTACAATGGATATATCGATCGGCGAAAATTGACTGAACAAAAAAATCAGTTGAGTATTTAGTTCCTCCCCCACTAAAGCGGATCGGAACAAAGAGCTGTGTTGCTGTAGACAAGAAGTACTCGAAAAGACAGTCGACGTTGAGGTCTTTGAAACTGCGGTAAAAAATTAAAAGCTATTGGCGTTGGGCTTGCCACCTTTTTCTAGATCGAAACAATGGTTTCAGATTTAAATAGTCAAAAGTTTATCATCATTGGGTTAAACTATAAATAACAATTTTTGAGAGCTATTGGTTGACACTATGTAATAGGAAGACATCAGACTAAGTCTAATTTGGAACGAAGTATATTTCGTATGCATAAAATCTGCAGATTATGAACTTAAACTGTTGATTAACAAAAACCAGTTTAATAATTTCTGAAAAAAATTGATTTCTAAATCGAATTTTCAACACTAAACAAGGACGCTAGAAAATATGCGTACGCACATAATATTCCGACCACGCTTAAACACGTTTTTGTTTTAATTGTCCGCCAAAAGAGGAAGAGATAGAAAACCTTCGAAAAATCGATATTTTTCGGAAATAATGGGTGTATCCAATTAAAAAGCCGCATTAATCCCAAACCACTATAAAAGTTAAACAATACCACTTTAGAAGGCCGATGACAAATAACCAATCAAAAACGAATACAGGTAGAACTCAACCTCTCACAAAAAATTCTACACAAACAATGCTGAAGCCTAAAAACCATCTGCATTCTGCTGAGATTATCATGTATGTTCATTGGCCTTCATTTGCACGTACATTGGCCTATTGACATTTGAGGTTTGTTTTGAGAGCAATTTGCTCTGTAGCTAACACAGACAAAAATCGAAAAAGCCATGAAAACCATGTGCTTTACTCATAAAACCAATTATTGGTTCGCTAGACTTTATTGAAATGTAATTGTATCTTTTATAAATTGCAAGTTTAAATGAGAAAAAAATCGCTAGTGATTAGGAAGAAAAAAATTGAGAAGAAAAAAAAGGTTTCAAAAAAGACATTCAGAAAGTACAATCCCAATCTTTTTTCATCCTTTTTCAAAACTCAACGATGGGACAAACACATGTCCTGCTATCGCTGCTCAGCTGTTAAAAACGAAGTTTTTCTGAACAATTTGGTGAAAAAGTTTTCGGTGAACGAGAATCTTAATAAATGAGAAATAAATTATGCCATTTTTGAGGAAAATATTGTGAAATTTCAAAAATTTAGCTGAAATTTTTGCTAAAAAAACAAGTTCAATTATTTCAATATATCGCATCGATTTTCAAACAAAAGATGACACTATTGTTAATAATTTTTATCATATTTTATCAAAAACAGATAAAAGTTTAAGCAAAAATTACGAAAATTGTGAACAAAACAACGGAAATTAAATTCTAGGCTCGGAGAGCTTTACAATGATGCTATCACGATTCTCTTTGATGAATATATTGATCAGACAAAATTGACTAAACAAAAAAACCGTTTGAATATATAGTTACACCCCTACTAAGTGGGGTTATTTTGCATAAACCTGTGTAATGATTTCTGAGAAAAATTTGTCTCTAAAAAGTTGGGATCCTAGACTCTTAACTACGATTCTCCAGAAAATAAGTATTAGGCTAATTGGAACATTTTTTTGTTGTACTTGACAGTGTTCTACTTTTAACTTAAGGGTGTTTTTTGCAGCGTAATGAGGCCGTTTAAGACTTTGGCTCGCATGATGCAGCATGTTCAAAAGCTATTCTTTCATGATAAAATTTGACTCAGACACAAAACAGATAAACAATGGTGTTAAGATGAACAACAGGCAAACAATAAAAAAAGTGTTAAGAATAAAATGGCGCATTGTAGAAACTTATTAGATTATGGCCCGTATTTTTTTAATTTGTTCAAAATTTTGGAATTTAACTGATGCGCTAGTTTTTTTAGAGATCTTATGACATCTTTTGTCATGTGAGTTCTGATGTCAAATTGAAGGGGTGATTTCGTTCACGCTGAGGCGGAAGCTTGAGCAAAAGAGCGAGTGTTTTTGAGGCGTGAATTTTTTCATCCTGTATTTGAGTAGAGTGAGGGACTTTTGTTTGAAGAGAGAATCGCTTTTTCGATAGTTGTTATATTGTTCACGTGCAACAATTTGAATTATGTTTAAGGCTCATTCCTAACCATGTCTAGGTCTAGTTTTTATTAAATTTTTTTTTTGAATTGCAGTTCAGGACTTGTCCAGATGTTGTTTTTATCACACTGAACAAAGATGTTCTGAGACAAAAGACTGTAATATCAATTTCAGCGGTCATTTACAAGTTTTTAAAACTTTTACCAATTAAATCACTCTTTGTTTGAAACAATTTCCAGTTTTAGTTCTTTTGTTTTTGATTATAATTAGTTATTGTATCAAATTGATTGATAAGATTGGGTATATTACAAACAATGACCTATAAGTTACAAAAAGCTTATTTTAAATGATGTTAATAATAATCGTTTTATTCTCTGGCATTAATATTTTTTAATCTCCTTAGTATATTGTCAGTATCATTTTACTCTTCATCAAATGCTTAAATCATTCTGCATTCTGGTTAGCTTAATATATATTATATTTTCAATTTTTCGTAAACAATCTGAATCAGGTGTATAAATAATTATATTCACAAGTTTCTTTATTCAAACTCAACTTTTACCAATCATCAAGTTATTTTGACTAGAGCAGTTTGAAAGGATCATTAATTCAATGTTTTTCATGGTTGATTTGAGTTAGCATGATTATCAATTTTGTCTATGTAAAATAGAAAAAAAGTTTTCAACAAAAACCGCAAGTTCAATATGATAAACAATGCCAAATATATTTAAAAGCTTAATTTTTTTGTACTAAACTAAGTTATAATATTATTACGATTTTAAAACAGACTTGTGATAAAATAAGCTCAAACTTAATGCTGAGCTTTTAGTTTTAGTTCTAGAATGTGAGAGAGTTTTTAATGAGATTAAAACGTAACTTTTTTACTACAGACATTTAATAAATCGAATATAATAACACTGTAGTTTGCAAACGCGCGGAGGTTGATTATACTATTGATAATAAGACCAGCCACATTTTCATAATTTTATTTTGTTCAATTTGAATTTTTGGCGCCATATTGCCAAGAAAAACAATCAAATATGATATTCTGTTTTTAAAAACTTCAGACCTTCAGAGCCTTACCCGTTTGAGTTCATAGTTATAGACAACCACTTCAACAAAGTATTACACTTCTCAAACAAATTTTCATCCAAATTATTTTAAACAAAATTATTACAAATCTTTTCATTGTTCTTAATTTTTACTAAGGACAAAATTCAGGAGTCAATATAATCATAGCTATGAATGGAACCAGCAATTACGACACAGATTTGGAACGACAATGTCTAACAATCGGCGTCTTTCTAGGTAAGATTTTTTTCTCTTCTCAATCAGGTTATAAAGTTTAATATTCGCGTAACATTTTGTACAGATTATAGAAAAAATAAATGAAACAAATGATTCAGATATACATTGGCTGATCTAAAGTACAAGCACTTTTTTTCTTTATCAAAGTTCCATGACTACAACTTTTAATAAACCCCACAATATGAAGTTGTAAATTTATAACTTTTTGAATTACGGGGTCAACCCGGGACGTCATATATTGAGGTCATTAGAACCAGCTCGACTAATCTAGCACAGGCCGCTGCAGTAGTCATTATAGTTTCATTTCTATGCACAAATAATAAAAAATCAGGTTAACTTATCTGGTTTACCGAAGTGAAGTATGATTTAAAATCTTAATGCGTGGGCGAGAGCTTTCAAAATGCACTGCATTTACGCTATTATCTTTGCCGCCTTTGGGTGGTTGTCGCCATATCTGAGAAATCTGAATGTTGCCTGTTTGTTTTATGAAGGAAAATCTGAGCGATATGGGGAGTAAAGGAATTGAGGTAATTAAAAGGCGTTTTGCTATCCCAGTACTGGGCAAGTCTAAATACTAATCTGACGACTCTTGGCGAAGACTCGGATAACACTTGCAAGTTGACAACAACTTTTGAAGAACGTTCCATTGAAAATTTCGAATTTCGGAAATTTTTTTAAATTCCAGGCTACTTCTGACGGAAGTTTTCCGAACCTTTCTTCGACTGGCCAACACGTGATTTTAGGCTTGACAAGTCTTGGCAAAGACTTGGATTTAGACTTACCAGTTTAAAAAGTCACACGATCATAGCTCTGAATCATCAATGCAATGAGACTTTTAACTAGACTTGCCCAGTACTGAAATTGACTTAGTGTTAGGTCCACTAAATAAGTTCCATCATTTTTCAATGTTTCCATTAGTAAAGCAACTCAACATAACGTGCCAAGCATCTAGTCACTCAAAAGCCTTTGGAAAAAGTTTTAACACGTATAAAAGGCAAAACAACATGGACCTCTCTTTTACATCAGTTGAAATGTTGAAATGATGATTACGAACAAGCTTTAACATTATTGAGCACAACATAAAAAAGCAAAATAGGCATAAAAAGGGCATAAAACGACAAATCAAGTCTGCACGTTAGGTAGGGGATCAAAACAAGAATGGTCATCTTACCACCTATTACCTGCGAAGGAATATCTTGCTGTTGTTTCCTTTCAAAAACTCCAAAATTTAAGCTTAGGGATCGATCTCTATTTTGGGCATCTTTGATTAGGAGATGAAAAAAAAACATTTTCGCGGCTTCGGTTGTATATTTTAGCCTGTTTCATTCTTAAAAAAGTTACAAATTAGATAACTTTAAAGAAAAAATCCGAACCATAGAAATTGATAGAATTGGGTATTATTTTCTTAATCTTTAGCTGAAAAAAATCGGACATTTCAGATTTAACTTAAATATTGATTTGTCTGAATTCTCATTGCTTGATAAAGAAGATATTTTATTGTGGTCTATGTACCACTGATCTTCCACAGCAAAAGAAACTATTTTAGCTTAGCAGAATAAATTAAATAAGACAACAAATAATTACAGCTGAAGAAATGTAATGTAGTTTTAACAGATTTAGTTTTTTTTATAAAATGTTATGGAGACGAAATTTATAAAAATAATGGTGGTTATCATAAATAAAACAACAATCACCTTGTTATCATAGTTAGTGATTGTACTCAAAACATCAATACATAAATAAACTCTGAGTGGATCTTTTCAAAAATTGCGCCCCCCCATTTTGGTACCCAGTAGAGAATCGCCACCCCCTTCGCACCGACCGGGGGTTCGGAATGCTTGCCGACCGACACGCCAGTCGCATTTTTTTTCGTTTTGTTTTCCAAATCGGCTAGTTGCTACACCATTCAATATGGCGTATTTTATTCCATTCAATTTAACATAGTAGGTGCATGCGTTGAAATTTATTAGTCGGCTCTGATTGGTTTAATAAAATGCTCGCTTAAATTCTTTTCAAGAATAGCCACCTTTTCACAAAATGGGGACAATAGTTGAAAAGATACCTCTGAGTTAGTAAACAAGGCATCAAAAACCTTTGAGTAATTCGATATATTCAAATTAGAGCAATCAAGGAACGAACGACTGATAGTGGACTTGAATTTATGTGAAAAGATGCTACAATTACAGGAATAAATTAGAACAACAATTTAAATTTATTGATTCGGTTAGCAAATACATCTTTAAATAGGAAATGGATGAATAGTGCAGTAAATATGTGATTAATTGAATAACTGAATGTAATTCTTAAGCGCCTGTTAAACAAATTTAGCAATTAGCAAATGTGGAAAAAACAACTCTCTTATTAAATTTCTCATTAGCTGAAACGATGAGAGGAATTTTTGAACTTAACCAGTTGAGTGAAACTAAAATCAACTAGAAATGAAAGTTTTGATAGTTTTGTAATCGCAGAAATTTTGGAGTCCATTCATATTTGATTTCCTGCATCAAACTTAGATATAACGATTTCCGTCCCACACTCTTCGATATCATAGACAGAGAAAATGCCTGAATGGTGTAAAAACCTGGGCCTGGGAGACTTTTTGCCGTGCGTTCAAAAATCATTGCAACTGTTGGAGAGCAAGCATTTTACTTTCGCTTTAGCGGGGAAAAATAGAGGATTCTAGTTCATTTTTATCGTCATTCTGGTTCTAGATATTAGAAATCGTTTTCAACATTGCTTTCATATCTCTGTTTTTCCTCAAACTCCGAGGCTTTTATCGGAGGATTGCCTGATGTTGACGATTTTTCAGGAATTGTATCGATTTAGGGTTTTTAATTGAAAATAGTGGATTTGCTGCGGTTTTGAAAGTATTTGCTGGAAAGTATTTCTTCGGAACGTGCTTGATTTAGATATCTTCGAATTATGGGAAGAAACAATTGAAGCCTTTTCAGATTGCAATCTAGGCGCAGATTGCAATTTAATTAAATATTTTGTGCGTGAAGCTTACCATGGAACCGTGGAGTATTGTCTCATTGAGTGCCCATACATTTCGTTTTTATCTTTATTAAGTCTTTTGCGCTAAATTAAGCTCCAAAGAGTTTTCTGTTCTCTTTATTGGGTATTGTCAAATTTGGTTGCACGACAAACTTAAACCCTGAATTAATGGATAATGGATGTTTTGCCATAGCGTCTGCCAGTGCCAATTTTAACCTGGTTCATCGCTTTTTCAACCAAGATGCCATTTTGCTGCATCGTAACTTGTTTTTGGCGCATAGATAATCAGCGATGCGAACAGTTTTATTGTCTACGTCCGAGCAAGGTGTTTAATTAGTATCTTTCTTGATAATTACGAGGTGCACATACCCGCAAAAAATTTAATGATCAATCCAAATCCTCCCAAATTACCATGATATGTGAAATACAGCACGAGTAATCCCTCCTGTTTGGGCTTTAGTTTGGCCGCAAGTTCGTCAATACAGAGGCATCTTGAGCAAACGTTTAGGACCCGCCGAGATGAAAAAGTTAAGGGTATACATTTAAACACACCCGGACTTCTGAGGACAGCCTCTTGGAAATCAAAACCACCAGGAATGATTTGGCGAAAAAAATAGTTAAATTGTTCTCAAAGACCTCCTCCCTTAAAAAGTCGATTGCTGGTGTAGATGTGTTGCGTTTGCAGAGAAACTATTTGTGGGAGGGTTGAAGGTAGAAAACAAGTCGGCTTTTTCTTTCAATTTGAGCAAAATTTGTTGCTGGATTACAATATTTGCTGTTTTTCGCGTTAATCTGTTGTGAGTGACAACTTACTGGTTGATACTTGTATAAGTTGCTGAAATTGGGTCACGATTGGGGCCAATTGTTGCATTCTAGCGGACTCGTTGTCACTTTTAGTAGCGTACTTCGCTTGTTGATTTTGTTGGCGAGAATTGTATTCCATCAGTACCATTTTCACCCGAAGGTTACCCACAATAATCCACAAAACATGTCACTCTGCTTCTATCTGATTTTTTTGAATTGCGTTCGTTCAAAAAAACAGTAACAATTTTGATGCACAATTATCTGTCATGACAGTAAAAGTTTCCTAAAAAAAGTACTTGAAATCTTCTACTGACTAAACCATTTGAAGCAGTTCCGATCCAATAACTGTTCCGTTCCTCATGTCTTTTAAAGGCAGGTGACCTGTATAAAACAACTTGCCTGGCAGTCTGTGAACGTGGTCTATATGCAGCACCTAAACCAGATCAATAACCATTACATTTGATATTCCTTAATCGGGGTTTTAATGAGTATTGTCTGTTGGGAGCGCAATTCGCCTTTTATTTGTTGTAAGTGAACTCCAATAAAGTTTTGAGTGTCTATTAAATAATGGACGAAGATACGGGGTGACAATTTTGAGATAATTTTGAGACAATTTTGAGGGGTGACAATTGTGAGATACGGGATGACAATTTTTAAATAGTTTACTTAGAATCACTGTAAATGTTTAAGATTTTTAATTTCAAGTTACATAAAGAGTGAGATTTGCCAATTTTTTGTTTTCTAGTGATAAAATAGCGTTTAATTTTATTTAAAACCCAGTCTATTGAATTTAGCAAATTATAATTTTAACGGCGAATTTTTTCGAAGATTATAGTGAGCAAATTTTTCAAGCTTTAATAATGTGTTCTTGATATCTAGCGCGACTACCTAAAAGTTTTTTATTAATTTAAGGTCGGTTAAAATGTCATCCTTTATATTACTGTGTGGCCAACAAAACTTGTAGTAAAACTATAATTGCCTAAGAGATTCGCTGTCTATTACACTAAAAGTGCAATGACGGGCAATTCTTGTTATATGTTGAGTTGGCGGTAATTTTTTCCAATTACTATTATGTGAAATTAGCAGTTTAATGTGCTAAACTGTATCAATACGATTCAAAAACTAGGCCTTTGGTATTTATTTCTGTCTACTGATCATTTTAAAACCCTAGAATCGATAGACATTATCGATAAGGAGGCGTTCTCTGCCAATGAGAGAGAATTGATCACCCTCTACTATAGCTATTTTGTTTTTTTTTCTGCAACCCAATCATTACAAGTGACTATTGTGTTGATTGTACCAATTGTCTTGTTTTTTTGTTGTAATGCGCTTATAAATTGTTAAAGCAATTCCCTAGCAGCCCCTTTGTCTGAAAATGTGCTGGCCTTGGCTAGATTTTTGTGGAAAACAGAGCGAAGGCTTCCCCAAACCAATAATATTTGTGTTGAGATAGTTTCGAAACAAATTTGGAGGCCCACGTTTTTGGAGGTCTTGTTTTTATGTTCCTTTGGTTTGAAATTAGTACAATACAGTTGTCATTCATATCGCCTTAGTAGGAATTGTAATTGACTTTGTAAATTTTATGGTTCTTCTCCATAGAGTCAATCTCGTTTACTTGATCTTCGGATTTTCATCCGCGTTATTAAGCATCAATTTCTGATTCCAATTTGTGGGCTAAGATTTTTTACAGATCTGTGCGAAGAGGCTTTCAAAACCACAATTTTTACATTGATTTCTTTGGCTGGAAAACATCGTTGGTGACTAGGGGACCACGAAACACCAAAATCTAGACACTTACTAGGTTTGTGTTAATTGTTCTGCCTTTCGTTTTGGTAAATTGCTGGAAAATTATTGCAATTCCTTTGAAAATTTTTCACTAACGTATTCAAATTGCTTTTTGACTGTGGAAAAATGTCTAGTTATTCTCAATTGTTTTTTGCAATCCCGCCTCGGCGTTGATTGTCATCCCGAGAGCTGGTTTGAGTGCAATCATTTCCTTCAGCAATCTTTCCGTCAGCTATAATAGCGACGAATTCGCCTCGTTATATAGTTTTAGACTGATTCCTGGATCACAATGAAGTAACAACTCCCGAAAAGATCCTTAGAATTTTTTATGGGTTCTCCATTTTGTTGTTTTTACGTCAAGAAGACAAGTTTGTAAAATTTTTGGTAGGTTGTTTAATTAAATTACTATCCAAAATGTCAAAGAGATCTTGTATACACATCTTGTTTTTCTCGTGGTTTGATTTTTGTGAGCAAAACATTCTTCGTCTTTCGGTCCCAAGAATAAGACAGGACAACGAGACGGCTTTACTGTTGCAAAATTTTTCCGTTATTTGTTGCCACATAGGTAATTTTTCCATGTTTTTTTCGTAGACTGGTTAGGGGTCTAGGTTGATATTATCGCTGGGTGGTTAACAAAGAATATCGATAGATGTTTTTTGATGGGCCTGGATGGCTAATTTAAAAGTGACACGCCAGCGTTCTAATCGTGGAGTTGGCTCTAGTGTTGGTTTTTCTGAATTCTCCAATGCCGAGAGTTGCAGGTTCTTTTGTCGCTTACTCCGTCATGTTATACTCAATTTGTGATGTATAGCAATTGTGAACAATTAAATTGAAGAACGTTAAACGAAGTGTTCAATTCAGTCTTCTTTTCTCTCACACTTCTACTGAAAACCGTCCGCAACGGAAACTCGGCGCGATTCCAATTATGTTCAAGAGTGAAACAAGAGATAGAACTGAATTATGAGATGGATATAACTGATAAAAAAAAGATGATGGGAAGCAGGTTGTATGAAAATTGACATCGTCTGAGAGAGAGCAAAAAGAATTGCAGGTGGACAGACAAATATATCATAACATACCACAGCTCATGGGTATAGATCCAGATTGACAAACAAATTAGAACCTAGGTTTCCTTATTTACCACAACACAAGGCGAAAATAAATTGGTGCCTCAAAATATCAGTTTCTGAGTTTCAAGATGGTGAACTTACCTGTAAGGAAAAGAAAAAAAATCTGAAAAAAAAGGAAAAACATCTTGCACAAAGTTTAATATATGAACAATTCTGATTTTCTTTTCGTGCGGATAAATATCATCCTGTAATCTGTTAGAGTTGCGCAGCTCAGCAGCTCATGTTCCTTTTGCAGCCTTGAAAATGTCATGTAATTAAGGGAGAGGGGTAAAAGATAACTCGTTCCAACTTCTGGTATAATATTTGGTATAGTAATTTATAGTATTTTGTTTTTAGTGTATATATATATATATATATATATATATATATATATATATATATATATATGTACCGGAAAATAATAATTTCTAAAATATATTTATCTGTACTATAAAATATTTTTGTATAAAATTTTTTTGTATAATAATTAAGATTATTTTGCATATATACTTTTTCTTAGTCTTTATTTACCTTTATAATGACCAAAACAAGCAGTTGTTTTTCAACAAGAGCTCAAAGTGAGGGAAGGAGGAGGGGGGGGGGGCGTTACAGTCCGTTGCTATGAACTTTCTGGAATATTGAAGAATATCGGCGAACAAAAATGGGTTTGAATTATAAGTTAATTACCCTAATCCCCCTTCCGCTTGTATTTATTTCCATTAAAAAATGCGAGCAATATTCTCGTTTCTCTTTCCTGGTAATAAATGCACAGAGGTGGCAGAGATAAAATTTTAAGCGAAATCAAATTCATTTTCAAACCCAGGTTAAGGCCTAGAGTTATGAAAAAATTCAACAATTCTAGTGGGGATGACATTTATTGACTAAAATTACACAGTTGGGTTTCCTATTTGAATTCGAAGAGAAATCCTTTTATGAGTCAAGCAAAAATCTTTTCAGAGGCATTTTTGGGTCAAGCATGGTCTTTTAATAGGCATCTTACAAACTGCGAATTCATGAAAAGACTTTTGCTTGACTCATAATTTGACAATAGCGCAACCTAATTTCTGTAAACCGCTATTTTCAGTCGAGCGAAGGTCGACAGCAACAATTTGGGTGGAGCTAAAGTCCAGCTGTTTGATAAAGTTGGTCTTGAGTGATATCATAGACTATTTAGGTCGCTCATCGTCTTTTCATACCTTTTTTCGCCCGATCATGATCTTTTCATAAGTCGAGGTCTAAACCTAGAATTAACTACATAGCAACGGACAGTAATGCGTTAAAAATGTGTACCAGTAAAATGTGTGCGGGCAAATCTCAATTAATGAAATCTGTTCTGAACGTTGATTTGTGTCATTTAAGTCTGTCCAGCCTGCACGTGGAAGAAACTGGAGCTGACGTTCAAGACTTCGCCCTACTTGGGAGAGTTCCAGGAGAGGACAATCAAACTGAACACAACCAAACGAACCATGGGAAGTGCCAAAGTGTACTACTGCTGGAGTACCCCTCAAGACTTTGCATGTTACCAGGACAGTCCCATAAATATAGGTATGGATACAAATGAAAGAATTCTTTTCATAATGGAAAATAATAATAATTTTTTTCTCAAATTGTTCAGTTGATAGTATACAGATCTGCACGCAAAGTAAAAAAACTGAAATTAAAAAATTGAAATGAGATACTTGAGAACGGGCCATCGGCCCAATAGTGCTCTCCCACAGTCAAATAAGTGATTGTATTTGTAAAGGTAATTGCGAAGCTACTTCTTGACTGATGGAAACAATTTATTATTATTATTATTATTATTATTATTATTATTATTATTATTATTATTATTATTATTATTATTATTATTATTATTATTATTATTATTATTATTATTATTATTATTATTATTATTATTATTATTATTATTATTATTACTATTATTATTATTATTATTATTATTAGTATTGTTATTATTATTATTATTATTATTATTATTATTATTATTATTATTATTATTATTATTATTATTATTATTATTATTATTATTATTATTATTATTATTATTATTATTATTATTATTATTATTATTATTATTATTATTATTATTATTATTATTATTATTATTATTATTATTATTATTATTATTATTATTATTATTATTATTATTATTAGTAAAAAAAAATTGAAATTTCACCAGAGTGCCAGACTTGTGAAGTAAAATCAATTTTGTTTCTACGTATAACATTAAGCTTTTAGCAGAGCCTTAAAATTAGTATGTTCTCAGCTCTCCTTTTCTATCATTCCCCACATATCACTGTGACCATTTTTGTGAGCGTGAATGCTCTAAGTGAGTGCTGATTCTCACACAGACAAACTAACCTCACAGAGGCAAGGGCTGGTACTATCGATCATTGGCCTGTGAATCACACACATTGCCTCTAGGTTAGCACACAACTCGAGTGAAGTCTTTGAGTTTTTCTGAATGTCTTTATTTAAATTAACATGCCTATTAATAATAACTAGTCTACAATCCCTAGTATAATCTTAAAAGCGAATTGCCTCGCGAATTTGTCATTCTAACATTGTTACGGAATCTGAGGAACAAATGCATATATTCGTCGGCGCAAGTTCTAAACTAAAATTTCTGCTTGGTTATAAATTGCATTCGCGCCGGGAATGATGGTATGACTACTCTACAAAAGCAATCATTATTAGTCTGGCGAATCACACGCTCGGAGTTCGTACCTCAACGCGAATGACAACTTTTTACCTCTGAATGCTTTCTTTTGGTTGACGTGAATGAGAAACGGTTGCATGACCTACAGATGAAATAACTTCACAGCTCTCAATAAAATTTACGAAAATCTGAAAATTAAGCGCAAACCTGCTATGGGCTGGGACTATCTTTTTCTGCCACTATTTCTCGCCAATGGTGAACCATCAATACTGGTGACGCAAGAGTGGCCGAGAAAGATAGTCTATACAGCTGCAGTGTGGCATTAGCTATGTAACTGATTTAATCGCACCGAAAGTTGACTAAAAACATTACCACACTGTTTGTTATTGCCTTCTCAGAGTTTATATCGACACATCACTTTTGCGATCTATTCTGTTTCACCCCCCCCCCCAAGTGTTTTTTATGACCCCCAGTTACAAATTATATGTTTTTATCTAGCACGTTACTATGTAAGAAATTAGCACGTGCGCCTTGGGGTCTTAAAAAATTTATGCTCACTAAGCTCGGGGGGGAACAGAACAGACCCCACTTTTGTTTTTCATAGTAAAAGCGTACCAGCAAAAGTTTCCAATACGCGGGCCGAGGTGTCAGCGCTAAAAAAACGCAAAATATGTGACATTGGCGTGATTGCGTGAAACGTACGTAGGATCTACGCAATAAGATTTGAAAAGAAATTATCTCCGTTTTTAGAGATAGATCTAGAATTAGGCGTACGATAAATTTAGCATTTCTAAGATTATAGCTTACATCATTTTGAAAATAGTAATCTTGACATATATTTCAATGACCTTCAATAACTCAATTATCCCAAAATAGATCGACAATTTTGAATACAAATACCGTTAAATTATAACCTATGCAGGTTTATCATCTAGGAGCGTGAGTTGTGATTTTTTAACTTGTTTGTATTCAAAACCGATCTATTCTGGGATAATTGAGTTATTGAAGGTCATTAAAATATATGTCAAGATCATTATTTTCAAATTGAAGTGAGCTATAATCTTAGAAACGCTAAATTTATCGTACGCCTAAATCTGGATCTATCTCTAAAAACGGAGATAATTTCTTTTCAAATATTATTGTGTAGATCCTACATACGTTCCACGCAATCACGCCAATGTCACATATTTTGCGTTTTTTTAGCGCTGAAACCTCGGCCCGAGTATTGGAAACTTTTGCTGGTACGCTTTTACTATGAAAAACAAAAGTGGGATATATTCTGCCCCCCCCAGCTTAGTGAGCATAAATCGAGTTTAAATAGCTTAAATTGAGTTTAAATTGAGTTTAAATTGAGTTTAACGTCGACAGAGAGCCAATGAAAACCATGTTCAAGGGCCTATCTTCACATGTTTTAACGGCCCTTAACCATGGTTTTCTGAGAAAGCGACTGACAGCAGTCGGGTTTGAACCTGGGTCTAGGGGTTGGGATGAGGAAGCGCAATGAGTTGAGCTAGAAGCAGGTGAGGCGCGTATTTTATCGGGACTTTTGTCAATTAACGTCGCATGCGTTTCTCCTTTTTTCCATTTCGCTCCTTTTTGCACGCATTTTTTTGCTCCATGTCTTTCCTCCTGTGACTATATATCTATTTCTATATATTAAACGCAATTCGAAAACCTCTACCACCGTGTTTAAGCTCTTAATCCTCAGATGTTTTAAGGCCTCTTAATGATGCAGCAAAGCGTCTTGTATGCATTTTGAAAAATGTCAATGGCCGAAAAGCTGCTGTTGCCAAAATAGTCAATGACCAGAAAGCTATCTATGCCATAAAGGTCAATGACTGAATAGGCGTGGAAGAAAAAATAAGTCATTGACCGAAAAGCTGCCAACGACCAAAAAGCTGCGTGTGCCAAAAGGGTCAACAACCAAATAACTTCGGATGCAAAATTAGGTCATTGACCGAAAAACTGCCAATGACCGAAAAGCTGCGTGTGCCAAAAGGCTCAGCGACCAAATAACTTCTGATGCAAAAGTCGGTCAATGACTGAAAAACTGCTAATACAAACTGAATCCATTTATTACACGAAAATAGTCCTGGAATGATATGTGCTGATGTATCAATGGTGTTGACAAAACAAAGATTCTCTAAGTAAAGGTCAATTACTGAAATCAAATCGAAGTTAGAAAACTGTCCGTATAAGATGATTTTAGTTAGCTAGGTAGTAAGGCCGCAGTGACAAGCTTTTGTGTAACGTTTTGAAATTCTCCGTAACATAGATTGATGCGATTCTTCTAAGCGGAACTTATTACGCAAAATGTTTGCGTGACCGATTTGGTTTTTTAAATCATATATTGCTTCACATTTGTCAATTTTGTTTAATGCTTTTATGAGACTGAGTTCAAACAAAATTGAAAAACGTGAAGCGAAAGATCTTTTAAAAAACCCAATCAGTCGCACGAACATCTTGCGTATTAACTTCTGATGAGTTTAACGTCGACAGAGAGCCAATGAAAACCATGTTCAAGGGCCTATCTTCACATGTTTTAACGGCCCTTAACCATGGTTTTCTGAGAAAGCGGTTGACAGCAGTCGGGTTTGAACCTGGGTCTAGGGGTTGAGATGAGGAAGCGCAATGAGTTGAGCTAGAAGCAGGTGAGGCGCGTATTTTATCGGGATTTTTGTCAATTAACGTCGCATGCGTTTCTCCTTTTTTCCATTTCGCTCCTTTTTGCACGCATTTTTTTGCTCAATGTCTTTCCTCCTGTGACTATATATCTATTTCTATATATTAAACGCAATTCGAAAACCTCTACCACCGTGTTTAAGCTCTTAATCCTCAGATGTTTTAAGGCCTCTTAATGATGCAGCAAAGCGTCTTGTATGCATTTTGAAAAATGTCAATGGCCGAAAAGCTGCTGTTGCCAAAATAGTCAATGACCAGAAAGCTATCTATGCCATAAAGGTCAATGACTGAATAGGCGTGGAAGAAAAAATAAGTCATTGACCGAAAAGCTGCCAACGACCAAAAAGCTGCGTGTGCCAAAAGGGTCAACGACCAAATAACTTCGGATGCAAAATTAGGTCATTGACCGAAAAACTGCCAATGACCGAAAAGCTGCGTGTGCCAAAAGGCTCAGCGACCAAATAACTTCTGATGCAAAAGTCGGTCAATGACTGAAAAACTGCTAATACAAACTGAATCCATTTATTACACGAAAATAGTCCTGGAATGATATGTGCTGATGTATCACTGGTGTTGACAAAACAAAAATTCTCTAAGTAAAGGTCAATTACTGAAATCAAAACAAAGTTAGAAAACTGTCCGTATAAGATGATTTCAGTTAGCTAGGTAGTAAGGCCGCAGTGACAAGCTTTTGTGTAACGTTTTGAAATTCTCCGTAACATAGATTGATGCGATTCTTCTAAGCGGAACTTATTACGCAAAATGTTTGCGTGACCGATTTGGTTTTTTAAATCATATATTGCTTCTTTTTTGTCCATTTTGTTTAATGCTTTTATGAGACTGAGTTCAAACAAAATTGAAAAACGTGAAGCGAAAGATCATTTAAAAAAATCCAATCAGTCGCACAAACATCTTGCGTATTAACTTCTGATGAGTTTAACGTCGACAGAGAGCCAATGAAAACCATGTTCAAGGGCCCATCTTCACATGTTTTAACGGCCCTTAACCATGGTTTTCTGAGAAAGCGGTTGAGTTAGAGCAATGAGTTGAGCTAGAAGCAGATGAGGCGCGTATTTTATCGGGACTTTTGTCAATTAACGTCGCATGCGTTTCTCCTTTTTTCCATTTCGCTCCTTTTTGCACGCATTTTTTTGCTCCATGTCTTTCCTCCTGTGACTATATATCTAATTCTATATATTAAACGCAATTCGAAAACCTCTGCCACCGTGTTTAAGCTCTTAATCCTCAGATGTTTTAAGGCCTCTCAATGATGCAGCAAAGCGTCTTGTATGCATTTTGAAAAATGTCAATGACCGAATAGCTGCGTGTGCCAAAAGGCTCAACGACCAAATAACTTCTGATGCAAAAGTCGGTCAATGACTGAAAAACTGCTAATACAAACTGAATCCATTTATTACACGAAAATTTTCCTGGAATGATATGTGCTGATGTATCACTGGTGTTGACAAAACAAAGATTCTCTAAGTAAAGGTCAATTACTGAAATCAAATCGAAGTAAGAAAACTGTCCGTATAAGATGATTTTAGTTAGCTAGGTAGTAAGGCCGCAGTGACAAGCTTTTGTGTAACGTTTTGAAATTCTCCGTAACATAGATTGATGCGATTCTTCTAAGCGGAACTTATTACGCAAAATGTTTGCGTGACCGATTTGGTTTTTTAAATCATATATTGCTTCACTTTTGTCAATTTTGTTTAATGCTTTTATGAGACTGAGTTCAAACAAAATTGGAAAACGTGAAGCGAAAGATCATTTAAAAAAACCCAATCAGTCGCACGAACATCTTGCGTATTAACTTCTGATGAGAAGAATCGCATTAATCTATGTTATGGAGATTTTTAAAACGTTACACAAAAAGTTGTCACTGCGGCATTAAAATAACCTTATATCGACAATTTTCTATCTTCGATTTCATTTCGGTAATTAAACTCTACTTGAAGAAAACCTGAAGAAAACCTTGAAGAAAACTTGAAAAAAGAAATGAAGAGACAAGACAGAGTGAAAGAAGAGAAACGAGAGCCACAAAGGGAGCAAAAAAGACGAAAGAAAAAAGGAAAGAAACAAAATAGAAAAGAAACACAGAAGGAAAAAAGAGAGAAAGGAAAGAGAAAAAGAAAAAGAAAGGCAGAAGAAAAAGAACACTAAAGAAACAAAAGAAAGAGAAAAAGACAGAAAAGAAAGAGAAACGAAAAAGAGAAGTTCTTCCGAGAGTCAAAAGCAAAACCCGAACAAATGCTTTGCAGCCTAACTTCATTTGCACTAATAAAACTGACAAAAAATGATTAGGTTAATTGAACTTCAGTTGTTTAAACTTCTTATGAGACTGAGATCTAACAACTGAAGTTTAATTAACCTAAAATTTGTCGGCAGTTTTATTTGAGCAAAAAGTTAGACTGCGAAGAATTTGTTCAGGTTTTGGTTTTGACTCCAGAAAGATCTTTGCTCTTTTTTTCTCGTTCTTTTCTGTCTTATTTCTTTCTTTTTTTTCTTTACTGTTCTTTTTCTTCTGCCTTTCTTTTTCTCTTTCATATCGCCTGCTTTTTTTCTTTCCCTATTTCTTTGTTTCTTTTTCATCCTCCGTTTCTCTCTTTTTTTGCTCCCTTTCGTCTCTTATCTTTTCTTTTGTCTTTTTCTCTTTTTTTTGCTTTTCTCTCCTTCTCTTACGTTTCTTTTCTTTTTTGGTTTCTCGGTATCTTTCTAATAGCCTCACAGCGACAGCTGGGGTTATTATTGGCCTTCTCTTGGTTTTTTTTAGTTCGTTGTCGCGATTTTTGTTGCGACCATATGACGTCACAACCACTTCAAATATGCTTTTTGTTCATTCGTTCATGCAGTTTCATCTGAAGTGCGTGCGTGACGTCATTTTGCGCTCTTAGTGGAGCAATTTTTTTGTCCATTTGCGTCATTAAAATTGTGGTCACACTTGACTTACCTCACTCTCAAATATGACTTCCTCACTTTGCAATTGGCTTTTTAATTTAATTCAAAGAGATAAGGTGAAATGGGTGTGTGTCACTCTAAATGAAGGTTATTTGAGAGCAGCTAATACAGGCAGCAAAAACTTGTTCAGATTTTTAATCAAAATATAACATATCAGCCTTCAATGAAAATACGTTTTTTTGGTCTGTTTTTTTACTGATTTTTTGAGACTGCAGAGCTACGAAGCTATTGTGGCTATTTTCTGGTAATCTGCCAGCTATTTTTATCTTTTGGTGATCTTTTGTGTTTTCACTCTTTCATTTCTGTTGTTCGCCCCTTCCCCCCTCTCTCTCACTCTTGTTTCTTTTCTCTTTTCTCTATTGTTTTTCTTTTCAGCCTTGCGGTTCTGTCTTTCTCTTCTTTCTTTTCTCTCTTTCTTTTCTCTTTCTTTTCTTCTTTCCTTTTTTTGTTCTTTTTCGCCTTTATCTTCTATTTCTCAGTTCTTCTGCCTTCATTTTCTCTTTTTTTGCACCCTTTTGTTTGTTCTTTCTCTCATGTCTCTTTCTCTTTTCTCTTCCTTGGTTTTGCTTTTCTCTCTTTTTTTTCTGTTTGGTCTTTATTTTTTATCCGCTTTCATTGGTCCTTTTTCGTGTTTTTTTTTTCATTTCTCCGTTTTCTCATCTCTCTCTCTCTCTCTCTCTCTCTCTCTCTTGTTTTTTTACATCTCTTGCTTTTTTTTCGGTCTTTCGTTTTTGCTTTTCTCTTCTCTTTCTTTTCTTTTTTTGTTTTTTTTCTGTTCTTCTTTTCTGCCTGTTCTTTGTTTATTTACTCTTTCTCTTGCGTTTTTCTTTTCGCTTTCTTTTCTCTGTTCTCTTTCTCTTCTATTCGTTTTCTTCTGCCTTCCTTTTGTCTCTTCCTTTTTGCTCTCTCTCTCTCTCTCTCTCTCTCTCCCTCTTCTTTTTTGCTTCTCTTTCTTCTCGGTCTTACTTTTGGTTTCTCGGTTTCTTTTTTCTCTTTCATTGGTCCTTTTTGTGTTTGCTTTCATTTTTTTACTGTCTCTCTCTCTCTCTCCTGTCTTTTTTGCCTCTCCTTTTCTTTCTATTCCTTCTTTGCTTTTCTTTTCTTCTCTTGCTTTTCTTTTTCCTGTCTCTCGTTTCCGCTTTTCTCTTCTCTTTTTCTCCTTTTTTTGTTTTTCTTTTCTGCCTTTTCTTTTTTCTTTCTCTTTCTTTTCCGTCGTTCTTTTCTCTTTCTTTTCTTAACTACTCTTTTTTTCTGTTCTTTTTCTTATTTTTTTTTCTTTTGCACTCTTTCTTCTCTTCTTTCTCTCCTTTCTCTTTTCTCTTCCTTGGTTTTGCTTTTCTCTCTTTTTCTGTTTTACTGTTTTAGTTTCTTTTTTCTATTTCATTGGTCCTTTTTGTTTTTCTTTCATTTCTCTGTTTTACTCATCTCTCTCTCTCTCTCTCTCTGCTGTTTTTCTACATCTCTTGCTTTTTCTTTTCCGTCTTTCGTTTCTGCCTTTCTTTTCTTTTTTCTCTTTCTTTTCTTTTTGTGCTCATTTATGCTGACTATTTAAATGCTCATAAATTGCGCTTTTGCCTCTTAACTCACAAACCGCGGTTCGAATCCAACTGCTGCCAGTTGCTTTTTGCCGAAAAGCATGTTTAGGGGCTGTTAAAACATGTAAAGATTAGGAGCTTAACCATGGTGCCTTTTATGTCGGCACTGAATTAATATATATAGATGACAGCTTTTTGGTCATAGGCAGCTTTTTTAACAAGGAACCAATTTTACATTCAGTATTCAGTCATTAACCTTTACGGCATAGGTAACCTTTCGGTCATTTACTTTTTGGCAAGGTCAAGTTTTGGGTCATTGACCTTTATCAAAATACATGCGAATCAAAACGCTTTGATGTGCGTTTAAGAGGCCTTAAAACATTTGAAGATTAGGAGCTTAAACAAAGGTATACGTATTCGAATTATTTTTATTATGTAGATTGATAGAAGATAGATAGTGACAGGAGAAAGGCATGGAGCACAAAAAATTGTGAAAAAAGGAGGGAAATGGAGAAAGTAGAAACGGATGCGACGTTAATGGACAAAAATCCCGACAAATACGCGGCTCATCTGTTTCTTAGCTCAACTCATTGCGCTTTTGCCTCTTAACTCACATACACCCCGGTTCGAATCCGACTGTTGCCAGTTGCTTTTTGCCGAAAAGCATGTTTAGGGGCTGTTAAAACCTGTAAAGATTAGGAGCTTAAACATGGTGCCTTTTACGTCGACACTGAATTAATATATAGATATCAGTTTAATGACAACCACCTGGATAGATAAATGCAACTATTCCATGGAGTCAGGAAATGGAAATATTCCAAAGAGACATCAGAGCGTCATCAGGAATTAACACGGCATGTTCATGCCATTCGTATCAGGCTCTTAATTTTTCCAGTGTTTATTTTAACACGATACTTAATGGGTGCTCAATGCTTTTACCTTTAAATCTTACAGAAAATAAAAACTGGTGCAGTTGAAGAAGTTTTTACTTAATTCTTATTTTCCTACTTACTTCGCTAGTTTTTAGTCAATTGTTAATTTCTCTTTCAAGATTTCAATGTCTCCAGTTATGTACGTAAAAGTGAGACAAAAACTATAAGTTCAGATTTGCTCACTCAAAATTATCAACAATTAAAGTCGTATTCCAAGTTGACACCAGATGAAGTACTTGGCCAACAATTAAATGGTATTTTCTGCCATATAAATTGTAATTGACTACAACTTATTTCAAGGGCATTCAAAATTTGCTCAAAAAATTATTTCAAAACGTATTTGTCTGATTCAAAATTTTTGTCCAGATAGAGGATGTTTTTTAATGTGCTGAGTCAATATAAAAGCTTTCCGTTATAAAAAAATCTAAATCTTTTCAAATTTAGTAGAGATGCTGTTTAAGATTTCAGTTATCACTACAATCTGTAACGGCTATATCAATACAGAACTTATCAACTAAGACAATAGGAATTATCTTTAAGTCTAAAAATTGTGCAGAAATTCCTGCCTTTAAAAACTTTGAACAGACAAAAGGCTATAATGGTAAGCTCGAAAATCTTTAGGACCAATGACGCAAACATTCACAGCTAATAATTGCAGGGTTTGCATTCATCTAGGAAACTGCTTGGAAGATCAGTAATTTAACGTGCACGAATCCTAAACATTTTTGAAATCTTCATTGTTTATTTCAAGATTACATGCATGCAGCCCAATATTCAACAGCTGATCAAGCTGAAAAATTTGATAAACCGCCGGAGACTCTACTGAAGTAAAATTAAAAGCTGATCTTTGTCATTTTTGAGTATAATTTTTATCTGTTTTTGCCTTGTTTCATTCCGGACTTGGGGTTTACATTCGCTTAATTATTAAGATAAACTATATAGAAGTACTGATATATAGCAGTATTATATTTTATTGTACAGTTCTCCAAAACAAACAAAATAAGCAATGAAACAATAAAACAAGGTGAAATTAATTACAATAAAGCTAAAATGTTGTCAGAAATTTTCTTTTAAGTCCAATTAGAAATTGTGTTAATCGTCTTATAATGAGTTGGCGTTACCCCGGGACAAGGAAGTTTGACAAAAGTATGTAAGATAAGCGGTGACCAGTGTTGACAAGTTGGAAATTTCAACGCAATTTTCATACATAATTTTGCGTTGATAAGTTGAATTTAGAGACTTCGATTCAATGCATTGAAAGCAAATTTATGTAGAAAAATTGCGGTGAATTTTGCACCTTGTCAACGCTATTTACCGCTAATCTTTCATAATTTTGCGGTTTGAAGCCTGGAGCTTACATAGTTTTGTGTTGAATTTAGCGTTGATCCTATAAATTTGCGTTGATTTTAGCTTATATCACATAATTTTGCGTTGAAACTAGTGTAGAGCTTACATATTTTTGAGTTGTATTTAGCGTTGATAATACAAAAATTAAATGCGTAGACCTCTGCATTTGCGACTCGATCCACTGACCTCCTGTGCAATTGTCTCCTCTTCTACCACTCTGCGTCAAAATCTTAGTTTCCTTATGTACTGCATTCTTTATAAATTGGACTGTAAGATTACGTTGCAAATAATTTTAGATGTTACATATTTTTGTGGTTTCTAAGCGTTTATTTTAAATAGTTTTTTGTCTTTAAGCGTAGTTCATAAAAATATTCAGTACTTATTAGATGCATTTAGCTAAGTTTTGGTGTCCTCTTGACAGTTGTTTTGTTTTTTAAAGTTTGAATTCAAAACCAATTTTTTGTGCGCTATACATGAATTTGACAAAAAGTTACTTTTGGGGCTCTATAATGAGTAAATTAACCCTAATCCCCCACGTAACCTACTGCCCTTACCCAGGTACAGGTACCCAATTACCTCCCCCCCCTCAATTACACAAGTACCCACCCCAACGCGTACCTATCACCAGCCCCCCACCCAACCAAAGAATTTAGCGTTGATCTTACATAATTTTGCGTTTAATTTAATGTAGACCTTGCATCCTTTTGCGTTAATTCGGCGCATTCATCGCCAATTTTAAATATTTTTGCGCTTTTTAGCGTTGACACCTCGGCCCGGGTAAGTTGATGTGTTCTGTTAAGTATCAGAAAAAAATCATCAATTATTTCATATACGGCTAAATTACTCCACCGCGCTCTGATGATTTTTTGGTCTTCAAATTGTTTTGCATTAATGGGGCATACGCTTATTATTTTTGAAACTGATGAGTCGGGAATCAAAATGTGGCAAGATTTTGACCGCTCGCGCTTCAATTTGAGTATCGTAAAATATGTAATCTACAAATAAAGCAATGGGTTATTTTTCAGTATTTATCTGTGGCGAATCGCTGTCAACATGTACATACATTCACATTGCGCTCAAGCGTGAAAAGAACATCAACCCCATCAATGACGTCAGCAACCGACTTCCGATGGACATTGACATCGATTGCGTAATATTCTGGTACAATGACGCAATCAGCTCTAGAGAAGTGAGCAGATTTCATCGCACTTTATGTAACAATATCACTGCTTATCAACCAAGACGCGAATCAATGTTTTTGGGAATAATCGATTCTGATTGGAAGAGGAACAACCAATCAAAGGTTGACAATGACGCAGACCAATCAGAAATAGAATTTAAAGACCTGAAGGTGTTGTACATGCGGTTGTATCAAATTATTCACCAAGTGTTGCTGTTTCGTTTGAGCTCTAAGTTGAAGAAGTTTCAAAACGAGCTTCTGCCTTCGAGTGCAATAAACTATGAATCTCTACATCAGTATGAGTCGCTCGACACTCCAAAAATGTGAGTACTTAATTAAAAAAGACGCTTCGGGCGAGTCTGTGCGTGGCACAGAAATTTACGAATTAGTGTATGACGAAAAAAAACTTAACAGGAAAAATCAAATTTGCCAAAGTTATAAGCCGCAATGACAGAGATAATTTAAATCAAGTTGTCTTCTCAATCACCCAAACTTTTTGTTGTTCTTTTAGTTCAATTATTTTCAAAAAACGGCAACCCTTTTCTTAAAAAACTTTTTGTTCTGGCAACACTTCTATCCCGGCTTGAATTTTCAGCCCCTAAAAATGTAAGAGTGGGGCCGCAATGAGAGGATTTATTAAGAAAATGCAGCTCAAAACTCTTACATCTTTTTGGCTGCAATGGGCAGTCAGGAGGGGGGTTTAACACTCTTACATCTTTTTGGTCTGTCAAGGGGGTTAAATGATATAAGAGATCGGCCGTATTTTTCTCAATTAGCCCTCACTCTTACATCATTTTACCCCCTTGACAGACCAAAAAGATGTAAGGGTTGTCAGTCCATTTCAGCCCAAAAAATCAAAGAGTTTTTAGATGCACTTTCTAAAAAATCCTCTATTTTCAGCCCCACTCTTACCTCATGAACAAATTACCTCCACACTCTTACACCATTTTAGCCCTTGGCAGCCCAACTCTTACATCATTTTATCCCCTCTGAACAAACTACCCCTCCCTCTTACTCAAATTTACGCCCTCTAAGTAAATTTCTCCCTCACTCCTACAACATTATACGCCCCATGGCAGCCCAACACTTACACCATTTTACTCCCTCAAAATTTTGGCCCAGGAGGTAATAACGCAAAAGTCCTCCCATTAAAGCCCATTGAAACCCACTCTTACATCCAAATTTTGGACAGGGGGTAGTTCCTCTAAAGTCCTAACGCTTTTGCAACAAACTGGGAGGAATTTAGGGAGGACATTCTTGTCGATTGTGATATTTTTGTTGAGACGGTCTACTTGTAGTTATTTAGAACAAAATGACTATGTTCACCGACTATGTTCACCGATAGGAGATAAATATAATATATTTATAGATCATCTTTTACTTTCCTGAATAAATTGAAAGCTAAAAATTTTTGGATCATCCCGTTCGCTCAAGCAAAATATTTAACAAATATTTATGTTCCATCAGCCTGAAAATTCACACGCAAACAATAGTTCAAGAAAAAAACTTGGCAAACTTTTCGGGTAAAAATCATGTTTGTAATCCATATCAACTTTGACTTCAAACTTAATCCATTGATATTTTTAAGGATTTTAATTTCTAGAAAGAAGTTCCCAGTTGAACATATTTTTCAGTTCTTATCTCACATTTGATTTAAAAAGGGAAAAAATTAGGGTTAACTTATATCTTTTGGGATGTCTTCAGATTGTTTTGGGTTGATTTTATGGCGTCCCGTTGCGGCACTATGAAATATAGAAACGTCAGTCTTACTGAATTCATTCTGGCCCTGTCTGGAACATATTGCAAAATCAACGTTTGCAGGCAAGAAATCCAAATGCAATTTTTATCATCTTACTGCACTATAAAACGTTGGGTGCACCAACAATTGGGAGAGTTGATAGAGAGAGAGAGAGAGAGGCACCGCTATTATCTAAATTTTGTTTTGTATTGTGATGTTTTTCTCCTGCCCTTTGGAGTTTGAGTAGGAAGAATCTGCGTATGTTCTAAAGAGTTCAAAATTAAAACAAAGTTTTTATATAAGTCTTTAAGAATAACAGTTTATAGCAATCATTCATGTTTTTGTTTTTTTTTCACATTAATCTTCTATTGATATGTCGGATTCAAGTACAATTTACCCAGTTTATAATTAACAAAACATTATAGCGTATGGGAAGAATCCCAGGATAATGAAGGAAGGTTATGACAATTTTCTATGACAGAGAGCGTGTCAAAAATTATTTTTCACAAATTAGGTTTAAGCAATGAAAAAATTGATAAAAAGTCGGAAGCAAAAGTTTCAAAAACAGAGTAATCCAATGTTGTCTTCGACCATATCTTCAGAAGCTTGTTTTGATGAAGTATTTTGCTTGTTGTCAATTATTTGGTTGTTTTCAACAATAAATATGGCCGTGAAATTATAACAGGTATGACTTTCAATGTTTTTTCCTCCTACAAAATTAAATTTTTTTGAAATGCTCGGGTTTCTTGATCTTTATTGCATATGTTGGGTTTAACGTTGAATGCGAACATTAGTAAAAAATGACTTCTTTTTTATTATTAAATTAAGTCTGTATTCATAAATAACAGTGACACCTGCGTTCCGCAGACAAAGTAAACTTTGAATCTTTTCCGTTTGTGCCCCCGTTTTCATGGGCGCATATTATTTGTACCCCCCAGACGCACGTACAAATTTTTTACATAATGATTTACTGTGTAATTACACGTGCTCTGTAACTGAGGGGTGGGGGGGGGGACATAACGTCCAAGAGGGGGGCACAAACGGAAATGATCCCAAACTTTTGATAAGAATGCCCTCAAGAATTGTCAAGCTTAGCCAAGTCCTGACTCAAGACTTGTCGAGAGTTAAGATTTGATTAAAGATTTAAAAAGTGACAGGATCAGAAGTTGGATTTTCTCTGAACCCTTTCTTTTCTGAAGCTTCGGATTCTCAAAAATAATAATAAATTCGGTTTTCAAATCTAAGGACATATTGTTATTTATACAAACACATCACTTAAATTTGAGAGGACATCAGAATGCTTAAATAGCCCAGTCGAGTGATGCCTTGAATCAGTTTTCATCAGCAATTAACAGTCACCTGTTACAAGCACTTAAGAAATAATTCTAGTTGCAACAAAGCCTTGAAAAACTTTTTTAACCAAAAAAACGAGACAGTATGACAACAAACTATGGGTAACTTAATAGAAAAGCGAGAGGAAGTTAGCATTACCTTGAATGTAATTTATAACGCTGGAAAAAAGAAAACATTTTCTTCTGGATTTTTCTAACTCTATTATGTGTTGTGCATAATTAGATTCAAGCTTTAGCATTGCAATTAAAAATTTCCTGACCCGGACACTTAATGATTTACCGTTATTTCCAGTTTTGTTGTTAGAAGGTTTTATTGATTTAGACTTATTTCTCATTTTAGATATAAGTTGAACTTCAGCAGGCGTGATTATTAAATTTATTTCTTCTAAATGACTTTCACGTCTCAAGGTCTTTACTAGTAGTTTCAATAATTCCTTCAAATGAAGCTATTTCACTGTTAGAATATGAAATTTCTCTTCTAAACTACTAACTGAATCATGCTTTTAATCAAAAGCTTGATTCAACTATCAGTAATAATCAAATATCTGGTTATTCGGCTACCCAATACGCCACGTGTAGTTTTTTAGGATTGTTAGGTTTATAGTGTGCGAAAAGTGCTTTTAAGTGATAAATATTCCCAGTTTTTACAGTTCCCACTTTACTACCTTCCCCATAGAGTACGTTTTTTTGGATGTCACAGGAAAACGTTTGTCATCGGTTTTTAATTCAATTTCATTTCCTGGGCAATATTTTGAAATATAACCAAAATTTTCAAATGATAATTTGTTCAATTTGAGGCCACGCCAAGACTTTGAACCCTACAACTACAGCACCCACGATGCCCCAAGTGCTGATGGAACAAATAGAGGATTGCCAAACAGCGGGGGACTCCACCTGCTAAGACCAGTTGACCCAAGAAGAGGACCTGAACTGATAGGAAGCGACTTTCAACAGACACGTGAAAAGTTGCAGTCCTTATCTCTGTCAACCCATTCTGCACAGGTTTGAAAAAAAATTATTTTAGGTAAAATTATTTTAATATTTTTGCCATGTATCGGTTTCACAAATTCTAAATTTTTAAAACTTTTGTTTAAACTTTCTTTTGAGTAGCAAATTTTGGATCTTTTCCGTTTGTGCCCCCCCCCCCCCCCCGTGTACGCTATGCACACCCCACTTACAGAGCACTTGTCATTACATGTTAAATAAATCATTATGTAAAAATATGGAACCTGCGTCGTCTGGGGGTGCAAATAATATGCACCCACTAAGCTGGAGGGAGGAGGGCACAAACGGAAAAGATCCGAAATTTCAATTGACAAACATTTTCTTGTGAGTAAAGAAAGTCACAAGAGTCCAATTCAAATTGCGCACATCATCCGCCCAAAAAAATCAAAAATTTTCCTGTTTGTTGAAACGTTTTCGATTGAAGTACCGCAAAATATTAAAATCCCACGTTAAACATTTCTCAAATTTGTGAACAATATTTGGAATCGTTTCAGACATACTTCGACACAAAATCATCCAATTCCAAAGCTTCCCAGACTGACATTTTTGACGACGACAACGCTTTCACCAACGAAGCCACACCAACCGAACCAAAACCATCTACAACTCGGAAAACGTCATCGGAGCCTATTCACAGACCAATTAACTTGAGCTTAAGTTTGGGTTCCGGGAGTCCATGGATTTCTAAATGGCCCGGAACTTCGCCAAAGAGGATTTCAATTGATAACGACCGGACTCCGGCGGGGTGTCAATTTGAGGATCCAAGAACATCGAGGTCCCTTCAAAGACCAACTCCAAAGAATCGTGAAACATTCCAGCACTTCAGTTTTTCCGGCGTTGAACTCGACAAAAATCAGCACGTTGTCGAAGTTCACGAAGGACTCAATTTTACGCCATCTGACTCGAATAGTTACAATTCAAACTACCCTGAAATGAGCAATCAGCTAGAAAACTTTTATGAGAATCAAGAATTGAACTGCGACCTTGAACCACCCCCTGTACCCCCACGATCATCTAAGCCTGGAAAAGGAAGAAAAGGCACTCCGAAACAGGATGAGAATTCGTCAAGTTTACCTGCCTCGGCCTTCCGATCGCTATTGCAAATCCCCAGGCGTAACTTCACTAAAAGCAACCGTGGAAAAGAACCCAGGACCAGAAGTGACTCAGTTCACAGTTTAGGCTCAAAGTTATCACTTCGCCTTTTCAGGGAAAAGAAAAATGACGACCCTAGTTCAAAGCAGCGGAAAAGGTCAACATTCCATAGTTTTCAGAGCCCAGAATCTGCAGAACATAGAAAAGCAATGCCGAATAATACCGACGCTTTAGATCAATATCCCGATGATCAGATTTATGTGGGTTCGCGAACTGGTCAAACTTTGCCAGGTGAAGACAGTAAGTCAACGCCATTACTTTTTTGGTACTTATTTAACGTGATAGGATTTCAGAAGTGAAATTTAAGTAAATGCCGTTTGAAACAAAAGATTAAAAGTTCAATTCATTGGGTAAGTTTCTGCACGTATTTATCTACCTATTTATAAGGTTTAATTAAAATGGGTTTCTTTATGAATTCTGAACAATGTGGTGAAAATACTATACTTGAATCTATCTAAACATAAATTGTTCGTTTTCAAAGCCCTGATTTGTTTCAACAGCTTATATTTATCTTAGTTTTTAATTTTTCAGAGGTTAATTTGCAGTTTTTGTATGGACCAGAGAGCAAACACTATGAGATGCTTTTTCTGATGTCTGATATGAACAGATATCATAGTCTGAGGCGAGTAAAATGGCTCAGATTGGTAAATGTATTCCGTTTTAAAATTCTATTACGTGGGAGAGCCCGTACCGAAATCCAAGTGTAAATCAGTACTGGTCAATTGTAAATGCAAGTCTACCATGTAATATATTTTGCTGGCTTTCTTGCTTGAAATTCGCTTCGTGGTAGCGCAGAAAGGAGGACAAACGACGAGAGATTGTGGGTGCAATTCCCGTACGCAACTTTATTTTTACACTTGGCCCAAGTCTGATCATTGTAAAATCAGACTGAATGCAAATCTGACAAGTCAAAAAAAGTGACATGAACCAGTCTATGATTCAGTAATGACGAGGAATTGCATTTATACTGGCCCAGTACTGAAACGCACTAGGAGTTAGGTAGGGAGAGCATTTCAAATCGGAATTCGCTTTCACTTTCATCTTTGTCATCTATGAGCAGTTGTTACATCTACGGGAAATAACATCGTTTATCGTATAGATAATGGGTGTCAGTCAAAATAAACATTGCCAATATACACAATATGACAAAGTACCCAAACTGTATCCAATGGCTTTCAATAATGTTGAAAATTGAGTGAACAATTTTGAGCATAAATTTCAGCTATTGCAATTGGCCATGCCTCGGGGCCTTGGCCAAGCCTTAATGACCCCTGGAACTTGATTTAAGACTTTCACAACCAAACAGTGGATTGAGTTATCCACTTAAGTATGATAAAGCATGCTTGTTTTACCAATAGCTAAATATTATTAGGATTATTGAACAAAAAGATCAAAGGAAAAAAATATATAATGGTATTAGGTTTATTGGCACCGTGGGTATTTTGGCATTGGGTAAATTATCATGTAACGTGTATTATATGAGTGGAATATGGGAATGAGGGCAATTAGGTGGTAAAAAAATACAAGTCTTTTCGGTAAATAAATTTCGATATCCCTAAATTTATGACTTCATACCTGGCAACAGTCTGTGTTTATAAAATTGAAGGCTAAAATTTTGGAAACCGATTACAAACTGAATTTCATAGTTTGTTTTGCTTCCATTTTAAATAAAATGACAATTAATTAGCGAAATAATCTCCGACAAAAATTACAACTTCTCTATTGATAACTTACTTCCCTAAATGTGGCAATGGGACATTGGAAACGTTTTGTAATGAAAATCACAACTTTTTCCCGACAGAAAAATCGATTGTAAACTGTAAATCATACTTTAAAAAAACAGGTTAAACAAAAAATTTTAAAAGAAAAACTCCGCTTCTTAGAGACAAAAGAATACTTTTGAAATTTTGCACAAATTTAAACCATGTTTGAAAAGTAAATAAGCACTGACGATAAAAAAAATCACTGTCCGCAGAAGCAGTCCTAATTACTCTTACCGAACAATAATCGCAAAAACATTTAGTAGCTAGCAATTACGCACACCTACACCGAAGAATATATCCAACGAGACACTTCGATAAATGAAAACACTGTTTGGATCTTAGCAGAACGACCACTTTCTTTATCAAAAGAATACTTTTTTATGAAGTCCACACAGTTTGTCAGGACGTCAACAAACTTTTTTTACTCTGAAAAATGCTCATCACCACATTGCAGAGACTTTGATTTCTTATTCTGAGAACCAAGCTGCTTTTAGTAGACTATGATAATTAATCAGATAACTAGGAACATAATTAGAGCGATTATTTATTATACCATAGCTTTTGTACCGTTTATCTTTTATTCACTATATATTAAACATCGACCAAAAAGTCTTTTAAAAACCTTTGAGACGAATATTTTGTGAGGTCTGAAAATTGACAAATGTTGAGAAATAGAAAGTTGTCGAAAGACTGGAATGAAAACTTGTAAAATCTCAGTGAAATGAAACTTAGAACATCTCGATAAGAAGCTGATTAAAACTTGACCAATCTTGGTAAGATTCTTGGTTAAAAAACGTCAAGATTTGTACGGACATGCAATATCATTCCAAGAAGTTCGAGAAGTAAGATCTTGATAACATAAACAATCTGATCTTGATTTACCAAAAAAGTTCTCGATAAGGCATTCGAAGTTGAAAATTTGACTTTTAAAGACAAGTCAATATAGTGTAAGTTCCGTTTCACTGGGCACTCAATGAAATGATCAGATCAATGTTACTTGATTAACTTTTTTAGCCAAGTTTCCGACACCAAATCAGCAGTCACGAACACTGCCAAAACAAGCTTCCCGATCAATGGCTACTTTGCTGGAACCCACTAACCAGTCTCAAAAGCCGACCGATGATCCAGACATACGTCAAAGAAGCAGTAAGTGCAGCTCAGTGTGATCAACATATGAAAGCCGATGAAAATGTTTGTTTAAAGCATCGGCCGAATCAGTTATAAACCAAATTGCTATCAATTATAAAAATACAAAAAGGAGGCGCTAAAGGTTTTTGGAATTTGATTATTTTTCAATCAAAGATGTTCATAAGACCGGAGGAAAATCAGAATGACTCTGTTTAAAAAATTTTCGTTTTTTGGAATAGAAACAAATCGAAACTACAGAGAAACAAAAAAACTATAATGCAAGTAATCAAATGTAAAAGATCAGACTATCAGGCTTAATACAAAACAAAGCTTTTGAAACTCAATGAGCACAGGACCCTATTTATACATTTTCAATAAAAAAAATGTAGATCTTGAAAAAATTTGACGATAATTAATTGCGTCGAAGTCATCGAAACTAGGTTGAAATTGGGGTACATAAATAGTAATCAAGATAGCTACCATATTGTCACAACTTATAACGAAATCTGCCGGTACGATAACGCAAGGGGGAGTTAACGCAAGGGGGCATATTCTTGAATTTTCAACACTAAAAACGTTTGATTAGGGGTCATGTGGTCGATGGGGGACTTTGAGGGTCTCCACTGCCCCGATTTATCTCCAAATCTTGCGTTTTATTCACACTTCTATTCTTTGCTCCGAAAAACAACCCTCCCTCTAGTAACCCTCCGAAATGTTTCAGCTCCCAAACTTAATTCTTCGCCTAAATACCTGACGGACTTTGAGAGACGTAATCTGAAACCCTGGCAACCCCACATGGGAATCAGTCCATCGTACAACCCTCCAAAACTTGATGCTCAGCCACATTTCAACCGAGCCGAAAAACCAAAAGTTAATCACCCATCTGCAAAAATGACCGGCCCAAAAATACTTAGAGATTCTAAATTAACCCTGTTTCAAAAGGGAGCACCAATTCTGCCACCACGTCACTATTCGTCCAGTTTTGAAAACCCAGAAGAAATGCGCCGACCAGAAGTTCCCCCTCGAGAATTCATCCGAAATGCCCGGACGGTTCCTCTGACAACGTCGAAGCCCATGCAGTCGCCTCAAACTCAGCAAAAAATTGAAGAGCAGGAATCGAATGACGCGTACCATCCAGAAGACAGTTTGTCAAACGGAGACATCTCTTGTTTTTTGGGGGCAACTGTTAGCTCCAGCTCAGTTCAACATGCTCTTCACGGATTCGGAGAGCCGGAAGATGACTGGACCGAAAATGGGCGAAATGGGTTGTTTGTGCCCAATGACGAAGGAAATACAAATAGTTTCAGAGGACGGGTTGACAAATGTCTGAATGATTCCTTCCAGTTTGCGGAAAGTAGGTCAATAAGTGTTTTCTCAGATTAATCAGAAAATCTCTAAAATTATAGTCATTCTTTTACTTCAGCAAAAATCTGGGTGGTGCAAAAAAAACTCTGACACCATTGAGATGATTGGAGAAAACCCGCCTTCTGTTATTATCTGATTAAAAAACTACAAAAATAACCGACTAAACGTCGGGAGAATTGCTCTTGAACGACTGGTGGGAGCTCGAATCAATTGCAGCCTGCTTCAGTCGGGGGGGGGGCTAAATGGAACTAAAAAATTCAAAAGTGGGCTTCAAATAAACACATTAGAGGTAAGCATATACCACTATTAAGATTTAAAGTGAAAAATGGCACCAGTTTCGACGCACTTTTCATTTGACTTTTAGTATTAAATTGCCGCCAATTGAGTTCAACTGTTTGAAATTGTGATTACGAGATTAAGAGATAATTTTAGATCAAGTGAAACGCAAAAAGTCAAGGGCGTAAAAGTCATTCGAAAAGTCAAAACGGTCAAGCGAATATTTTGCATAAAAACAGCCGTTAGAATACCGGAAACGACTCGAATCGCCGTGCATTATAATCTCTACTCTAACCTAACCTTACCAAAATCAGAACATCAAAATAGACAAGAGAAAAAACAAAAGTCGCCCAACAAACCCCATTAAAGTGTCTTAAAAATGCCGACAATTTTTTAGGTGCAGGGGGAGCTAATTGGGGTGGCTGGGTAGATAGGTTGGGGAGGTGGGTAGTGCTGGGGTAGTTGGGGGGGAGTAGGTGGGGGTAGTTAGGTGAAGGGAGGGGGTAGTTTGGGGGTAGGAGTAGTTGGGGGGTAAGCTGGGGCGGCGGGGGGGGGGGGTAGGTAGGTGGCTGGGTGGGTAGATAGGTTCGGGGAGTGGGTAGTGCTAGGGTAGTTGGGGGGGGTGTAGGTGGGGGTAGTTTGGGGGGTAGGGGTAGGTGGGGGGGGGGAAGATGGGACGGGGGGGGGGGGTAGGTAGGTGCCGGGGGTGGGGGTAGGTAGGGGGGCGGGTGGGTAGATAGGTTCTGGTGGTGGGTTGTGCTGGGGTAGTTGGGGGGAGGGGGGAGGGTAGTTGGGGGTAGCTAGGTGAAGGGAAGGGATAGGGGTAGG
>NC_134471.1:12705408-12750908 GCF_964194025.1 Convolutriloba macropyga | reverse complement strand
CTGTTAATAAAATGATCGTGTTTCATAAACTTGTATAATCAAATTATAATGAGTATTCTGGAACTTATTATGGCTTTGAAAGCCTAAATATTGATTTTATTGATTGCAATTTATATAAATATAAGAAGGATGCTAATTATTTCATGGAGTTGGCCATAGACAAGCTGGGGTAGTAAACGGTTTCTTGGATGTTGTTCACTTGCCTCACTTGCAACATTGCTCATGAGTTATCATGATCTGACCATCTCTAAAGTTTCATTCCAATAACATGCTCAGGTGCGCGAGCCAAGCTAGCTCTGATCACGCGCTAGATTTCAGTTGCGCTCAGGGGTTTCACATACTCACAGGTGTTTTCTTAGTTTTTTTTTCAACTAAAAGACGTTTTTTTGTTACCAGCAAAAACAACTTAATCAACAACACAGCAAAATTATAAAATTACAAGCGCCGTCTTTTTGTCTCAATACTGAAAGTATTCTTCAAAGAAAGGTTTCTGTACGGGTGTTCCACCTTCAGTTAATTTTGCAAATCTGGTGCTGCAATTGGACGCCAGCAGAGATCCTTAACTGACGCCTTACAAAAATCTGACTTATTAGTTCCTGTTATACGTTAGTTTAGCAGATAGAATTGTAGTAGTGTGGCGAATACACTATCCCAAAATTATATTGGAATCGCGAAGCGAATACGGAATTTAGTGAGCGTAGCTAAATTTACTTAGTGGAATTGCGGAGCAAATCCAAGTTAGACTTTGGCGAGCGTAAAGTACAAACGTTTACTGAGCAACTTGAATTCAGATTGATAAACGAGATTATGATTACTTATAATAAAATTTTATGAACAAAGTATGAAAGAATTTAATAGACTAGCGGGAATATATTTATACGTGAATAATAAAAGGTCATAACCTTAGTTATGATATATTTATGATTTCTATATAATATAGAGGATAGATTGATAAATAAGTACACATACAAATTTCGATATATATAGGTAATCATATGTATCACATTTCCCCCGTGACAAAAATTGGAATTTATTTACAATTTTAAAATCAAACAACACCAAGAATCAAGGAGTTAAACATAAATCAAAATAAGTTGGAGGTACGTCGCAAATGCTCAATTTAACTGACAATAAGAATGAACTTGTGTATTTGCAAAGCATATGTAAAGAATTATTGAACTGAGAAATAAGAGTGACCATTACAGTACATTGAATTGGAAAATTCCAATAAAGTTGAATTTGCAGGGCAAATACAATGAGAAATGAAAATATGTAAATGAGCAAGTTGAGAAGCATAAATTAAATTGCACATACTAATATGAGTGGATTCGCAGAGCGAGTACATGAATTAAATTAACATTGGAAGAGAACAACAAATTGAATAAGTGAAATTGAAAATTGGAATTACAGAGCAAATACATAATTGAATAACGAAATTGTAGTTTTTTTCAGTTTTCAAAGTTTGAATCTTTTCATTATATTTCATTTTCTGCATCCCACACCGACATTTACCGTTCTTGCTCATACTCAAAATATCTAATTCTGGGGTCCGTTGGTGAAATTTGCCCCAATTGTAAGTCAGGTCGAGGTGGTGACGGGATTCTTGATTGTTCGGCGTTTTGGATAAGGGCTACTACCGAATCTTCTTGTTTTGAGGCTTTCTTGTCTTTTTTATTTTTTCGCTTCTTTGGTTTAGCTGAACTTGATGAGGCCAGGGAACTTGTTGGGGAAATATCTGCATCCGTGAATCCATAAAATTGAGGTCGGTTGCGCTTGCGGCCTTTTGTTTGATCGTCCTGTGCGGGGGTATATGTGGTGATTGTGAGACTTGTGAAGTAGGTACAGGTGGAGCCGGTACAATCGAAATCAATGGTTGATCTGGATCTGGCACATCTTCGTGAAAATTAACTGAGATAACATTATGACGTCTTTTGAGCTGCGAATTTGTCGGTTTTCGTACCATCAGCGCACGCGATACGTTTGAGTTTATGGACGACACTACCGATGTAGTATCCCGTTGACGGTGTCTGATTTTTTATCTCGCCCCTCTTTTGTTTCTTAAGATCATTGCTGTGTTTTGCGATTTTAAATTTCTTTGTTTTCTCGTAAGGAGCAGGGCGTCGTTGGGCATATACCCACAAATTGGTGGATCTTTCGGCTTTTGTCCCAAATTTTGCGAGATCACTATCCCGAACCTTTACTGGGGATCTGCCAGGCTCGTTGATGACCGTTGTCGTTGGTGACGACTTCGTAACAAAAGATCCAGGCTTAAGTACTTCGTACAGACCTGCCAACTGTCTTTTTGCTCGTTTTTTGTTTGGGAGTTTTCGTGCCAGCTTGACTGACTTTAAAGGACTGTTCCGTTCTCGGTATAGGATCCGTAATTTGCGGGTGTGTAATGAAGCGAGACTCTTTGTTGTCTGATTCCCGGTAGCGCTGACCTGCATCTAAAGAGGTCTGACACATCTTCTGTTCAATTGCGATATCGCTTCTGTTAGCACTGATCCACCCAGCCTCGTCCAGCAAGTCCTCCGCAGAAACCGTTTCAGCATCAATATCTGTACATGGGACGCAATCGGATGTTTTTGCTGAAATTTCCCTATGCATATAGGGCCACCATGCATATTGGGAGAGAGAGATCATCCCCCAACTACCAGGGTGCGTCATGTGGATGGATTCGAGCACCGCCTCCTTAATAGAATTTGGAATGGCCACGCGTTGATCAACACACAGACACCCAGATTTTACATGTAGATCCTTCCAGAAGGAGTGGATGTACGTGCTCACTTCTTTGCAATGGGCCTCATCATCCTGTAAGACACAGTCGCGGATCTCTTTCAACGCCGTGTCCTTACTAATGAGGACCGCCAGGAAAGATTTAGTGAAGAGCTGGTTGAGGTTATTTTCAAAAATCTCCTCCCGGGATAGCTCGATGTCATATTCCTCGGGTGATGATGATGCTTGGGCGTTACTGGGTCCGGCTCTTGTAGATGAGATGGGGGTAGATTGATTGTCACTCTCGGGGTTTGTGGTGAAATGGGTGGATTACTTTGCGATGCATCTTTTCCAGACATTTTGATGTGGAGTATTTGCTGTGTAGAATTAGCTATTAAATGGCAATTAGAATTTTGCGACTGGATCGGCGATGCGAGTTTAGTGTCAGATTTGAGCAAGTGATTTGCGTGGCAATTAAAGCGAGAAATGAATTTTTGATTGTAATTATTTGCTTGAGCTCGAGTAGTGAATGAGTTATTTGAGGCATTTGAATTATGCGTGCTACATTTAGCAGGTTTGCAAGATTGGACGCGCGTCTTGTGTACTTGTGATTTGTATTTATTGTTTTTGTGCCGCTTATGGAAAGGAATTTTATTTGAGTGACTAAATAAAGATGTAATTGCGGCGCGAATACGGGAAATTGTTGCTACCATAAATTCCTCATCATATTGAGTGACGCTTTTTGCTTTTTGATTTGGTTGGCGTGAAATATAATCAACTAAACCCATTCTAGTGCCAGGAATATGTTTGATATTAAAATCGAAAGGTAACAGGCGATCGATCCATCGGGTTATTCTACTATTATAAGATTTATTTGAACGATGAGATTTTAAGACTGAAAGAAGTGCTCTGTGGTCTGTCAATACAGAAAAATTCTTCCCAAAAAGATAGTATTTAAAATATTCAATAGCCCAAACAACCCCAAGTAATTCCAGTTCATTTATACTATAACATTCTTCATTGCTATTAAGGAATCGGGACGCAAAAGCTACCGTTTTTCACACTTCACAATCCAATTGCTCAAGTGCGGCGCCTAAACCTTGACGGGATGCGTCGCATTTGATTCGCGTTTCCGGTGTCGGGTTAAAATGAGTGCTTTCTGTAGCATTCGCAATAACGGTTTTAATATGCTCGAAATGTGTTTGATGATTTTCATTCCAACTAAATTTTTCGTTTTTCTTTAATAATGGCCGAAGAGGATGACATATTTTTGCAAGATTAGGAATAAACTTACTTAGGTGATGGACACTACCCAAAAATGGTCATAATTGTTTCAATGTTTTTGGAGCTTTGATTTCCGCAATTGCTGCTGTTTTAGATTCTATAGGTTTGACACCGCTTTGTGAAAATGTGAAACCAAGCCAATTTATCTGATGTTTAGCAAAGTGACATTTGCTTAAGTTGATTCGGAGATTATCAGCCTCAAGTTTTCTCAAACAATCGTAAACGTATTTGAGGTGCGATTCTTTACTACCTTTGCTAACTACAATTATGTCGTCAAGAAAACAATATGTGTTAGACAAACCAACTAATGTGTAATCCATCGCCTTTTGAAACTCCGCTGGCATATCTGTAAGGCCATAAAATCCCGTTTTAAAACGATACGTACCTGTTGCGTCACCACAAATGATATTGAAATTACAATGACGTGCGGTATCTGGATGCAAATTTAGTGGACTGTATGCATACTTTAAGTCGATCCTTGAAAAATAAACGTTTTCGCCCTGATTAGAATCGTTAATGTGCTGTGAAATTGAATCGATAAGACTGTCTATGTTTGGCATTTGGTTTTTATTTTTATGTATTGATTTGTTAAAAATTTTTGAATCGAGAGCTAACTTTACAGATTTGTCCTTCTTGACTGTAATTACGATAGGTGAAATAAAATTTTTATCAGAACATTCTTGTAACTTTTCGATATGTCCTTGTTGAGAGAGTTTTTTCAATTCGTCTGATACTTTGTCCAACAGATTTATAGGAACGCGGCGGCCTTTTTGGTGTAATGGAGTGTAATTTTTAAGGAATTTTGAACGAACAATATGTATTTTGGACTTCGCGATTCTGGAGATTAAATCAGGAAAATCAGTTGCAATTTGTGTCTTGATTGGACAGTATTCTTGTTCTACCTGATTAATTGTCGTTTGATTATCTGACTGTTGAATTGAGAGTCCAAGTACAGAAAACAAATTTCTACCTAACAGTGGGCGATGGCCATCCGTCACGACTTGAATTTCTATTGGATTCGCGTACCAATTGTTACTTTGAATTGAAGTTTTATGAGTGCCTAGCGTATGAATAGGTTCGTTGGAGAAAGTTTTCAATTGTTTAGGATTCGCCTCGCGTATCCACTTTGAATTGGGGTCTTGGGAAACAATTGAAGTTGCCAATGATTCATTTACTATTGCGCACACGCTGCCCGAATCCACCAAAACATTTGTTGCTGTATTTCCGATCGTTACGGGGAGATTGATTGCCTCCACTGAAGTTGTGAATTCCGTCGAAGATACTGTAGCCCCGCAATTATCTTCATCCGATGAATAATTCGATTCCAAATCAGGATCAAAATCAATCGAAATTTGATTAGCGTCTTCAGCTTGGTCGTCTTTTTCGACATTATTAACCCGTGGCCTGGGTTTTGGGTACGAAGTAGGGTTTTTTGGTTTCCGACAGACTTTTGCGAAATGATTATCAATACCGCAATTATTGCATTTCTTTCCTCTAGCGGGACCTCTATTGCGATGCTCAGGAGTCCAGTTCATTCCACAGAAATGACAAGTTGTGGGCTTTTTCCGTGCCGTAGTGTTCATGGTAGAAAAAGGAGTAGCATTTGCGATGCGCATCCACTGCACTTGATTGACGGTTGAATTCAGTTCATTTTTATTTGCATTCATTTTGAGTTGGTTGAGAGTACCCATTTCGATATTAATTGCTATTGCCAATGCTTTGTCAGGTTCTACCGTTTCTTTTAAGAGCTCTTTTTGGATATCTTCATTCTGCATATTTGCGATAAAAACGTCTCGAATGATCGTATCCGCTTTTTCTCCTAAATCGCAATTTTCCGAAAGTTCTTTGAGATGACCATAAAATTTCTCAATTGGCTCTCCTTTTTGCTGTTTTCGTGTAAGAAAGAGATATCGATCGAAAGTGATGTTGTGAATTCGGATGAAAGTTGTATTCAAGACATCCCAAAGATTTTTTGTTGAAATTTCATCCAGAACAACAGTCGAGTTTTTTGAATTGAATATTCCCCGCCCTTCTGTTCCCAGACTCAAGTACATCAATGACGATGCTTTTCGATCGCAGAGTTTTCACGGTTTGTCTCCGCATAATATGCCTACCGCTATAATGCGTTGACAATTAATTTTTCATGCTGTTTTTGCCTGTTCATTACGGGTGCGTCGATCTCGCTCCGATTTAGCTGTCGGAATTTCAACTGCGTCCTCATAGGCGGGTTCAAGATGTAGAATTACGTTTTCGGGGGGATCAGCTAATAGTAGATCCACTTCAATTCCTTCACGGGCAAAGATTGCATGTTTAAGCTGTGTCCTCCAATGTTCCCATCGCAGTGGAGGCTCAAGAGTTGCTTTTCCCAGAAAGGCTGTATTCTGAGTGGAGATTTGCCACTGTCCTTTAATGCTGACTGCGCCATGCTATACGTTAGTTTAGCAGATAGAATTGTAGTAGTGTGGCGAATACACTATCCCAAAATTATATTGGAATCGCGAAGCGAATACGGAATTTAGTGAGCGTAGCTAAATTTACTTAGTGGAATTGCGGAGCAAATCCAAGTTAGACTTTGGCGAGCGAAAAGTAGAAACGTTTACTGAGCAACTTGAATTCAGATTGATAAAGTAAAGATTATGATTACTTATAATAAAATATTATGAACAAAGTATGAAATAATTTAGTAGACTAGCGGGAATATATTTATACGTGAATAATAAAAGGTCATAACTTAGTTATGATATATTTATGATTTCTATATAATATAGAGGATAGATTGATAAATAAGTACACATACAAATTTCGATAAATATAGGTAATCATATGTATCACAGTTTCTTTCGGCAAAAAATTTTTGCTACCCTTTGCTCACTGCCCCAGTCGAGACCAGATAGTTATCTTGCAAGAATCTGCCAGAATCTTGCAAAAACTGCCTATCTTGCAAGATCTGGCAGAAAAATGGTTATCCTGCGAGACCTGGCAGAAAAATGGTTATCTTGCAAGATTTGCCAGAAAAATGGTCATCTTGCAAGATTCTTGCAAGTTCGTTCCGGTCGAGCTGTCCTCTTATTAGCTCTTATTGATGCAACACATTTATTTTGAGCAGAAATTTACTTAAGATCGGATGCGTGTTTTTTAAGAAAAAAAGAAAATTTAAATAGATTTTAAATCTGGAAATATGAATTATCTGAAGAAAACAAATTAAATTCTGCCTTTGAGAACTGTTAACACAAAATAAATTGCTATTAAAAACAATTTTCCTTCAACTTTATCAAGATTTACATAACTACACGTATAGATTACCTTTTCTGATGAAAAAATTATGTGATATTAGTCTTTGCACCTTAAACAGCTTCCTTTCATTTAATTCAGCTCCTTACGCTCAATTTTTTTGCCAATGCCCAAAAAATGTGATTATCTTCAGGTTGCCATTTTTTTGTGCTTCAAAGGACTTTTGAAGAGCTTTCGCGCAAATTTCTTGCTGTCAGAATTACTCGCCTTAATCAATTCATCTTGTAGGATCTTGTGCAAAAAAGTGGATATATTAGAGCATTCTGACAGAGAAAAGATTATCTTGTAAGATTCTCGCAGAAAAAATGCTATCTTGCAAGATCTGGCAGAAAAATGGTTATCCTGCGAGACCTGGCAGAAAAATGGTTATCTTGCAAGATTTGCCAGAAAAATGGTTATCTTGCAAGATTCTTGCAAGTTCGTTCCGGTCGAGCTGTCCTCTTATTAGCTCTTATTGATGCAACACATTTATTTTGAGCAGAAATTTACTTAAGAATCGGATGCGTGTTTTTTAAGAAAAAAAGAAAATTTGAAGAGATTTTAGTTCTGGAAATATGAATTATCTGAAGAAAACAAATTAAAATTTGCCTTTGAGAACTGTTAACACAAAATAAATTGCTATTTAAACCAATTTTCCTTCATCTTTATCAAGATTTACATAACTACACGTATAGATTACCTTTTCTGATGAAAAAATTATGTGATATTAGTCTTTGCACCTTAAACAGCTTCCTTTCATTTAATTCAGCTCCTTACGCTTAATTTTTTTGCCAATGCCCAAAAAATGTGATTATCTTCAGGTTGACATTTTTTTGTGCTTCAAAGGACTTTTGAAGAGCTTTCGCGCAAAATTCTTGCTGTCAGAATTACTCGCCTTAATCAATTCATATTCTAGGATCTTGTGCAAAAAAGTGGATATATTAGAGCATTCTGACAGAGAAAAGATTATCTTGTAAGATTCTCGCAGAAAAAATGCTATCTTGCAAGATTCTGGCAGAAAAATGGTTATCTTGCAAGATTCTGGCAGAAAAATGGTTATCTTGCAAGTTTATGGGAGAAAAATGGCTATCTTACAAGTTTCTGGCAGAATGAATGGTTATCTTAACAAGATTCTGGCAGAAATCTTGCAAGATTATGAATAATCTTGCAAGATTCTGGCAGAATCTGCCAGAATCTTGCAGGATAACTATTCGAAATCGACTGGGTTGTTATTACTCTGCAGCAGTTTAAAATTGTGGATCTTTTCTCTTTGTCCCCCAATTTGTGCCTCAGATAAATTACAAAAAAGATGTAAGAATAGCGGTCAATTTGGCGAAAAAATGTAAGAAATACAACTTTTAGCGTTGAATGCGGTGAGGAAAAAAGAATTCAACTAAGAATCGCAGATCTTACAAAAACTCACCGCTAAATTTACCAATTATCTTCACCTCAGAAACTATTGCAAAAAAATAAGAATAGCAGTGAATTGGTTGAGAGTGGTGTAGAAAAAATTTCACCACTAAGAATGGCAAATCTTACAAAAATCACAGCTAATTCTACCAAATGTTTTCACCTCAGAAAAATTACAAAAAAGATTGCGGTAAATTTGGCGAAAAAACGTAAGAATTACGATTTTTAGCGTTGAATGCGGTGAGGAAAAAAAGAATTCACAGCTAAGAATGGCAAATCTGATAAAAATTCACCGTTAATTTTACCAAATATTTTCACTGCAGAAAAAATTGCAAACAAAATATAAGAATAGGGGCGAATTCGTTGACAGCCATGAGCGATGAAAAACATCAGCACTAAAAAAATGGAAGCCGTTTGAAGTTTCGCCGCTACGTTGACGACAATTTTAGCAAAACAAGGTATATGATTCACGAAAATGCATTTCGTTATAGCCTCAGAGTCTAATGAGATGAAAACTCAAATTAGTTTTTTTTTGTTTTTGCTACCCCAAAGAGGAAGATTTTATGGCATTTTTCCAAGATTCCATTCAACAAAATAAACACAAAGTTTTCCCGTAATGCATTGATGTTGGAAACACTCCAAAACTTTGGTTTTGATTGTTAAGTTTTAAGGATTTTGTATGTTTTATATATTTTGGTTGCTTAAAACGGACCATTTCTTTTCTGAAATTTTTTGCGGTGAGTTATTGTAAGATTTTTTTTAGGTTTTTTTATTTCACAATTTCATTTATAATCCATTTTTTTTCGCGCCTTTAGTTTGTTAATCTTTTTAAAAATTCACAGCTGCAAAACGCTAATTTTTCACAATTTTAACGCATATGTTTCCATAAAATTATTGAAGGTGATTTAATTACATTAAAATTGAAGACGAAAGTGAGAGATAGCGCAGTGAAATAAGAAGCGCTCGACAAGGATCACAGAAGAGGTTCGATGCAGTGTACAGCAGTTGCCTTTTTGTAAGAGTTTCGGTGAATGCGATAAAGAAAATTTCACCAGTAACAACCGCAAATCTTACAGAAATTTAACGCGTTCAAAGCAGTCGCTAAAAGATGCAAGGCTCTGAGGTGGATTTTTTTTTGCTGCATTTTAACACAACTCTTACTTTATTTTTTGACGAAACCTCGATACGGGAAAATATTTTTTAATTGATGCAATAACAAGCCTGCTTGTAAAATCTAGTCATTCGAAAACGGTTTTTAATGTTGTTCTCTAGAGGTCTGCAGTGGCTATGTTCCATTTCCCAACAAGGACTACACGAGTCCAAGCAAAATTGGGCTATGTTTGAACTTTTAATTATTCCTATTTTATTTTTCACCACCCTTGTTTTTAGCGGCGAATTAAAATCACCGCGGCGAATTTTCACGCTTAGCGGTGAAAAAAAATCACCGCTAAAATTTGCTGATCTTCCAGAACTTCACCACTGTAAACCGCAAATCCTAAACAATTTCAACGCATATCGTTCCATAAAGTTTATTGAATTTGATTTTAATTCAAAAAAATCGAAGACCTAATTGAGAGATGGCGTAGTGGAGTAAAAACTGGTTGACAAGGAGGAGGGGAGCGGTTTATTGTGGAGGAGAAAATTTCACAACAATAAACCACAACTCTTACCAAATTTCAACACATAAACTTTTTTAAAAATCGAAGCCGTAAGTGAGAGAAAGCACAGTGGAATAAGATGTGGTTGACAGGTAAGAGGGGAGAGGTTCAAACCTTTATACGGAAGTCTCCTTATGAAAGAGTTCCTGTGAATGCGGTAAAGAATGTTTCACCGCTAAAAACCACAAATCTTTCAAAAATTCGCCGCTTTCACAGCAGTCACTAAAAGATGCAGTCGCCTCGTGCTAAAAACTTTATTTTCTTTTAATCGCTATTCATTGTAATTCTTACAATTCTTTCCGACAAAAACATTGACCCGGGAAAATATTTTCATTTAATGCTTTAATGCATTAACAATGCTGCTTCTAATTTCTATTCATTAGAAAACAGACTTCAATCGATAAGGCTTCATTACAGGCCTGCGGTGGCTATTTCCCAACAAGGACTACACGAGGTCATGCAACATAAGGCTAAATATTAAAATTTGTAGCAGGTCGCCCACTGAAATTAGTTCCGGAAAAATTTGACGTGTAATTGACTGCATGTGCAAAATCGAGGCGCCGACTAATTTAACTCTTCCTCCGAAAATAACATTTACGTTTGCGTTGATTTGGTGCTAAGATAAAGCCATCTTCCGCCATAGTTAGTGAAAGATCAAAGTTTTTATCTGTTGTCAGAGTTTAGAAAACGAAATTTAGTGCCTTACAAATGGAAACTGTTTTGCTCAATCGAGCCCACAATTGGCAGCTCAAATCTCGCTAAACATTATTTAGGACTCTTTAAAGTTTTGAAATTACAAGTACAATATATTGAAAACTTTCTCAATTGGTCTCCCCATAAGCCGGGAAAAATAGACAGGATAAAATTATTAAATTGATCAGCCAACTGATTTGTATCACAACAATTTAGTGTCAAATTACATTTTTTTATTCCTACTAGCGTAGTCAAATTGGGTAAAATTGATCAGTAAGTAAATTAGAATGTTTTTTTCGCAATTATGACACAATTGTCAACTGTAATATAAAAATGCAGCGCGATTTTAAATGTAACTCAATCATCATTTGATCTCCGTCACAAAGAGAATTGAACAATAATCAAATACATATCTAGATATATCTAAATAATGGCGGCAAATGGGCGTCACTTTAACAAAAATCATAAAAAATTGAGTACAACATCTGTTCAAAGAACGCTTAGAGCAGATTTCAATTTGATGGGTATTCTTGATAAGTCAGAAAAATCAACTGAGCTCAATTATATTGCGGCTGTACCCTAGTCCAGACCTTGAATTTTTTTTGAAAGACTGTCCTCGACCGTTTTAAGGCATGAAAAGAATGTCCTCGACAGATTTTTAATATAAAAAGAATTTGTCTGGACTTTAACTGATGTCCTCGACTTTGGCTGAAACTAAAACAACCGTCCTCGACTTTTGATAGACAATAAAACGTGTCCTGAAATTTGGCTGGAAAATAAAATGTGTCCCGGAACAATAAATATATTACGTGCATTATTGCTAATTATTGCCTAAAACGTAGTCAGCTTGCTTGCTCTTTTATCTTTTGCGATTTAGAAGAACAGGCAATCCATCAAAAATCACCATAGTTTTTGTAAAAAAAGATACAATTTAAATTTTAATGTAAAAAATGATTAACGCCACATTTTCATGCCACCTTGCTAATGGAAGAAGACCACTATAATTAAACTACCTAGTTTCATTCAATGAACTATTGTGGCAATATAGTCCAGCTGTGTTAACTGCTGTATGCTGTTTTGGCAGTTTTCTGACTGTTTTCTAAGTTGGACTGCTCTGGTGGATTGCTGTTTAGTCTTGCATCGAGGCAGCTTCTGTATGTACAGAAGCAGAAGAAAAAGAACAAAAAAATCGTTAGAAAACTTTTACAGAAAAACTTTGACTTTTGAAGAGACTTTTACTCGATCAATTACAAGAATTTGGCTGGACTTATGGAATGAATTAGCCTCGACTTTAAGTCGACCGTCTAATTTGATTCAATATTTAACCCACCAGGAATTAATAGGTCTTTTCTTAATTCCAGGTCTAGACTAGTGTAAGCTTCTTCATGAAGCAATACTATGAGTATCATAAAATAAATAAAATTTCTGAGAATATATATGACATTCAATCGCTAAAATAAGATTTCTGGGATAACATTGATCCGGATGCTTAGTACAGATGTGGAGCCCATTAGCCGTATTAGCAAGATATGCAATTTGACTGGAGTCGCAAAGGGTTAACCTGCCATGACCGCGTCGCACAATTTGACAGGTCGTTTTGTGCTGAGTGAAATTAAGTTTTTTAACAATGATGCTTTATTTCAACAAAGTGTTAGATGCGTTTTTAATGGTGGGGGGGGGGTGTGGGTTGTTGGGTTTGATAAAGAGACAGAAAGAGAGTTCTCTCAAATATTTTTTGTTTGATCGATGGATCGACTGACAATTCTGTCATCGATTGAAAAATGAAAAAGATCGTTTCTCTTCAGTTGAGCTCATTCTTTTCTAACGTTTCATGTGACTGCTGCAAATTTTCATCTTCCAGTTTTTTTACAATAAAAAACCCGATGTGATTTGAGTAGTAAATAAAAATACTGATGCGCGTAGCTAATTGGCTTAGTTTCTTGCGGCTGGTAAGATATGGTGTCTGCTGTATTATGGGTTATTCTTCATTTTTTTAGTAAAGCCGTCTATAATAAATTTAGTAAAGCCAAGCCTGAATAGTCTAATCTAAAAATAGGCATGGCCATCGTATTGCCGTCTCAAGAGCAGGCTCAACAATTGCTCAGCTCTTTGAACAAAACAGGAACAGAACCAATTGTATTTACATCACCTATGTTATAACGTTTATTCCAAGTTTGAAAAGGAATCAAAAGAGAAAGATAACAAGGAAAAGTTGAATGGCATGTTAATGGATATGGTATCAATCGCAGCAATAGATTTAACTTGATGAAAGAATTCAGTGTATCTTTTATTATTTATTTAACTGCGTATTCAAATGGCCAGAATAAAAACAGCATAAAGGCGCATCTTATACAGAGTTTAAGCGTTTTCACAGAAAAAAGTGGTTATTACGTTCAGAGATAAATAAAAATTTTATTATGAAATTTACTATGAAATGTCTAGATGCGATTATCAGAGTCTTGGTCATAGTAAATAACAGAATGAAAAAACTATGATTCAGTACTGATGTATTATGAGACTCAGATCCGGGAAGAAATGAGTGCAAGAGGTAATTTGAATTTCATGCATATCTTTACCTTATTGTTTATAACTGAGGAACTTGACAAACAGCTTGATAAAATCTCAATTTTATGAAGTTTATTTAAAGATAAGCATTTCACAAAATAGAATCGACAGGTTAAATTTAGTCTTTCCTGGTAATCTTGCCAAGACCTTGTTTCTTGATAGCCATGCTAAGATCATACAAGTTTGTACATATCTTGATGTTTTCTTGCCATATAACATGACAAGATCTTGGCAAGATTTACCATGTTTTATCACGTTTCTTATCGTGGCTATCAAGTTTCTTTTCACTGGGAATTTTTTCAGGTGAAATTATTGCTGGGTTAAATTCTTCCCTGGAGAACAAATCAGCTAACTTTATTGAATAGAAACCGCAGACTTTCATTAACGCTGGCTCTTATTAGTTATTAAATGTTTTACTTTGTCTATTTTCTCAAAAATTATGGAAATGCAAACTCAATTATTAAAGAAATGCTGAAAATAGCAAAAAATTCGTAAGAGATGTAGCAAGAAAGCAAAAGAAACGTAACAAATGAGCAGAATAAGAAATTCAAGTAAAAACAATTTTACGAAATGTAAGCATTTAGTGAAAAAAAGTTATAATTTCAAGGAAAGATTGTCTTCTACCAAACGCTGTTGATATTTCTTCAGTTTATTCATTATCTGGATATTCGACTAAAAATGAAATTATGATCAAACGATTGTTGACAAGGTTAGTTTCAAGCAGTTGACTATTTTTTCCATGTGTCTCTGCTGGTTTCATTCGAAATCACAGTATGTTTTTTTCGAGGATTTTATATTACAATTCGATGTTTCAACTGAACTAGACAACTATTGAGACCTATATATTATCCAAAACACTTGGAGAAATTATTGAGCAATGGTTTTTAAAGGTAAAATTAAAATGAGTTTTTAGAATTTTTAAATGCAGGTAGCGATATTGAAAAGTTTTTTTTCAATCACTAAAAAGAATACAAGTCAAGATGGAAAATAATATTAAGCAATGACACACTATTTCTGCCTTTCTTTCATCGCCTGTCTCTCTCATATCTAGGTGAGTCAAAAATCTCTTTATTCTCTATTCGGGCGGTACCAAAAAAGCATGAACTTGCTTATTTATCGTGCACCTTGGTGCTTTTTATTTCATTGATTATTAAAATAAAATTGTTATTTATATGGCATTGAGGAAATCAAATTATTATAATTATTATAGACTTCACATAACTTCTTAAATTTGAACCATAACAATGATTACAAACTGGCTTTTACAAAATATACATAATTATTTGAAATACATATCCGCAATTGTACAGCAATTTATGGTAATTGTTCTGCTTTTGTTGCTGATTAATAAGCACTTGTTTTCCATGGCTTCATTGTATAGCTAACTGCTCTAAGAAAGGTAAATATATAAAATAATGTTTTAAAAACTTTTGTCAAACTGTTCTATACCTTTTCGACTTAAAATGTTCAAATTTTATCGTTCAGACTTTTTTTTTTAAAAAAATAAGTATCGAAAAAGGAGTGTATTTAAGCTTCCTTTACCTCGAAAACAGCCAACTAATTTAATTTAAATTTGAACTGCTGCGGCAGGTATGCAGTATTTTTCCCATGTTAGTAATATTAATCTTTAAGTTGCTTATCGAACAAAAATAAAAATTCAACTCACATTTTTGACGGTACAAATAGGAGTTGACAATATTGTTCAGAGAACCAACTCTAAAAGTTAACTTCGTGCTATGCCAAACGATAGATGAGTAATCTGTTTCTTGTTAAGTCATTCATATGCACAAGGAAAAAGAACAGTTCATTGTACTCAAATGAGGTATACTTTAAGATAGCGATTGATTAAATTAACAGTTGAACTATTTTAGTCGCAAAACACATTACATTGCTCGCGTCAGCTGAATCGGATTTTTCAGAATGTTTTGAAATATTAACAAAAACGGCAATAAAAAATAATATACTGTACAATTAGGTTTAATCAGTTATTTTGATATCTTGCTTTTAATTTAGACATTCTTCTCAGACAAAATTAAACAAAAATTGTCCGAAAAATGTTTTCCCAGAAATTGAAGAGGCTTTCGAAATATTAATAATTTGATTTCATTCATTGAGTACATATGCTCGGGTGGATTTCTCCATAAAAAATAAGGAGACAGACAGTTTGTGTTTGTGCTTGTTTGCTTAGGTGTGTGCGGTTGGGTGGGTGTGAGAATGAGACAGAAAGATAGATGATTCTTTCGAAAGATGATAATTGAAAAAAGAGATAGTTTTTCTTTTTCTGGCGTTGAGCTCCATATTTTTTTTACAAATTACATGTGATTGCTGAAAGTTTTCATCTTTCAGATTTCTGCAACAAAAATTCTTGATCGATAATTGGTAGCAGCAAGTAATCATGTTGATAGCAAATTGATTTCGCTGTTCGTTGATGCTAATAGCATATAACGTGTTCTTTACTATGGGTAACTATCAGCGAAGCCCTTTCTAGTGTAAAAATTTAGAAAGAGAGATTGCTGAAAAATTTTTAGTTTGATCGATGGATCGATTGGCAATTCTGTCATCGATTGAAAGATGAACAGAAAGTTTTTCTTCAGTTGAGCTCATTTTTTAAAAAAAAGTATCATGCAACTGCTGCAAATTTTCATCTGGAAGTTTTTTACAATAAAAAATCCTGATGCCATATGAGTAGCAAATAAAAATAAAGATGTGGGTAGCAAATTGGTTTAGTTCCTTGCAGCTGGTAAGATAGGGTGTCTGCTTTATTATTGGATCACCATTGTTCAGTTAACCCGTCTATAATAAATTTAGACTAGCCAAGTCTGGCTAATCTAAAAATAGGTATCGCGATCGTATTGCCGTCGCAAGAGCAGGCTAAAAAATTGCTCATCGAACAAAATCAGGACAGAAAGGCTTGTATGCTAGAACAACTTGTATGCACATCTCTTCTTCTGTTTAAAAAAATTCCAGGTTTAAAACTGAATCAAAAAATGAATGCGAAAAAGAGGAAAAATTCAAAGGCCTCCTAATTAATATGATATCAATTTTACCAGTCATTTCTACTTGATGAAAGATTCTACTGTAATTTTCTTAACTACGCACTCACAAGGTTGCAGCTTATTTTCAAACTTATTGCGGCTGAGCTTAACAACTCAGAAATCAAATTGAATAGCTCTTCAAGGTCATTTCAAGCAGTTCAATTTAGAATAGCATGACAAGCAAAATTTAATGCTACATTCTACTGAAGCCATACAGATTTGTTCATTTTGTTCAACATTTATATTTAGCAACTATTATTAGTACACAATCGTCATTCATGAAGTGAAACTCAAACTCGAACTATCTCAACCACCAGCAAAACAATACTACGATTTAACAGTATTGCATCAAGTTCTTTGCGATTGGATTGCGAATCAACCTGTTATTGATACAGAATATTCGACAAAACTTCTACATGGTTAACAAATTTCCCATGACATCAAATTTACACTGAAGAAGTGACGTTATAGAAAAGTGTTCACATTCTGTCGACATTATTATCTACAACCAATCAACAGTTAAATTTGACATGTAAATCCACGTGACTGGCAGCATAAAAGGAGCTTGAAAAACTACCAAAAATCAGTTGAAATTTGCAATTTTGGTTATATTAAACTAACATACAGTGCGTAGTGAAGCACACTTTCTTGAGCGGTAAGTTACTTGTTATCGTGTCTTGTTTCTGTAGATCATATTAGTGATTGTACAGTTTTAACCTAACTTTACTCTAACTTATTGAAAATAGAATTGACTTTGGAATTCTCAAATTTTCACATTGCGGAACGAAGTTCTTATAAGTAGAGTTACAAAGCATATAAACTGTTAGTTCTTGTTTCTTTCTTTTACCAGTTGCCTAGGCTGATTCCAGTTTCTTCATCGGTAGATCTGAGAACTTGGTTGCAAAGATATACAAGTCTTTGTTTTTCCCACATTAAGATTGGGTATAAAATATAAAAGAAAGCCCCACCATCGCAGTTTAGCCAGCGTTGTTTATTTTTAAATCAGATAGTAGGCCTACCTAACGCTCATAACCCTGTGAAATTTTATTTCACTAGTATTTGTGGTTGAGGAGATATCATTGAAAAACATCTAATTTGAGACTCACTGGTTATTTGAAATTTTGGACTGTTGCTTAGTTGAAGCAAAATTATTTGTTATTCAGCAAAGCTGAACAAGCAGTTATTTGACATTATTGAATATCAAGTAATGCAACGCCATTCTAGAGTATAGCGGATAAAACAGTTCAAAAAAGTTAACGGCAAAAAACACAATATCCGGACAGACTTGAAACCGCTGAAACGAACTGGGCGGTGTAAAGTTTTCCTTGACTTTGATAGGAGAGCAGCCGTTACAAAACTATTATTGCAAAACACAAAATGGAGGCAAAACTAAGAGCTTACTGAAAGACTGAAAGAAACCTGTATGAGAGGTTGCATTTCATACGGTGGCTTTGATTAGCTAGTAAAAATTCTACCGTGACTTCCTCCAAAAAAATGCGCTAATGATATATCAAATAAAAAAATCCACAAATTCCGGAAATTCTGGAGGAATGCAGCAAACAATCAATCAAGATGGAACAAAAGAGCAGAATCTGACGTTCCAATCAGAAGCGGCGGAAACTCACAAAACAAACAAAATGAATGAAAAGTTAAAATTGGAAGATGATCATAAGACCTCAAGTTGATCGCAAACAAGTGAGAAATGCTACAAACCGTTCTACGCATTTTCAACTTAAAAATTTTGACATGTATACCTGGAAGTCATTTTCTATCGTAGAGTTCTATCGTACTTCTCAAAATTAGGTAATGAAAAATTAGTGTTCCATCTTGCTAAACCTCACAACTAGCCAATTAGTTTGTTCTATATTTGCAATACTGCGGCAGATAATCAGAATTTTGTCCTATATTGGTATTTAATTTTTTATGTTTCTAAGCAAAGGAAAATCGGAATGAAACTCACGTTTTGGTTGGTTAAATAGAAGCTGATACAATTATTTAAAGACCCAACCGTAGAATTAGTTCGGCGCCGCTGATTAACCATCAAATGCAGCGTTGACAATAAATTAAAATTTTTGTTCTTTTTCTATAATTGTTATCGCAAAAAGTTGAGAAAATTCTAAAAATGAGATTTTTTTGCGAGTTTCGTAACTGAGAAGGAGCATCTGTCATGCAAGACAAACTCACGGTAAAAATTTAAATTCATTGAATACAATCGATCACAATTTTTCCATGTGTTTTCCTACGACCTAACAACAAAGTGATTGATTAAGTTCATCTACGCCAAAAAAATAGATCAGCTTAATCAATCATTTCTAATTAGGTCATAGGAAAACACGGTAAAATGCGATCGATTGTATTCAGTTAATGTGAACTTTTACTGTCAGTTTGTCTTACATGGCAGATGCTCGTTTTTAGTTGTGAATAATAGTGTCTCGGTCGCGCGAACAATCTCATTTTTGGAATTTTCTCAACTGTTTGAGAAAACAATTATAGAAAACAAAATACTTTTTCATTATATTTATTTTCTATTTATATTTTTATATTTTGATTTATTGTACATCACTGCGCTAAATCACTTGATATGATAAGCTGGCTTTCTGCATTTTTTCTGCGGCTTTCAATTGTATTTTCTGTTCAGTAATAAACATGCTGAAAAGCGCTTTTTGAAAACCTAATAAATTTGATTAAATATTTTTTAACTTTTGGTCCCTATTTAAGTTTTCCTCGTTCTTTTTATCTATTACAAGAGTGCAAACGCCCTTACGTATTAACACTAAGTCCTCAGGCAACTAAAATTTGGATTCTAGCATATACTAAGTGCAAAAAAATGATACAATAGATATAGCTATCAGTATGTTCTAGATTATTAACTTTGTGGGTTTTCAATGATCCACATTTTTTTATGTTGAAAGTAAAAAGAGCGAGTTTTTCTCCGACTGAAGCCATTAGACAATTTCTTTTCTAACCATTTCAAGGTCATGTTTTAAGCTAAAATCGCCTAATTTCTGATACATAACAAAGTGCGGGTGGCTGACTCTAAAGGAAATTGTATCATTATAATGAATCATGTTTGGTCACTCTCATTCTAATTTTATTTGTTTTTCTTCAAGCATTGTTTATCTCCTTCACCTTATCACCCTGTCTCTCCCACCAACAAACAAAAGCACATCTTTCTGATGTTGCATATGTTAATTTGAATAAGTTCAACTACTTGTCTCCAATTTTCAAATAAACATGGTCTACAAATGATATAAAATATGATATCTGCGCAACTCTTGTTTTCACAATAACGATGTAAAGAAATATTGTCCTCAAATAAGAACAAGATTTCTCAATTATTATCCAAGATTAGACCCTTTTTCCGATTTAAGAACTGTGATGAAACTTTGAAAACTTACATTGAAGACTGACAAGGTGCCTTTGAACTTATTATGGCGCCCTGGAAAAAAAATTAAACCGCAAAACATGTATTTTTTATCAAAAATGTTTACTCTATTTTGTCAGTTTTCCGCGGTAATGGTTAAACACTTCTCAATTAGATGGACATAAAAAAATTAATTGACAAAAAATTGCATGAAAAACTCCGGAATAATTGAGGATTAAGATCTGCACTTACCATTATGACGGCTCATAAGAAAAATATGGTGTCAGGACAATTTACCCAATGCCATTATACCCAATGCCAAAATACCCAATGCCTTTATACCCAATACCAATATACCCAATGCCATTATACCCAATGTAATTTGATATTTTCGTTCAATAATCCGACAACAAATTAGCAGTCGCAATTACTCGTATGTTTTAACATACTGAATGGCCATGGCCATGCCTCAGCGGCCCGTGGGACTTGATATGAAACTATCACAACCGAACATGGGATTAAATTATGCGCTTGTTAAATCATACGCTGTAAGAGCTATTTTCTGCTAATTAGTACTTGGATCATGGAACGAAAATATCAATGTGAAATGGGTAAATGACATTGGGTATTTTTGCGGGTTACGTGACAATTTACCCAATTCCATTTTACCCAATGCCATTTTGCCCTACGCCATTTTACCCAACCTGCAATTTTACCCAATGCCATTTTACCCAATACCAACTTACCCAATGCTCTTTGATCTTTTCGTTCAATTATCCGATAACAAATTAGCAGTCGCTATTAGAAGGATGATTTAAAATATTTGTGGACAATATAATCCCATGTTCGGTTGTGATAGTTTCATATCAAGTCCCACGGGCCATTTATATTATAGTCGGCTAAATAGTCGTTCTGGTTAACTTAGCAAGGAGGTAAATTGGGTAAGTTGGCATTGGGTAAAATGGCATTGGGTAAAATGGCAGGTTGGGTAAAATGGCATTGGGTATAATGGCATTGGTTAAAATGGAATTGGGTAAATTGTCCGTACACCATTTTTGCATTGGGTATAATGGCATTGGGTATAACTGCATTGGGTAGATTGTAATGTAACCGAAAAATATGCTTTCGATTTGGATTTTAAATTAAATCAAGTTCAAGGCTAAATAACATTAAATACGAAAGAGCTTCTGCGGATTAAAATAAGAATCATTATTTTTCCGCAAAAGCTTCTGCCGATTACTTGCTCAAGTCAGAATTTTTTATTGAACGCTTAACATCTTCGACATGCGATTTTCTCGCGATTAGAAAAATTAGCAATTGCTGGTCATTAATTAGTATTTTAAACCTGAGAAACTTTTATCTATATATTTAACAATTCGGCTTTCTTTCAATTCTGCATAATTAACGTTTTTTAACGTGTATCGCGGAGAAAAATGACAAATGCAAGCAAAAATGCCCACCAGTTTGAATCTGCTAATTATCAGAACACCGCATAATTTATTCAATTTTTCAACCAATAATTTTTTCTAGTTGATAAACTCAAAAATTCTGAACCAATCACAATGAAGTGGTGAAATTTTAGATTTTAATATTTATTATGACAAAAATATTTGAAGCGAGATAAATTTAAAGCAAATAATAACGAATGAGGAACATTGTAATGTCTTGGTTGCGTGTGGGTCTTGATACGAGTCTATTTTAACCAAACTAGTGATCAAAGTGCACTGTGGGTCGCTTTTAAAACAGTCTCCGCAAGTATTTAATTTGCAATTAATTGATATTTGCTGTTTTGATACAAAAGTAGGAAAAATGTTCAGTTTTATTAATATAAGCCATACAATGTAATTTGAAATAATTTTGCGTTCAATATTAAATACTGAATTTGAAAGTAATGGAACATTTCAGCAAGACGTCAAGTCTCTTTCTCTATCTTAAATTTTCGTCATGGAATTAGTTTTGAAGGTTTGTGTTGAGGTAGGAGTATTTCTATTTGTATGTGTACTTGAACTCTAATAAATGTGGAGGTAAAATTATCTAAAATTTCAGCTAAACTTACTTGAATTGTGCACGTATTGCGTTCCTGTGCACTACCTGCAAAGTATTTGATTGCAATTACCTTAAAATTGAGGTAGTCCTCCTGTAAAAGTACATGCAATTTATCTGCACAGGTCAAATTTAAGGTAAACTTACCTGGACATTTTTACCCTAATTGTTCAGATATTTTACTCTCACAGCAAGACTACTGTGAGAGTAAATTCCCGAAAAATTAGAGTATGATAGGAAGGTAAACTTACTACAATCTTTCATTAATCTTAACATTTTCCCCACACTAATTTTAGTATGCAAAATTTTTTTCGTATTACAAAATTTATAAGCAGTGGAAGAAGTAGTGCAGAGGTTCGAAACTTTGTAAGGGCGGTGAAATGTGGTGACTTTTTGTAAGTTCACAGCTTACTATAGCGGTGAAATTACATAAATTCATGGCATTTCACCGCAAAATTATGTAAGAAATTTGCGGTAAAAAAAACAACTTTTCACCGCTTATCTTACATTTTTTCCAATTTTTTCTCTACCCGAGAAATAAAATGATTACGTTGAGAAAAGTAAATGCTAAAAAATTTCAATAATTTCAGCTAAAATTTAGAAAAACAAAGATTCGTCGTTTGATTGTAAGATTTTTTTGTAAAGAAATTATTTACTGACAAACTGTTCATTATATTAGTCTTCGATAGTTTGCTCTGCCGAAGTTCAGAACTCAAACTGCACAATTGAAAAAAACTCAGTTTTTAATTTAGAGCCCTAGTCTGTGAGCACTTTAAATTTCGGCAGCGGATCGGATCATGAACGGGCCTAAAAATTATGTTTGTGAACTCATCGCATGTTGGAGAAATCGTTAAAAACTTTGTGTTCTCCGATATACAATTGAAGACAGAAAAGTAAACATTAGAGCAGATGCAATTAATTGGTGAAACATTTTCAACTTTGATATGAAATCAATTGTAAATTAACACCAACGCTATCGGTAGATAGTACTTTAAGTTAGTGGTTTGACCCTAAATGTACAGAATTAGAAAAAAAAATTAACTAGTTGAATATGAAAAAAAGAGGAATTCAGATTCGTGCTCCGCGCACACGATTCCTTCATCATTTTATATTGCATTAAGGTTTATATTTCTAAAAAGGCCGTAGTTATGGGTAATTCACATCTCGCATAAATCTAGCTAAAATTCTGCAGTATTAAAACATGGAGTACATATGAACATTTGTTATTTTTCAGAAATGCATGTTTAGAACTTTGTAAAGCAAGCTCTCCCTCTCATAAAGAAGCACTGTCGTTACTGGAGTTTATCGTTCGGGAAAAGTGCAAAGTTCTGGAATATTTTTGAACTGCTGTCTTGAGCTAAAAAACAGGGTATGGGACATTAGGCACCAGCTGGATTAGGCAAAGCCAAGTTTTATAGGCTCTAACTTTTTATGGAAATTAGGCCAAAAACAATGAAAAATTTACAAATTGTACTTCAATATCCGCCTGACGCTACAAAGAACTCAAGTGTTCCCAACAACTGTCAACCTATCACACTGATACGTTAACTTATTTCTCTAAATTAATTGCGCCTCATAACTCTAATTTGAAAAGGATAAAGCAGTTAGGAAAAAAAATATTACTCGTTCCGCGGTAACTTTCAACGAAATCCAACTCTCGATACTATTAGGGGTATAAAAATTATGTATAAAAGTGAAAGATTTTAAATTTTGATATGTAGGTTATTCATTAATTCATATCAATTCGTATTACAATTATTAAGGTCACTTAGTAACTTATAGCGTTAAACAGATATTGAAGTAACGTTTTTAAGTGTTTAGTTTGGTATTCCCATAACTTCTACAAAGAGTTATTTGAAATTTTTCACTTAAAGAACACCAAAATTATCTTCGCCTATTCGAGCGTTCGCCTAATATCCTACACCAGGAAGAACATTTAAATGGAACAACTGAACAATTACTATTTTATTATAGCAAGTTTTTTTTACTTACTTATGGGTTAGTTGAGTTGTTATCCACTTGAGTTCTACAGCCATAAATTAAAACCCGGGCCGAGGTGTCAACGCTAAAAAACGCAAAATTATGTAAGATTGGCGTTGAATGCGTTGAATTTATGTAAGATCTACGCTTGAGCGTAGATCTTACATAAATTCAACGCATTCAACGCCAATCTTACATAATTTTGCGTTGAATTTTGGCGTAGATCTTACATATTTAGCGTTGAATTTTAGCGTAGATCTTACATATTTAGCGTTGAATTTAGCGTAGATCTTACATAAATTCAACGCATTCAACGCCAATCTTACATATTTTGCGTTGAAATTTGGCGTAGATCTTACATATTTAGCGTTGAATTTTAGCGTAGATCTTACATAAATTCAACGCATTCAACGCCAATCTTTCATAATTTTGCGTTGAATTTTGGCGTAGATCTTACATATTTAGCGTTGAATTTTAGCGTAGATCTTACATATTTAGCCTTGAATTTAGCGTAGATCTTACATAAATTCAACGCATTCAACGCCAATCTTACATATTTTGCGTTGAAATTTGGCGTAGATCTTACATATTTAGCGTTGAATTTTGGTGTAGATCTTACATATTTAGAGTTGAATTTTAGCGTAGATCTTATATATTTAGCGTTGAATTTAGCGTAGATCTTACATAAATTCAACGCATTCAACGCCAGCTTACATATTTTGCGTTGAAATTTGGCGTAGATCTTACATATTTAGCGTTGAATTTTAGCGTAGATCATACATATTTAGCGCTGAATTTAGCGTAGATCTTACAAAAAATCAACGCATTCAACGCCAATCTTACATATTTTTGCGTTGAATTTTGGCGTAGATCTTAAATATTTAGCGTGGAATTTTAGCGTAGATCTCACATATTTAGCGTTGAAATTAGCGTAGATCTCACATAAATTCAACGCATTCAACGCCAATCTTACACATTTTGCGTTGAAATTTGGCGTAGATCTTACATATTTAGCGTTGAATTTTAGCGTAGATCTTACATAAATTCAACGCATTCAACGCCAATCTTACATAATTTTGCGTTGAATTTTGGCGTAGATCTTACATATTTAGCGTTGAATTTTAGCGTAGATCTTACATATTTAGCCTTGAATTTAGCGTAGATCTTACATAAATTCATCGCATTCAACGCCAATCTTAAATATTTTGCGTTGAAATTTGGCGTAGATCTTACATATCTAGCGTTGAATTTTGGCGTAGATCTTACATATTTAGCGTTGAATTTTAGCGTAGATCTTACATATTTAGCGTTGAATTTAGCGTAGATCTTACATAAATTCAACGCATTCAACGCCAGCTTACATATTTTGCGTTTAAATTTGGCGTTGATCTTACATATTTAGCGTTGAATTTTAGCGTAGATCATACATATTTAGCGCTGAATTTAGCGTAGATCTCACAAAAAATCATCGCATTCAACGCCAATCTTACATATTTTTGCGTTGAATTTTGGCGTAGATCTTAAATATTTAGCGTTGAATTTTAGCGTAGATCTTACATATTTAGCGTTGAAATTAGCGTAGATCTTACATAAATTCAACGCATTCAACGCCAATCTTACATATTTTCAAGTTTTTTTTTCGAAAAATGAATTTTTTTCACTGTTTCGACCCCTATGCTGCAAAGGTGAGAAACGTGAAGTCAGAGAAGAATCATTTTTTAGTGCTCTTTTATAGTGCAAAATCCAATTGAGACCATTTTACGATTTCAAATTTTTCAAGTTTTATTTCAAAAAGTTAATTTTTTAACTGTTTCGACCCTCTACTGCACAGATGAGAAAAATCACTTTTTAATGCTCTTTTATAGTGCAAAATCCGTTTCAGACCGTTTTACGATTTCAAAACTTTTTCATTTTTTTTTCGAAAAATTAATTTTTTCACTATTTCGAACCCTATACTCCAAAGGTGAGTTACAAGAAATCAGAAAAAAATCTTTTTTTAGTGCTCTTTTATAGTGCAAAATCCAATTCAGACCATTTGAAGATTTCAAATTTTTCAAGTTTTTTTTCAAAAAACTAATTTTTTTACTGTTTCGACCCCTATACTGGACAATTGAGAAAAATGAAGACAGAAAAAAACAACCATTTGCTCTCTTACGGTGCAAAAACCATTTCAGACCATTTTAGGAATTCAAATTTTTTTCAAAAACTTAAAAAAATTTTAAATTTTTCCCAGTACTTCTCACATGATAAATGCGTTGAATACGTTGAAATTATGTAAGATCTCAGCTAAAATCAACGAAAAGTATGTAAGATCTAGGCTAAATTCAACGAAATATATGCAAGTTCTACGCTAAATTCAATGCAAAATATGTAAGTTCTACGCTAAAATCAACGCAAAATTTGTAAGATCCACGCGAAATTCAACGCAAAATATGTAAGATCTACGCTAAATTCAACGCAAAATATGTAAGATCTACGCTTTATAAGGAATGCGGCCCTTAAGGAAAACAAAGTACGGTGGCCCAATGGTAGAAGAGGCGACAAATAAACAGGAGGTGAGTGGTTCGAGTCCCATACGCAGAGTTCTACGCGTTGATTTTTTGTAAGATCAACGCTAAATTCAACGCAAAAATATGTAAGATCTACGCTAAATTCAACGCTAAATATGTAAGATCTAGGCTAAATTCAACGCTAAATATGTAAGATCAGCGGCAACTAGCGTTGACAATTTGGAAAATTCACCGCCATTTCTAACATAATTTTGCGCTGAATGCGTTGAATTTTTGACTTTAAATTCAACGCATTCAACGCAAAATTATGTAAGAAAATTGCGGTGAATTTTCCGACTTGCCAACGCTAGTTGCCGCTGATCTTACATAATTTTGGCCAAATTCCTCGGCCCGGGAATTAGGACTCTGTTTTTTGCAATTTTAGTTTTAGTTTAATAAATCTTTATTTTCCTCAATGTTGTATTGTACTTGCTGGTATTACTAACGTAAAAATGTTGATAATGAACTCGCCTGATGACGAAGTAGCAACTGTTAGTCATGACGATCATCAAAAAAGTTTTGGTTATCAACTAGACGCACAATTGCGTCGCTCTCTTACAACAAAATTTAGGGCGCGAAACAAAATTTTTTCCAGTTTTTTGGCTAATTGATATCAGTAGACAATTGTTTTTCTTTACAATAGACCCCTGTTCTCACTTCATGAGTCCTTGAGTTTCAAATGTGACGTAGTTAAACCATTCATCAATCTATGTTAGTTTTTCTGCCTGCAACTGCCAGCTCAAACCCAGGAATGCAAAACTGCAAAACTGCAAAAGTTAAGCTGAAGTTCTTATAATCGGTTGATACTGGTTGAATGAAAAATGCATAGGTTTTGACTTTTGTAACAGATCCGTTCTTGGAGATAAACAGTTAAATAACTTAACAAAGTTTGGTTAACCTAGAAGGCAAAATCTGAAAAAAACAACGTTTTTGCGAGCGATTCAACTACAAAAACTGCTAGAATCTAAAAAAAAAATCTGCTGTATGAAACATTTTGCAAGATTTTTAAAAAGAACTTGTTAAATTGATTTTTAAGTTTTCTACCTACAACCAACAGAAAGCTTACATGGACAAAAAAGTGGAAAAAGAAAATTATAGCGTACTTTTTTTCGATGTCTTCCAAAATTTTACCTATCAGCACTTTTTCTTCAAGTTTTTAAGAAAACTTGCCCGAGATGGTCACATTCTAATAAAACAGCATCAACTCAAAAGGCAGACCAACAAGACGGATCGCAAAAGTCTGTGGGTTCCAACAGAATGTTCCAACATACCTGTCAAGGTTGCAAAAACTACTTTTAAATTTAATCAGAGAAACCGTTGGGAGTATCTGAAAGGAATTTATTTGCGTTGCAGACAATGACTTGTACTGTATGAGAAAATAAATTCTATTTGTGTCTGTCATTTGAATAAAATATCTGTCTCTCGCTAGCTATCCCTCTCTACCTCTCTCATATACACATACCACACACACATACACACAAAACGCACGCCCATTAGAACACCCACACAAGCGCGCACACGCGCAAACATATGTACAAACATCGCCAACAAAAAACCTCTTTAAAATCTTCTTTTTGGCATGCTACCATTACCCAAAATTCATTACCGTTTTTATACGGATTCACTGTTTCTTCTGGAAAACTAGGCATAGAGCTTTCTATGTAATTGTATCAGTAACAGAAAAAAATGACATTAAAATCTGAAATGAACGTTTTGAAGGTTTTCGAAATTTTTGATGTTCCATGGGCAAAAATTATTTTTCAAAATCTAGCATATGTGTTATCTGCGAGTTTTAAAAACACACATCCCTTCCTATTGGACCTATCTAAATCCACCATATTAAATAAATTTTAAGTAATTTTTCTAGTTTTTCATGTTCTCTGACAGTTTTTGCTCTCTGCCTCTATTTGTGTAAAACAATAGAAGGAAATACTTCTCTCACACTAGCGCTGCCTCTCTCTCTCTCTCTCTCTCTCTCTCTCTCTCTCTTTCATTCCCTGAAGATACGCACACCCATGCATACACCCACACAGAAGCACACGCACACACAAACACACACAAATGCAAACCTCTCCAGCAAAAAAAAACAATTTAAATTTGAAGTTTTATTTTTGGCATCTGATCTTTACAAAATGTTCCTCAACCTTCAATTGTGTCTCAGTTGTTTTTCTTAAAAAAATAGGTGTGGACTTCTTGAGATTTTGTGTCGGAAAATTGATCAAAGTTTGGAAATGACGTTTTTCAATTACTTAGAATTATTTTTTTGTCATTTTCGTTGACTCTTGAGCAACATCCGCCAATAACATTTTTAAGAAACTACGCAACATCTAATGTTAGATTTTTGAAAAAATATCGGTTCTAAATATATCTAAAACCACAGTTATAAGCTAAAGCTTACTGATATCCAACTTGTGTAATTTTCTAATTTTTATTACTTCTAACAGCTGACGCACTGTGCCTTTAGTTGTATTTAACATGTAAAGAAACGCTGAAAGCTGTTCCTAAAGGTTCTCATTTAGAAGTTTTGAGGAACATTTGTTATCAGTAAAATTTATATTTCGCATTTTTCCTCTTTTAATTAAAATTTTTTTAAAGATTTATTAAATGTTTTGAGAACTAAAAAGGAAAAGAAATTTTCTTCCTTTTCTTTCAAAAGAAATTTTCGTTTTCCATAGGAGGTGTTTCGCAAACAATGAAGTATTTAGTTTGACCAAAAACGAATTCATTCTTTCTTTTGGAAATTGTGTCATACGGTTTAATTTGTGATTATTTAGGCTTGAAGATGTAATGTATCATTGAGAAGTCTCCATTTAACTTAAATTTTCGTTTATTTTTATCTTTAATTTCAATGCGATCTGTCACATCATAAATTGGGAACAATAAAACCACCAAGCGAGTACTTCGGTGTCGTTTAAGCGTTAATAATAATATGTTCTTTATAGGAGAAGACCCTAAAAAAGAATATGGCCCGATTGGATATGAATATATATATATATATATATATATATATATATATATATATATATATATATATATATATATATATATATATATATTTATACCCGTACCTTACCTCCAGAGCAGATCAGAACTCGAACAGACTTAATTCAGGGAATCTCTCAGAGCTGGATCAGAGTTTCATCAGGTCATTTTTTACGCTCGACAGAGTAGCTCCAGAGTAGAAGTAGAGAATTGGTTACCCTTTATAGAAGAGCTCCCAAAGTAGTAGAGCTCCCTGTTCTCGTCTATCCTTGACAGAGCTTGTCCCAGAGCAGACCTACTCTGGGACAACTCTTGACCGAGCAGGCCTACTCTGGGACAACTCCTGACAGAGCTGACTCAGAACAGCACTACTCTGGGACAACTCTTGGCAGAGCTGGCTTAGAGCAGGCCTACTCTGGGTCAACTTTTGACAGAGCTGGCTCAGAAGAGCACTACTCTGGGACAACTCTTGGCAGAGCTGACTCAGAACAGCACTACTCTGGGACAACTCTTGGCAGAGCTGGCTTAGAGCAGGCCTACTCTGGGACAACTCTTGACAGAGCTGACTCAGAAGAGCACTACTCTGGGACAACTCTTGGCAGAGCTGGCTTAGAGCAGGCCTACTCTGGGACAACTCTTGACAGAGCTGGCTTAGAGCAGGCCTACTCTGGGACAACTCTTGGCAGAGCTGACTCAGAAGAGCATTACTCTGGGACAACTCTTGGCAGAGCTGGCTTAGAGCAGGCCTACTCTGGGACAACTCTTGACAGAGCTGGCTCAGAGCAGGCCTACTCTGGGATAACTCCTGACAGAGCTGACTCAGAACAGCACTACTCTGGGACAACTCTTGGCACAACTGGCTTAGAGCAGGCCTACTCTGGGACAATTCCTGACAGAGCTGAATCAGAGCAGCACTACTCTGGGACAACTTTTGGCAGAGCTGGTTTAGAGCAGGCCTACTCTGGGACGACTCTTGACGGAGCTGGCTCAGAGCAGGCCTACTCTGGGACAACTCTTGACAGAGCTGGCTCAGAGCAGGTCTACTGTGGGACAACTCTTGACCTTGCAGGCCTACTCTGGGACAACTCTTGACAGAGCTGGCTCAGAGCAGGCCTACTCTGGGATAACTCTTGACAGAGCTGGCTCAGAACAGCACTACCCTGGGACAACTCTTGGCAGAGCTGACTCAGAAGAGCACTACTCTGGGACAACTCTTGGCAGAGCTGGCTTAGAGCAGGCCTACTCTGGGACAATTCTTGACAGAGCTGACTCAGAAGAGCACTACTCTGGGACAACTCTTGGCAGAGCTGGCTTACAGCAGGCCTACTCTGGGACAACTCTTGACAGAGCTGGCTTAGAGCAGGCCTACTCTGGGGCAACACTTGGCATAGCTGACTCAGAAGAGCACTACTCTGGGACAACTCTTGGCAGAGCTGGCTTAGAGCAGGCCTACTCTGGGACAACTCTTGACAGAGCTGAATCAGAGCAGCAATACTCTGGGACAACTCTTGGCAGAGCTGGTTTAGAGCAGGCCTACTCTGGGAAGACTCTTGACAGAGCTGGCTCAGAGCAGGCCTACTCTGGGACAACTCTTGACAGAGCTGGCTCAGAGCAGGTCTACTGTGGGACAACTCTTGACCCTGCAGGCCTACTGTGGGACAACTCTTGACAGAGCTGGCTCAGAGCACGCCTACTCTGGGACAACACTTGACAGAGCTGGCTCAGAACAGCACTACTCTGGGACAACTCTTGGCAGAGCTGGCTTAGAGCAGGCCTACTCTGGGACGACTCTTGACAGAGCTGTTTCAGAAGAGCACTACTCTGGGACAACTCTTGGCAGAGCTGGCTTAGAGCAGGCCTACTCTGGGACAACTCTTGACAGAGCTGGCTTAGAGCAGGCCTACTCTGGGACAACTCTTGGCAGAGCTGACTCAGAAGAGCACTACTCTGGGACAACTCTTGGCAGAGCTGGCTTAGAGCAGGCCTACTCTGGGACAACTCTTGACAGAGCTGGCTCAGAGCAGGCCTACCCTGGGATAACTCCTGACAGAGCTGACTCAGAACAGCACTACTCTGGGACAACTTGGCACAACTGGCTTAGAGCAGGCCTACTCTGGGACAATTCCTGACAGAGCTGACTCAGAAGAGCACTACTCTGGGACAACTCTTGGCAGAGCTGGCTTACAGCAGGCCTACTCTGGGACAACTCTTGACAGAGCTGGCTTAGAGCAGGCCTACTCTGGGGCAACACTTGGCATAGCTGACTCAGAAGAGCACTACTCTGGGACAACTCTTGGCAGAGCTGGCTTAGAGCAGGCCTACTCTGGGACAACTCTTGACAGAGCTGAATCAGAGCAGCAATACTCTGGGACAACTCTTGGCAGAGCTGGTTTAGAGCAGGCCTACTCTGGGAAGACTCTTGACAGAGCTGGCTCAGAGCAGGCCTACTCTGGGACAACTCTTGACAGAGCTGGCTCAGAGCAGGTCTACTGTGGGACAACTCTTGACCCTGCAGGCCTACTGTGGGACAACTCTTGACAGAGCTGGCTCAGAGCACGCCTACTCTGGGACAACACTTGACAGAGCTGGCTCAGAACAGCACTACTCTGGGACAACTCTTGGCAGAGCTGGCTTAGAGCAGGCCTACTCTGGGACGACTCTTGACAGAGCTGTTTCAGAAGAGCACTACTCTGGGACAACTCTTGGCAGAGCTGGCTTAGAGCAGGCCTACTCTGGGACAACTCTTGACAGAGCTGGCTTAGAGCAGGCCTACTCTGGGACAACTCTTGGCAGAGCTGACTCAGAAGAGCACTACTCTGGGACAACTCTTGGCAGAGCTGGCTTAGAGCAGGCCTACTCTGGGACAACTCTTGACAGAGCTGGCTCAGAGCAGGCCTACCCTGGGATAACTCCTGACAGAGCTGACTCAGAACAGCACTACTCTGGGACAACTCTTGGCACAACTGGCTTAGAGCAGGCCTACTCTGGGACAATTCCTGACAGAGCTGAATCAGAGCAGCACTACTCTGGGGCAACTCTTGGCAGAGCTGGTTCAGAGCAGGCCTACTCTGGGACGACTCTTCACAGAGCTGGCTCAGAGCAGGCCTACTCTGGGACAACTCTTGACAGAGCTGGCTCAGAGCAGGCCTACTCTGGGATAACTCTTGACAGAGCTGGCTCAGAACAGCACTACTCTGGGACCACTCTTGGCAGAGCTGGCTTAGAGCAGGCCTACTCTGGGACAACTCTTGACAGAGCTGGCTCAGAGCAGGCGTAATCTGGGACAACTCTTGACCGAGCAGGCCTACTCTGGGACAACTCTTGACAGAGCTGGCTCAGAGCAGGCCTACTCTGGGACAACTCTTGACAGAGCTGGCTCAGAGCAGGTCTACTGTGGGAGAACTCTTGACCCTGCAGGCCTACCCCGTGACAACTCTTGACAGAGCTGGCTCAGAGCAGGCCTACTCTGGGACAACTCTTGACAGAGCTGACTCAGAAGAGCACTACTCTGGGACAACTGTTGGCAGAGCTGGCTTAGAGCAGGCCTACTCTGGGACAACTCTTGACAGAGCTGACTCAGAAGAGCACTACTCTGGGACAACTCTTGGCAGAGCTGGCTTAGAGCAGGCCTACTCTGGGACAACTCTTGACAGAGCTGGCTTAGAGCAGGCCTACCCTGGGACAACTCTTGACAGAGCTGGCTCAGAGCAGGTCTACTGTGGGACAACTCTTGACCCTGCAGGCCTACTGTGGGACAACTCTTGACAGAGCTGGCTCAGAGCACGCCTACTCTGGGACAACACTTGACAGAGCTGGCTCAGAACAGCACTACTCTGGGACAACACTTGGCAGAGCTGGCTTAGAGCAGGCCTACTCTGGGACAACTCTTGACAGAGCTGGCTTAGAGCAGGCCTACTCTGGGACAACTCTTGGCAGAGCTGACTCAGAAGAGCACTACTCTGGGACAACTCTTGGCAGAGCTGGCTTAGAGCAGGCCTACTCTGGGACAACTCTTGACAGAGCTGGCTCAGAGCAGGCCTGCCCTGGGATAACTCCTGACAGAGCTGACTCAGAACAGCACTACTCTGGGACAACTCTTGGCACAACTGGCTTAGAGCAGGCCTACTCTGGGACAATTCCTGACAGAGCTGAATCAGAGCAGCACTACTCTGGGGCAACTCTTGGCAGAGCTGGTTCAGAGCAGGCCTACTCTGGGACGACTCTTCACAGAGCTGGCTCAGAGCAGGCCTACTCTGTGACAACTCTTGACAGAGCTGGCTCAGAGCAGGTCTACTGTGGGACAACTCTTGACCCTGCAGGCCTACACTGGGACAACTCTTGACAGAGCTGGCTCAGAGCAGGCCTACTCTGGGATAACTCTTGACAGAGCTGGCTCAGAACAGCACTACTCTGGGACCACTCTTGGCAGAGCTGGCTTAGAGCAGGCCTACTCTGGGACAACTCTTGACAGAGCTGGCTCAGAGCAGGCGTAATCTGGGACAACTCTTGACCGAGCAGGCCTGCTCTGTCTGGGACAACTCTTGACAGAGCTGGCTCAGAGCAGGCCTACTCTGGGACAACTCTTGACAGAGCTGGCTCAGAGCAGGTCTACTGTGGGAGAACTCTTGACCCTGCAGGCCTACTCTGGTACAACTCTTGACAGAGCTGGCTCAGAGCAGGCCTACTCTGGGACAACTCTTGACAGAGCTGACTCAGAAGAGCACTACTCTGGGACAACTGTTGGCAGAGCTGGCTTAGAGCAGGCCTACTCTGGGACAACTCTTGACAGAGCTGACTCAGAAGAGCACTACTCTGGGACAACTCTTGGCAGAGCTGGCTTAGAGCAGGCCTACTCTGGGACAACTCTTGACAGAGCTGGCTTAGAGCAGGCCTACTCTGGGACAACTCTTGGCAGAGCTGACTCAGAAGAGCACTATTCTGGGACAACTCTTGGCAGAGCTGGCTTAGAGCAGGCCTACTCTGGGACAACTCTTGACAGAGCTGAATCAGAGCAGCACTACTCTGGGACAACTCTTGGCAGAGCTGGTTTAGAGCAGGCCTACTCTGGGACGACTCTTGACAGAGCTGGCTCAGAGCAGGCCTACTCAGGGACAACTCTTGACAGAGCTGGCTCAGAGCAGGTCTACTGTGGGACAACTCTTGACCCTGCAGGCCTACTCTGGGACAACTCTTGACAGAGCTGGCTCAGAGCAGGCCTACTCTGGGACAACTCTTGATAGAGCTGAATCAGAGCAGCACTACTCTGGGACAACTCTTGGCAGAGCTGGTTTAGAGCAGGCCTACTCTGGGACGACTCTTGACAGAGCTGGCTCAGAGCAGGCCTACTCAGGGACAACTCTTGACAGAGCTGGCTCAGAGCAGGTCTACTGTGGGACAACTCTTGACCCTGCAGGCCTACTCTGGGACAACTCTTGACAGAGCTGGCTCAGAGCAGGTCTACTGTGGGACAACTCTTGACCCTGCAGGCCTACTCTGGGACAACTCTTGACAGAGCTGGCTCAGAGCAGGCCTACTCTGGGATAACTCTTGACAGAGCTGGCTCAGAACAGCACTACTCTGGGACAACTCTTGGCAGAGCTGGCTTTGAGCAGGCCTACTCTGGGACAACTCTTGACAGAGCTGACTCAGAAGAGCACTACTCTGGGACAACTCTTGGCAGAGCTGGCTTAGAGCAGGCCTACTCTGGGACAACTCTTGACAGCGCTGGCTCAGAGCAGGCCTACTCTGGGATAACTCCTGACAGAGCTGACTCAGAACATCACTACTCTGGGACAACTCTTGGCACAACTGGCTTAGAGCAGGCCTACTCTGGGACAATTCCTGACAGAGCTGAATCAGAGCAGCACTACTCTGGGACAACTCTTGGCAGAGCTGGTTTAGAGCAGGCCTACTCTGGGACGACTCTTCACAGAGCTGGCTCAGAGCAGGCCTACTCTGGGACAACTCTTGACAGAGCTGGTTCAGAGCAGGTCTACTGTGGGACAACTCTTGACCCTGCAGGCCTACTCTGGGACAACTCTTGACAGAGCTGGCTCAGAGCAGGCCTACTCTGGGATAACTCTTGACAGAGCTGGCTCAGAACAGCACTACTCTGGGACAACTCTTGGCAGAGCTGGCTTAGAGCAGGCCTACTCTGGGACAACTTTTGACAGAGCTGGCTCAGAGCAGGCCTAATCTGGGACAACTCTTGACCGAGCAGGCCTACTCTGTGACAACTCTTGACAGAGCTGGCTCAGAGCAGGACTACTCTGGGACAACTCTTGACAGAGCTGGCTCAGAGCAGGTCTACTGTGGAACAACTCTTGACCCTGCAGGCCTACTCTGGGACAACTCTTGACAGAGCTGGCTCAGAGCAGGCCTACTCTGGGATAACTCTTGACAGAGCTGGCTCAGAGCAGGCCTAATCTGGGACAACTCTTGACCGAGCAGGCCTACTCTGGGACAACTCTTGACAGAGCTGGCTCAGAGCAAGCCTACTCTGGGACAACTCTTGACAGAGCTGGCTCAGAGCAGGCCTACTCTGGGATAACTCCTGACAGAGCTGACTCAGAACAGCACTACTCTGGGACAACTCTTGGCACAACTGGCTTAGAGCAGGCCTACTCTGGGACAATTCCTGACAGAGCTGAATCAGAGCAGCACTACTCTGGGACAACTCTTGGCAGAGCTGGCTTAGAGCAGGCCTACTCTGGGACAACTCTTGACAGAGCTGGCTCAGAGCAGGTCTACTGTGGGACAACTCTTGACCCTGCAGGCCTACTCTGGGACAACTCTTGACAGAGCTGGCTCAGAACAGCACTACTCTGGGACAACTCTTGGCAGAGCTGGCTTAGAGCAGGCCTACTCTGGGACAACTCTTGACAGAGCTGGCTCAGAGCAGGCCTAATCTGGGACAACTCTTGACCCTGCAGGCCTACTCTGGGACAACTCTTGACAGAGCTGGCTCAGAGCAGGCCTACTCTGGGATAACTCTTGACAGAGCTGGCTCAGAACAGCACTACTCTAGGACAACTCTTGGCAGAGCTGGATTAGAGCAGGTCTACTCTGGGACAACTCTTGACAGAGCTGGCTCAGAGCAGGCCTAATCTGGGACAACTCTTGACCGAGCAGGCCTACTCTGGGACAACTCTTGACAGAGCTGGCTCAGAGCAGGCCTACTCTGGGACAACTCTTGAAAGAGCTGGCTCAGAGCAGGTCTACTGTGGGACAACTCCTGACCCTGCAGGCCTACTCTGGGACAACTCTTGACAGAGCTGGCTCAGAGCAGGCCTACTCTGGGATAACTCTTGACAGAGCTGACTTAGAACAGCACTACTCTGGGACAACTCTTGGCAGAGCTGGCTTAGAGCAGGCCTACTCTGGGACAACTCTTGACAGAGCTGGCTCAGAGCAGGCCTAATCTGGGACAACTCTTTAAAGAGTTGTCTCAGAGCAGGTCTACTCTGGGACAACTCTTGGCAGGGCTGGCTCAGAGCAGGTCTACTCTGGGACAACTCTTGACAGAGCTGGCTCAGAAGAGCACTACTCTGGGACAACTCTTGGCAGAGCTGGCTCAGAGCAGGTCTACTGTGGGACAACTCTTGACCCTGCAGGCCTACTCTGGGACAACTCTTGACAGAGCTGGCTCAGAGCAGGCCTACTCTGGGACAACTCTTGACAGAGCTGAATCAGAGCAGCACTACTCTGGGACAACTCTTGGCAGAGCTGGTTTAGAGCAGGCCTACTCTGGGACGACTCTTGACAGAGCTGGCTCAGAGCAGGCCTACTCAGGGACAACTCTTGACAAAGCTGGCTCAGAGCAGGTCTACTATGGGACAACTCTTGACCCTGCAGGCCTACTCTGGGACAACTCTTGACAGAGCTGGCTCAGAGCAGGCCTACTCTGGGATAACTCTTGACAGAGCTGGCTCAGAACAGCACTACTCTGGGACAACTCTTGGCAGAGCTGGCTTAGAGCAGGCCTACTCTGGGACAACTCTTGACAGAGCTGACTCAGAAGAGCACTACTCTGGGACAACTCTTGGCAGAGCTGGCTTAGAGCAGGCCTACTCTGGGACAACTCTTGACAGAGCTGGCTCAGAGCAGGCCTACTCTGGGATAACTCCTGACAGAGCTGACTCAGAACATCACTACTCTGGGACAACTCTTGGCACAACTGGCTTAGAGCAGGCCTACTCTGGGACAATTCCTGACAGAGCTGAATCAGAGCAGCACTACTCTGGGACAACTCTTGGCAGAGCTGGTTTAGAGCAGGCCTACTCTGGGACGACTCTTCACAGAGCTGGCTCAGAGCAGGCCTACTCTGGGACAACTCTTGACAGAGCTGGCTCAGAGCAGGTCTACTGTGGGACAACTCTTGACCCTGCAGGCCTACTATGGGACAACTCTTGACAGAGCTGGCTCAGAGCAGGCCTACTCTGGGATAACTCTTGACAGAGCTGGCTCAGAACAGCACTACTCTGGGACAACTCTTGGCAGAGCTGGCTTAGAGCAGGCCTACTCTGGGACAACTCTTGACAGAGCTGGCTCAGAGCAGGCCTAATCTGGGACAACTCTTGACCGAGCAGGCCTACTTTGGGACAACTCTTGACAGAGCTGGCTCAGAGCAGGCCTACTCTGGGACAACTCTTGACAGAGCTGGCTCAGAGCAGGTCTACTGTGGAACAACTCTTGACCCTGCAGGCCTACTCTGGAACAACTCTTGACAGAGCTGGCTCAGAGCAGGCCTACTCTGGGATAACTCTTGACAGAGCTGGCTCAGAGCAGGCCTAATCTGGGACAACTCTTGAACGAGCAGGCCTACTCTAGGGCAACTCTTGACAGAGCTGGCTCAGAGCAAGCCTACTCTGGGACAACTCTTGACAGAGCTGGCTCAGAGCAGGTCTACTGTGGGACAACTCTTGACCCTGCAGGCCTACTCTGGGACAACTCTTGACAGAGCTGGCTCAGAGCAGGTCTACTGTGGGACAACTCTTGACCCTGCAGGCCTACTCTGGGACAACTCTTGACAGAGCTGGCTCAGAGCAGGCCTACTCTGGGATAACTCTTGACAGAGCTGGCTCAGAACAGCACTACTCTAGGACAACTCTTGGCAGAGCTGGCTTAGAGCAGGCCTACTCTGGGACAACTCTTGACAGAGCTGGCTCAGAGCAGGCCTAATCTGGGACAACTCTTGACCGAGCAGGCCTACTCTGGGACAACTCTTGACAGAGCTGGCTCAGAGCAGGCCTACTCTGGGACAACTCTTGACAGAGCTGGCTCAGAGCAGGTCTACTGTGGGACAACTCTTGACCCTGCAGGCCTACTCTGGGACAACTCTTGACAGAGCTGGCTCAGAGCAGGCCTACTCTGGGATAACTCTTGACAGAGCTGACTCAGAACAGCACTACTCTGGGACAACTCTTGGCAGAGCTGGCTTAGAGCAGGCCTACTCTGGGACAACTCTTGACAGAGCTGGCTCAGAGCAGGCCTAATCTGGGACAACTCTTTAAAGAGTTGTCTCAGAGCAGGTCTACTCTGGGACAACTCTTGGCAGGGCTGGCTCAGAGCAGGTCTACTCTGGGACAACTCTTGACAGAGCTGGCTCAGAAGAGCACTACTCTGGGACAACTCTTGGCAGAGCTGGCTCATAGCAGGTCTACTGTGGGACAACTCTTGACCCTGCAGGCCTACTCTGGGACAATTCTTGACAGAGCTGGCTCAGAGCAGGCCTACTCTGGGACAACTCTTGACAGAGCTGAATCAGAGCAGCACTACTCTGGGACAACTCTTGGCAGAGCTGGTTTAGAGCAGGCCTACTCTGGGACGACTCTTGACAGAGCTGGCTCAGAGCAGGCCTACTCAGGGACAAATCTTGACAGAGCTGGCTCAGAGCAGGTCTACTCTGGGACAACTCTTGGCAGAGCTGGCTTAGAGCAGGCCTACTCTGGGACAACTCTTGACAGAGCTGACTCAGAACAGCACTACTCTGGGACAACTCTTGGCAGAGCTGGCTTAGAGCAGGCCTACTCTGGGACAACTCTTGACAGAGCTGACTCAGAAGAGCTCTACTCTGGGACAACTCTTGGCAGAGCTGGCTTAGAGCAGGCCTACTCTGGGACAACTCTTGACAGAGCTGGCTCAGAGCAGGCCTACTCTGGGATAACTCCTGACAGAGCTGACTCAGAACAGCACCACTCTGGGACAACTCTTGGCACAACTGGCTTAGAGCAGGCCTACTCTGGGACAATTCCTGACAGAGCTGAATCAGAGCAGCACTACTCTGGGACAACTCTTGGCAGAGCTGGCTTAGAGCAGGCCTACTCTGGGACAACTCTTGACAGAGCTGACTCAGAAGAGCTCTACTCTGGGACAACTCTTGACAGAGCTGGCTCAGAGCAGGCCTACTCTGGGATAACTCCTGACAGAGCTGACTCAGAACAGCACTACTCTGGGACAACTCTTGGCACAACTGGCTTAGAGCAGGCCTACTCTGGGACAATTCCTGACAGAGCTGAATCAGAGCAGCACTACTCTGGGACAACTCTTGGCAGAGCTGGTTTAGAGCAGGCCTACTCTGGGACGACTCTTCACAGAGCTGGCTCAGAGCAGGCCTACTCTGGGACAACTCTTGACAGAGCTGGCTCAGAGCAGGTCTACTGTGGGACAACTCTTGACCCTGCAGGCCTACTCTGGGACAACTCTTGACAGAGCTGGCTCAGAGCAGGCCTACTCTGGGATAACTCTTGACAGAGCTGGCTCAGAACAGCACTACTCTGGGACAACACTTGGCAGAGCTGGCTTAGAGCAGGCCTACTCTGGGACAACTCTTGACAGAGCTGGCTCAGAGCAGGCCTAATCTGGGACAACTCTTGACCGAGCAGGCCTACTCTGGGACAACTCTTGACAGAGCTGGCTTAGAGCAGGCCTACTCTGGGACAACTCTTGACAGAGCTGGCTCAGAGCAGGTCTACTGTGGAACAACTCTTGACCCTGCAGGCCTACTCTGGGACAACTCTTGACAGAGCTGGCTCAGAGCAGGCCTACTCTGGGATAACTCTTGACAGAGCTGGCTCAGAGCAGGCCTAATCTGGGACAACTCTTGACCGAGCAGGCCTACTCTGGGACAACTCTTGGCAGAGCTGGCTCAGAGCAAGCCTACTCTGGGACAACTCTTGACAGAGCTGGCTCAGAGCAGGTCTACTGTGGGACAACTCTTGACCCTGCAGGCCTACTCTGGGACAACTCTTGACAGAGATGGCTAAGAGCAGGTCTACTGTGGGACAACTCTTGACCCTGCAGGCCTACTCTGGGACAACTCTTGACAGAGCTGGCTCAGAGCAGGCCTACTCTGGGATAACTCTTGACAGAGCTGGCTCTGAACAGCACTACTCTAGGACAACTCTTGGCAGAGCTGGCTTAGAGCAGGCCTACTCTGGGACAACTCTTGACAGAGCTGGCTCAGAGCAGGCCTAATCTGGGACAACTCTTGACCGAGCAGGCCTACTCTGGGACAACTCTTGACAGAGCTGGCTCAGAGCAGGCCTACTCCGGGACAACTCTTGACAGAGCTGGCTCAGAGCAGGTCTACTGTGGGACAACTCTTGACCCTGCAGGCCTACTCTGGGACAACTCTTGACAGAGCTGGCTCAGAGCAGGCCTACTCTGGGATAACTCTTGACAGAGCTGACTCAGAACAGCACTACTCTGGGACAACTCTTGGCAGAGCTGGCTTAGAGCAGGCCTACTCTGGGACAACTCTTGACAGAGCTGGCTCAGAGCAGGCCTAATCTGGGACAACTCTTTAAAGAGTTGTCTCAGAGCAGGTCTACTCTGGGACAACTCTTGGCAGGGCTGGCTCAGAGCAGGTCTACTCTGGGACAACTCTTGACAGAGCTGGCTCAGAAGAGCACTACTCTGGGACAACTCTTGGCAGAGCTGACTCAGAACAGATGTTGGCTCTGCTAAGAAGCAACAAAAAAGCAACATTCTGATTAGAGGCACATCTAGAGTCTGATGGATTCGATAAGAACCAAAGGGATGCAACTGAAAGAAAATGATGGTCCACTTAAGAGGAAAAATTGGTTAACATTACTATTATTATGGAAAGCGGTCTAAGTTCATCCATGAACTAACGGTATACTAAATTTTTTTCCCACAGCGGTTGGGTTTTTTTTTCATTCGCAATACTTTTAGAACGGTCTTATCTTTAGATAAATTTAATACTTCAAACATCAATAATATGAAATGAAAAAATTATAGCAATACATTTAGTTTTTTTCTGTGATCAACTCTGTCAAGACTGACACCACAGTAGATCTACTCTGTGATCAACTCTGTCAAGGCAAACTCCAGAATAGACCTACTCTGTGTTCTACTCTGTTAAGACAAGACCCAGAGTTGAGAGGTCTCGTACTCTGAGGGAGCTGTGTTTCAGCTCTGATAGCGCATCTAACGCTGGAATTACCCTGCTCCACTATGTATATATATATATATATATATATATATATATATATATATATATATATATATATATTCTTCGTTACAACCATTTTTATTGCATTTAAAAGTGTTTTCGTCAAATGATATTAAATGAATAAAACGTTAGCTCGGGGTAATGGAAGCTGGAATAGTAAGCTGGGGGATCTTTAATGGGGGGGGGTGGGGTGGGTTGACAGAGGGTGTGAAGTAGCAGTGAGGTAAGGATAGCTTTTTTAAAAGTGAACAAAAAGGCAACAATGGATGACATATCCTTTCGGGGGAGGGGGATTGAAATCCCTTTTCATTTCCTTTATGCCTAAACATATTGACCATTTTAGTTCAACCTCACTTTTGAATTACATTAGTTTCCTTTTTCAACACTGTTATCACTGCAGTGGTTTACGGATCAGTAAGCAGGGTTTAAAATATGACGAGAAATTAGTATCAAACACAACTGAAAACAACAATATAATAATTTTTTGTGAATTTAGATTGGTTGACCAATAAGCGTTTAAAGGTCAATGAATTACATCATGAATGCAAAAGCTTGCGCTAATCAATCATAACACACTGCATGAACTTAAAAAAAAATTGAAGTTGAATCAGACCGGTTTTAAAAACAGGCCTGAAATCTTTGTAGGTCAGGGTGCGGACTGTACTTTATGTACGCATTATGTAGGCCTTTAACATATGCACGTGTTGGGAGGTGGAGGGAGGGGAATGGGGGGGGGGTGTTGAGATACGAGGATACGAGTCAGATGACAATGTTTCCCGTGTGTAGGCGTGGAATATACCTCATTCAACCCCCCCCCCCCCCCCGAACAATTGCCGTTGATCTGGAGTAGGGTAATGAATGCCAATTTTGTGCCAAATTTAAATTACAATGGCCACTTGCCTTTCTCGAAGTAAGGCCCAATTTTGGCCCAAATTTTCCCCAACAATTGTCACCTGCCTAATCCAATAACTGTTCGTTCACTCGCACGGGGGCAGGAAGAGAAGAGGAATAAGAGGAAAAGGGGGAAGGATAAACTTAAATTGGAGTGAGCCCCGGGCAAACGCTCTTGTCAACGAATCAATGCTCCATTCGTTTCTCTTATCACAACCTACCTACCAACATAAATAACTGGATAACATTCTTTTCATACAATTTAAATGTTCGCATAATTCTACAGTTTAAAAAGGAATGTGTTCAAAATAATCTTGCATTAAAAATGCCGAATTTCAAAAAAATGCATACCACTCAGTTTTGGTAAACAAATATTCAGAGAGTGGTTAACTTCTTTTCGAAAGAACAGCTTGGAAAATTTAAAAATTGTCTGATTGATTATTGTAGACTTGTGATGCTTCAAGTAACCGAAAATTGGCGAAACGCGAAAAAGAAGCGAAGCTCATGAAAATGCATCTATTATTACTTACTGGGCCGAAATCTAAGTAACTCTAAGAGCTTAAAAAACACTCAAGTCGAACCCGATTGGTTTCTGTGACTATACTCTTCTCCATTTCTATCTCCACTCAGTACCGAATTCATACCGCAAATGTCACAGGGAAGAGTTAACCGCTTTGAGCGTCAGAGGGTTGTCGATTTTCGTTTTCCTTTTTATTTAGACTAAACGGATGATAATTCTTTTAATTTTTTTCTTCCTTTTGGGCGATTTTGGTTCATTACGAGCCTCTACCGGTACCAAAAAACAAATATTTACAAAGAATCTGGCTGGCACTTCCTCTCGTCTTTTGATGCCCAATGAAGAAAGCGCTTAAATTTCGTGTAAGTAGTTTCCACACGTCAATTAAATAGACTAAAATAGAAAATAACTCCAAAATATGTGATTAGTGGTTACCTTCGGCGGTGAGAGCATGTCACAAATTGTTAGTTCTTTTTGAAGTGAAGTGATACCGAAATTAAACGAAGTATACCAGCAGATAAGACTAAGACCTTTTTTTTATCAACATTGATTCCTACAATGAGGGTTTATACTCCAATTAAATGAAATTTTATTAGGTGATTTTGCGATACGCGATTCTAAACACCGTATTTTACGGTGGACAGTAGATTTTACTTTTCAACTTAGAGTGACTAAAATTTCCATACAGGGCACTGCCTTCTCATCCGCAAGTTTGTAAGTACAATTCACACGTACAATGTTTTAAGAGACGAAAAATGAAATTTGGATACAAATGTTAGTGAATTAACTCAACAATTTGGTACCGGTAGACACTAATAATGTCAACTTTTAACCCAGAGGTGTCATTTTGTATCCATTTCAAACAAAAGAGGTGCCGTACTTTGTCTTTTTCAAATTTTCAAGTTCATGATAGCACTGTTATCGTCTCTCTAATGGATACTTTCTGAAAAAAATATGTGTATTATGGGTACAAAGACGTAAACGGTTGGAAAAAAATGAAACAATTTAATATGACGATGCCAGTTTTGGGTTAATTTTTTATGAACAATAAAAAAGAGAATCAGCGGTTAAGCTGCTGATTATTTGAAAGTTTCTTGATTCAATAATAACACCCTTTTTTATTAGGCCCTCAAATTTAACATTGGGACAAAAAAGCTGAGAGTTTTTGCTATTTTGTGATTCAAACAGACAAGAGAATTCCTAACCGGCGGCTAAGAGAGAAATCAAAGACGAATCCTGCGAAAACAACAGCAATATTGACAAAATTATGGGAACTTACGCTTCCTAAAGGAATGATCAACAATTAACAACATTATCAAAATATGGACCAAATGAACGCTTCTAATTGCATATACAAATTGAATCGACAAAAAACACCAACAAAATTCATCGTTTATCAGTTAGTTGCTTATCATTACTCGAATAAAACCTAATTAAATTTTTGGACCAAACTCTTTAAGTTTTTAGTTGCCTTCACAGCTTTCAATTCCACTTACATTAATGGGTGAACTTTGGAGCAATAAACCTAAACTACGGTTGACTTTACGTTTTAAAATACAACAATGACTTTGATCATAGAAGGAAATCTAAATGGTATGCCTATATGGTAGAAAATCACATCTAAAATGATTTATCTGGACTGCAACTGAAATCGGTTAGAGAAAAGTTTGGACCTAAAAACGACACGTATGCTGACTTCGAATCCAAAGGTGCTCCAAAAAGCCAAAAAAACGGAATTCGCTGAATTTAGAATCTGGATTTGATTAAACTCTCATACACTTTCGACTAAGAAAACAGATCTTTATAATTTGACAACAAAAATTTGACGACAAAAATAGTTGTTACAAACTGAGAAAAAAACACTGAAAAATCATTGAAAACTTTTCTCAGAAAGCAAATGTTTTAAAATTGAAGACTACTTTGGAAGAAACAACATCAAATTTTGCAATTACTGCTTGCCATGAGGTTTTCTAAAATATGTTTTGTTCTTTATGACAAAACAACAGCAAAAATTTAACAGAAAAATATTAACTTCAAAAATCATCTTCAAAGTTCTTTAATTACAGCTA
>NC_134471.1:12680408-12700408 GCF_964194025.1 Convolutriloba macropyga | reverse complement strand
GTTCAAACAAGGATGAAAGCCAACTGAATCTATTAATGACGAGTGTCGAAATCAGTACTCCAATGTGCTTAATTTACAAGGATGAAAGTTGGATCTTTTTCCGTTTGTGCCCGAACTGTTCACTGATGCTAAAAATTAGGCCAACTGTCAATTGATAACAATCCCCTTATTGCACAGTTGACGTAATATTCAGTGTTAATGGCCATTTGCGCTCCGATCACAGTTGTATCAACGGATACGAAAGTAACTCACATCTGTACATTAACGAGTTAATGATCGACTCTAATGTAATCTAAAGTAGTCGAATGATGGAAACAGTTTGATAAACTTGTAGTCTAAAAAAAACAAACATGACCGCAACAGGTGTTGATTAAAAAAATTACCACACGGCTGTTATCGCCCTCGAAGTTATCATAAAACCTCGGCTTTGCCTCGGAGTTTGATAACTTCTCGGTGGCGATAACAACCGTGTGGTTCATTCATTGCTAAAAATTCATTCAAAACGCTAAAAAATTCATTGCATTGAGAGTGTCCGACAGATACTTCACTGTTCAATTAGTGCACATTTGGAAATTGGGCAACAAAAATTGGGTGCTTCATATCTCAAAGCGTGACAAAGGGTAACCAGAGTCCTTCTAGAAACAGAAGTCAAATTTCATATGTGCATTATTGTGAGAAATCGAACATGTTACAGTTGCCTTAAGTCGACGGAGAAATAAATCTAACTTGTAGCGCTTAATGTTTCACAGTTGCCATGAACAGAGCTTGTAATTCGCATCTTGTGAAAGAAAAAGAATCGAACAAGAGGAAAATGACTGTAATGGGATATCGATCAAGCTTTATCCCCCCCCCCCCCCAAAAAAAAGCACATGCCATATTTACGGCACAAACGGATCAGATCCGAATAAAGTTAGGGTCTGAAAATCTTGTGTATTTTAAACTTTGAAATTAAGGTTACCGTTTTGACTGAAATTCACTGAAATTTTAAGTCTTAATCAGTTCTATATCAGAGCTATGATCCATGCCAATTTTTAGACAAGTTATAGACGTCTTTTTAACATGTCATTTCAAGGTGGATCTTGTCCGTTCGTGCCCCCCCCCCCTCCCCAAGCTTAGTGAGTGCATAATATCTGCACCCCAGACGCAGGTGCCCTATTCTTACACAAGGATTTACTACGTAATGGCACCGTGCTCTGAAACTGGGGGTGCGCAATCTGAAAAGATCCGGCAAGCCTCATGAATTGAAATCCAACGTTTTCATTTCTGATTAGTAAAGACAAGACGTGAATTTCACTTGAAAGTATACTTTCAAAGTGAAATACACATTTTGTATTAAGTGATAAGTGTACTGATCACCACTTAAAGTTTTTTAAATTTCTGTACATCGATTTCATTTTGAACTTTGCACTTCAAAAATGATGAAAGTTTGGTACAATTTTGGGGTCTTTCCCATTATAGCCCCCCCATGAAATTATAGCCCCCCATTATGGTATAATTACTATGATGGGAGTGGGGGGAGGCTATAGGTTATCTGACCAGTAAGCTGGGGGGGGGGGTATAATGGGAAAGACTCCAATTTTGCGAGTGGTTGCATATTAGAACAATTTAAAAGTTTGGCAATTGCTTGATCGATAACTATATTTAGAAATTTCGCTTTTATACAATGGAGTGTACTAGTGTCATATATCTACTGTTGAATTTCGACAATTTCTAGAGAATTATTTCTGACTCGACAGTCTTACGATGCTAAATGAGCAGCATTGTGACATATAATGCCCGGGGTTACACTGTTCAGACATCTTTTCGAACTGATGCCAACACCCCAGCAGATTCCGACGACGATGACTATATCCCGGTTCTTGTTGTATTCATCATCTGCAGCTTTTTGGCGTTTCTGGCTCTCATTACTTTCTGTCTACTCAATAGAAGGGCCGAAAATTATACTCTCAATTTGCGAGCAATGGTTCGAGACAAAAAAATCTCCGGTGTCGGCGACCCTAGTAAGTTAACAAACCATTACACAAAGTTTTGTCTATTTTGAAGTTTACATTTTTCCCGGCGAGAACCCGAAATCCTACCGGAAATCTCTCGTTTCCTTATATTTCCTGTCACGATGCTCATTGTTCCTGGACTCTAACTTCCCACATCCTACTACTCTTGGTTAATTTTTCGGTTTGAGCCTGGATCTTTAGAGTTACTTTCCCAAATCTTAGCAGGACAAAATCCGGTATTTTAAGATTTCCGGGAATCGATCACCGTGACATCATTTTTTTCGAGAACAGAACAGAACGCAGACCAAATTATTACTTATTAGTACTTTTCTTCTTCGATGTATGTGTATTATTTCGTAAAGGGTTGTTCTTGTTTCATACTTTTATTCTCAGTTGTACTTATCTCAGTTGTATTACTCTTCTTAGAGTACTTTTTTAAGTTAATGGTGGGCAGTGCTTCTCTTCCTAGTGGCATTTTTGTATTCAAATGGGTAGTACTTTTCCCTTTTTATTATGGGTAGTACTTATGTTTAAAATTTCTTCCAATCACGGAATTTTACAAAGATAATAAAACAGTGAGTGAAATGCATCACCCTATCGCCGATTTTCACACTTCAAAAAGTGATAAAGAATTTCACTGCTAAAAGATGCACGCTTTTTTAGGTTAAAAACGTTTGACGTGATGGAAAGTGGGAACTTTTCCGTTTGTGTCCCCCCAGTACGTTATGCACCCCCAGTTACAGAGCACGTGTCATAACATAGTAATTCATTATGTAAAATTATGACATCTGCGTCTCTGGGTTGCAAATAAAAAGCACCCACTAAACGGGTGGGGGGGCACAAACGGAAAAGATCCGGAAATGAATGCAATTGCTGTATCTTTTTTTGATAAAACTTTACACCAAGTCGACAATATCAGCCTGCTTTTAGTCCGGGAAAGAACATTTGAAAAATGCGTGCTAGTAAATTCTGGCTGGGAGAAAGAATAACTGTAGTTAGGTTCTTGGTTTATTTTTCTGAGTTCAATTTTTTTCTAATAATTTTAATTTTGAAATTTTAAATCTGTTGAGAATGTTGTTCGGATCAAAACACAGAATGTACTATGTTTGCTGAAATTCTCAACTTTTGAAGAACAGAAGTCATTAATGATTACAAGATTGATTGAACAAATGACCAAATTGCTGTTTAAGACAAAATTGTACATTTCGTTGAAACGAATCACAATATCGCGTCACCATTTTTTTGCGTACCTTTTAATCAGGTATGAAAATTGGTTACTAAATTTGGTCTACAAATTCATTCCCCTTTTTTATTAATTTTGGAGACCCTACTCAAAGACTTAACTGTTTTTGTGAGCGACTATATGTGTAAAAATATAACTGCGAATTGTATCCCTAGTTTAATATAAGTATTGCGAGAGATATTTTTGAAATTAGTCACCGATAAAGATATCTTTAATTTCGTCTTTAACTATTGCGGTTAAAAATCGTGAATGAAGGTTTTGTGTCGAATAGTGTGTCAAACAGCGTGGGGAGGAGTAGAAATTATTAAAACTGTTGTCTTTACTTGTCCAAATTTATACTTAAGTAGTTATTAGATACCGCAGCCAAGGATAAAAAAGTCAAATGGAAGTGAATTAATTAAATAAAGCGTAGAAAAGAACAGCATCTTGCCGTTGTTATCGACGCTCTTTAAAAAAAAACACTGTTTAAATTGTTACGGATGTACAAATAGTTGGAAACAAATTTGAGCTGAATCAACTTACTGTTTCAAGTTTCCACTCATACTTATAACACTACACTAAAAAAACATAATCGTAAAAATAATGGCAAAATCGAGTAAATTTACTCGAGAAATCCGACATTTGCCACCTAATGTGGAATGGGATATCATAATTTTCATGATAATGCATTGAGACCAAGCAGACAACTTGATGGAAATTTTGACAACTTGGTAATGCGTGTGAAAATACGAATAATTCAAAACCAATCTGACCATCGTTATATACACGATGTATATAATCTTTTATATCAACGAGTGAGCTGAGGAGTATTAAGTTTAAACATTTTGTTAAAAGTTGTTATAGAAAAACTTAGGAATACAGATTTGACTCGCGTAAATTTATTTGAGCAAGTTTTATTATTAATACCTGCAACACGATAGCTGGAGCTATAATGACATTCTTTTGGTTTTATACAATACAAATAAGTTTAAATGTATTATGATACTGTCTTAATTGTAAGATCTGAACAAAACATTTTGAAGTGCTGATTTTGATCACGCCGAAACATGAAAAGGGGAAAAAGTTTCATGGCGTAGAAATCTTTCGAACAAATTTTACAGGAGATTGGGTAAAACGGTGTTTGAGAGGAAAAGAAATGCTTCCTCAATTTTTATTTTTCTTCACGCGCGACATGATTTAATTTTTTTAGTTTTTTAAATTGTTTGGTAGGTTGTATTTTCTAATTAGATTTCCAAATCAATTCATAGTCATTTCATCATTTATAGGACTAATTTTCCGTTTTGTCAGTTGAGATCTTTGTATTGTAAGTCAGGATTTGCCATGAATTGTTTATTCAGTCAAAGAATTTAAATTGTTGATAGTGCGCTGTTCTTTCAGAGATCTCTTCACACTTTGGTGGCTATCCTATCAATTAGAAATCACATTAGAGTAGTTATTTTAGTCATGCTGCATTACTAAGGGATTTAATTTTAATTTTAGGGCGTGACCTTTTTCAAACTGCTTTTATAAAGTGAAAACAAGTGTTGATACAAAAACAGGTGAAAACAGGTGAAGAATAATGGCGTTGAAACATATTCTTAGTTTTTGAGAGAGAATTTTTTCACGTGCAGTTACTGAACTTCTGTTTTTGCTGTTTTTCGCCTCCAATTCTGTATGAACAATTTTAAACGTTAAAAACATCGGTTCTTTTACTGCACAATTGCCATTTTCTAGACACTTGGAAAAGGAAGTACTGTTTTTACAGGACTCAAACGATATTTGTCTGCAAATCTTTAATTTTTTTTCGAGTGTTGCCAGTTTATTTATTTCGTTGACTTCCTTCGCTTCCAAAATAATTTTACTTTAATTCAAGGAGATGGAGTCACATCAATTTGTGTCTTTCTTCTTTAAATCTGTTTAAGCGCAGCTAAAAGAAGCAGCAATAAGATATAGTGATTTCCAGTCCAAATATAACATCTTAGCATTTATAAAAAGAGAAAATTATATTTTCAGGTCTTTTTAAATCTTTTTATTGGGAATACAGATCTACCAAGCTATTGCGGCTATTTTCTGGCAATCTGACAGCTATATTTTTATTTTGTCTAATTAGGAGGTGTGGCAACGTTGTTTTGCAAATACTTTAAATATGTCGTAGTTATTTTTTTTGCAAAACTCAGAGAGTTAGTGCAATAAATATATCACAGTTAATTTTATTTTTCAAACCAATGATGTTACTTCTTCATTGGAATTGACATTTTTTTCTAGCACAGTAATAATAGGAACGACAAAAAAATTGGATATTTTTTTCTCATTCAGTACCTTGGTATACGCTTTCGTCAACATTTTACTGAAAAACAGATAGAGAATCCATTTGGTATATTTTGACAGTTGTATTGCTCCTCTTGAGATCGAAACATTCATCTTGTTTTAACGTCAAACTGGGAATGAAGGAAAACTGCGACTGCTAATTTGTCCGTGAAAGGAAAAAACTCTCAATTTTGGCTCCGAATTTTGTTTGCATATCGACTACTTATGACTTGATGTCCCACGATAACTACCCTGTCACCTGTGACTGATACTTGACACGCCCGGTAGAGTCTCTGGAACAATTTTTGATCCTACTTCGATATTGTTTGTGCTAACCATATTTTAAAACATCTCCATATTTTAATTTCTCACTATTTTTTCCTAAAAAATATTGATCCTGGGTTTTTATCATTTATATTGAACACATTGTACCGGAAGAAAGAACACGACACACAAAATTGTCACAGGACTTTCCATGCATAAAAGAAACAGCAGAATTCAATTTCTGAATTAAAATGCCGTTGAATTTAAGACAAAAAACCAGAGGCTTAATTTCGTTCTCCAAAAGAGGTTTTAGTGCACCTTATTTCATGCGATTTTTACAACCATTTTTTTCTGACTTTTTCATTCTGACTATTCAATTTTTTTTATGTAAATATCACAGTCATAGCCAGTTTTTGGCTACAGTCAGTAGAACAAATAAAATGTAAATATCCATTCCACAGAATGGACAATTTTAGAATGAGCTTCCAATGTCAGTCTGGAATCAAGACGAATAGCTAGACATACGCATCTTTGAGCTGGTATTTTAGCATTATTGTTTGTATAAATGATCTGCTTTTGATTTGTACTTGCAAGTAAAAAAATACGTTTTCTAATATTTCATGCCAATTGATTTTTGTTATTAAAGTTACCTTTTGAGAGCAAGTCGTCCGAATTTAGTCGTTCACTTTTTTAAATTGCAATAAGAGTTTATTCCAGAGCAGCTCGGTTCTATTTTCCTTTGAACCTCGCTTTTAGGTCTTAAAAATTAAATGCCCACAGGCGTAAAGGGGGATATATGCATAGAAGTCACGAGCCCAGAGGACCGAACAGAAACGACGAAAGAAATGTTCGGTATGTCCGGTTATCCATGTAAGAAATCGTCAATATGTAAGTAAGTATATATATATATATATATATATATATATATATATATATATATATATATATATATATATATATATATATATATATATATTAAGTAATGGTCGTTTTGTTCGGTCTCTTAGATTCGGTATGTTCTATTTCTTAAATTCGGCATGTTCGATTTTATAAGTAAGAAAAATCCATTAAAAAATTTGATTCTTTTTGTTAATAATGTAGTCAATTGTTATGACAACTTTATCATCAGAGGACTGTCAAACGTACCTCTTGGTAACAATTGTTTCGAAAAAAGTGAAACTTCGTTGACTTTCTCCTTAAGCTCTTTTATAAAACATATTAAACAAATTTTTTGTTTCTTTTTCAATTCACAAATTTAACAGACTTGCTGAACATCGATACGAATACAGCTTTTTAAATCACACTCACTGAGTTGTGATATAATCATAAAAATCAAGTGCGTAAGTCATTTTCTGATGGTTTCCTGTGGTTTGAAACCGAACATACCGAACCTAAGAAATTAAACATACCAAATCTAAGAAACTAAACATATCGAAGCTAAGAAACAAACATACCGACGATCCCGTTCGTTTAAAAACCGAACATACTTACGATACCGGAAAAAAACGTAGGGTTTTCTTCGTTTTCGTCTAATGAAAACCGAATATGCCAACAATTTTCTTATACGTTAACAAACTACGATTTCTGAACACAAAATTCAAATTTATTATCTTTATTAGCCAAGGTTCTTCTCAACAGTTCTTCTCAAGTGTTTTTTAATTAGCCAAGGAAGACTGCCTACGTGACACTAACCCCTCGGAGTACATGAGCAGTCCCCTGATCCCCCTGGTAGAGAACAGATACAAATTGGAGTCAGCACTCAGATTCACGAAGCAGAAGGGTGATGCCAGGACTGTCCTGGACTCGAAGAAGATCAAGAACTACAAACTGAGTGGCAGCTATGCCCAGAAGTCTCGCATGAGGTGTTGGAGGGTTCCACGGGTAGTTGTGAAGAATGAGTACTTTGTAGAGGTGATCAAGACTTCGAAGCCACAATTGAAGCAGAAAGGGAAGGAGGGCAAAAAGGAGGAGGAGGAAGAGGATTTGGACACCCTCTCAAAGTAAGAAATCTAGTTTACATTCTCCTAATCATGGAAGAACTCAACAACCGTTGGAGCTTTCCTTTTTCTATTCCAACCAGGACAAAAATGTTTTAAGAGTATGTGAGCAAACTTTTACGTTTTTGGATTGACTATAGTTTGCAGAGCCTAATAAGAAAGAGAATTATGAAATGAGGGTGTGAAGAATTTAGTTACACATGGCAAATTACAAATCTCTAAAAAATGCGCTAGAGTTAAATGAGATCCAAACAACAAAAATTTTTTCATGAAACAAGCGTAAATTTTTTAATGGGCAAATAATTCTGGCGGCATCTGGAACAATTTGAAACACATTTAATGTACGCAGAAAATGTTGTTTATGCTATTTTCTGCTTGGCTGATTGTTCGTCTGAACCCATTAACATTTGGTCCTGGAAAACTGGTAAAACCTGGAGGTCATTAAGTGGCTGAGCAGCTCTCTTAGAGCCTTGCACCTCACTAGTCTCTAAGTAGGCGATTCACCAAAACTGTTGGGAGGAGACAATTTCAAGGTAGGAAGGGTGTTTCTTAATCTTAAAAGTTTGTCTTCCCTCAGTCATCCCGCGCTCAACCTCTCCCCAAACCCCTAGCAAACACTCAATCCGCCAACCCGTCCAGCGCTCTGCACGTCCCCCATTACCCACTTGACGATTTGGACCCCTCTCTCGTCCAGCCCTCCAATCCCCACCCCATCGCTTAGCCCCCCCCCCAACGCACGCACGCACGCACGCACGCACAGACACACACACACACACACACACACAAAAAGCTTGAACCCCCACTCCGCTCATCCCCCTAATGATAGTTTACCTAAGCCCCAATTGGCTACTACCAAAGGCAACCATTCGCCGGTCGTTTCGCCCGGCGAATGGTTTCGCCGGGCGAAACGACCGGCGAATGGTTGCCATAACCGACATTAGTCGGTTATGACTAAAATATATCAATTATAAGATTTGCTAGAACCTGATTAATTGCTCTCTTAGAGAAGCAATTACTGAAAACGTTTGTGTCTTTTTTATGCAAAATTTTTGCATGACCGTGTTGACTTTTCGAGTGACTTTTACGCCCTTGACTTTTTGCGTTTCGCGTGATCTAAAATTCTCTCTCAATCATAATTTCAAGCAGCTGAACTCAATTGGAGGCGATCTAATACTTAAATTCAAATGAAAAATGCGCCGAAACTGGTGCCATATTTCACTTTAAATCATAATAATGGTATATTGAACTTCTTAGTCCCATTTAGGCTCCCCCCGAAGAAGGCTGCAATTGATTAGAGCTCCCAATAGTCGTTCAAGAGCAATTCTTCATACGTTTAGTCGGTTATGTTCATTATTTTTGTCAAGTCTTTCGTAAAACTTGAAAACTTCACGTTATATTCAAACACGTTTTGACACATTTCACTCAACAAAAATCTTGGAAATTATTTTATTGGAGAAAAAATTTTAAAAAACTACTTGAGTTAGATACTTGTAGTTAATTTTTCCATTTATTACTTCACAACAAATATATACCATAGTTAGCATTGAATTTCTCTGCTTGTATGTCGAATTCTGATTAATTATTAGAGTATTAAGTCATTCCAAACATTCAGCGCATATCGTAAATAATTTTTGGAACAATACGTTTCAAGTGAATTTTATTAAGTTTGCTGTTATAAAACCTTAGACGTAAAATAATATCCATACAGTCTAACTATCCAAAGCTTTATTAGTACTATAAGGTCTATAAGTACTATTGCTTCGTATTGCTTCGAAATAAATTCACTGACTGAGCCTAGTGCGCTTAATGGACAATGATAACATTAAGTTTCACAAAATGACAACAATATGAAGAATTTTTACAAGATTTAAATTTTAAACAAAAATGAACTTGAAATTTTTTATTCAATTCTGAGCAAACGGTTGAGCTGCGTAAAAGACCTTGATATTTGCAGTGTCTTGATTTTGGTTTTCAGCTCCTCCTTTAGTTCTGAATGAAAGCTGTAGCGTATATGTTCAAGTTTTTTTTCTATAACGGCAGAAACAGCAAGTGTTGAAATCTTCGGCCTAAATTTGAGTCTAATTTTTGGATATACGTGACCTCATTCATATTTGTCCAGTCTTAGCTAAAAGATAACGCAGAAGCGTCCAATTATTTCTTCTGAGCAAATATCACATTTAAAATTGATCTGATTAAAAATTTGACAGCAGAGAACAGTTTGATGCTTCTACTGTGTCAAGACTCAACAGTTAATGATTGAATCAACAGGTAATCTGAACAAAAAAATAAACTAAAAATTTACTCAATTCAGTTGCTTTTGAAATTTTTGTAACTGGTACTAACTTGATATGTTGCAGTTTTTCAATGGACTTTGTAAAATAGTATATTATTATGTCACTTGAGTCTTGTAGTCTAGAAATTAGTGAGTTTTTTGTTCCATCAGGAAAATAAAGAAACTTTCTTCTTTATTGTCGCTTTATTGAGAATTGATTATGGAAGCATTTAATCATTTTTGATCAAATATTATAAAGTATGGAAGTGATTATGGAAGTTCCCATATATCCTAATACTAAATGACAATATTATGTTTACATTAAACAAATTTCATTTTCACTAATTTGTAGCAAAAAGAAAAAAATTGATGGTAAAGATCTCGAGTGTTTCCAGAGTTTTCATTGTGTATGATCGACGCAATTTTCGAAAAATAACTTATCAGCATAGATTTTTTGGATAATATCATCCAGTTATCTTAATAAAAAGCTTTAAAATAAATTTTACCAAAATTACTTTCGTCATATAGATTTTAAACGAATAATTTTTGCCTGTCAAAACATTTTTTTTACATTCTCATAACATTATATGAAACATAAAAACTGTAAAATAGTTTTCAAAACGTTTTTGCAATTTTTTTGGATTGGTTGAAGTAGCAGTTTTTGCATGCTACTGTTTGCAACACTCGACAATACCCCACAAAATCTGCTTCTAAAATTGTTTTTTGTTTATTTCAAAATTAAGCTCTTTAAATAGGACTTTAAAAATTAGTTAAACGTTAACAAAACAAAAGTCAAGCCACAAGGTGTTTCAATACAATGGATTGACATCCCAACACTTTTCAGCCGTAAGTTACATATTTTTCCCTTTTCCCAATGCAATTTATTGGTAAAAAACTACCTTTGATGCTAACTTTTTAACAGTTATTGGCTTAATTAAGTTAAAAAAAATTAAGCTAATGATTTCTTCAGCATTGCGAATGAATGACACCCTCTTTGAATGACACCCATGTTTTGATGACAAGAATAAAAAAGCCCCTGACTGCGATTGTAGTGGCGCGTCAATACTTTATTGTTTATAAAATGCATCCTTTCAAGATTAGCTTCTTCCAAAAGATTAAACTTCTAAGCAAGTAGCTGTTTAGTCTCTTATTAATTAAATGATAAAATACTGAATTAATATTATTTTATATTATTTTAAACTTTATACATCTTTTGTATTATACAACTTACAGGATCTTACAGGATAATGGCTCAGTAACTGCGCATTTTGATTATGTAAAATCTGAAATTATCAAACACAAAAACTTTTTAAAACATGTCTTGCAAAATTCTTGTGTTCCAATTAAAATTTCCGCCACATTTTGGTTAAATGCCATCAATGCAAATATTCGTTATTGGTTAGCTATTGCGTTATCGTTGCAGGAAAAATCCAGGTCGTAGTCCAAGAAGGGAATGACTTCCGATCAAACGCTTTTGAAAGCCCTCAAAGTATGTCTGATCACAATTGCTTTCGAGCGTAGATGATCTGAACAAAATTCTGATCACAAACTATTCTTTGGTGAATTTTGCGAGATTATTAGAATATAGTCAGGTACTACAATGAACTGCAAAGTAACAGGCGGAGTTAAACTAAATATAGGGCAACAAAAAGTATTTGATTGTTAACAGCCACAACAATAATAATTTCACTTTTAGAGGTCCACCGGTATTGGACATGTACGCAGACCCAATCAGTGACTCGGATGACCAATCACAACCCAAGCACAGACATGACGTCACAGCCGACAACTGGGGATCCCGCACGTCCACACCAGACAATGAGAGTCTGCACTTCGCCACCGATTCCGAATCCCAAGACACCGAAGATCAACTTATGCCCACTAAGGATGAAGCTGCCGTCGTTTTGGGCAAAGGAACTGGGGGTAGAAAGAGGTCTTTCGTCCGGTCTTCCTACAACAGAGATTTAACCCGGAGCGGTATTCAGCCACAGAGGGTTAAAACTGAAAAACGCATGCCTTATTTCAACTGAAAATTCCCCCTATTAAAATGAATCCTCTGCAAATAACAATTATCGAAATTTCCCTTCTGGTGCTGCTCAAGCTAAATGTCCTGCTCAAGATGACAAAATTTGATTTGAAATTCACTTTTGTCGGAGTCTTTATCTAAATAATTTTTGGGTGTTTCCCATTTTAGCCCCTCCTCCTCCTCCTCCCCCCCCCCTCTCCAGAAAAATATAGCCCCCATTATCGTATAAATACCATGATGTGCGTGTGTGTGTGTGTGTGTGTGTGTGTGTGTGTGTGTGTGTGTGTGTGTGTGTTTGTGGGGACGGAGGGGGGTTATAGCTAATATGACCACGGGAATAGCGGGTTATCGCGGGGGGGAGGGAGGGGGCTATAATGGGCAAATACCCTAATTGTTGTCTAATTTAGCTGCAGAAGTTCTAATTTAGGTACAAATTCTAACCTTCTAATCTTTCTTGGTAGTGTATGGTACTGATTTTTTGATTTTATGAATCTTTATGCTTGTTCTAAATTTATATATCGTTTTGCAAATTCCGTTTTGAACTTCCAATGTCCAAGATTAACAAAGAAATTTTAAACAAACTTTCTCTATTTTCTTGTGTCCAAAATATGCAACTGATGAGCCAAACTAAGTAGAGTTATCGGCGAGCTGGAAAATGTGCTTCGGTATGAACCACTGTCTGGTCATTAATTTCTCTCAACTGAAGTTTGTAGCATTTACATCAGTCCTGTGGTCTTTTTTATGCGATTTTTCGCTTGACCGGTTTTTCGTCTGACCACATTTGACTTTTTGTCCTCAAAAAGGGATAAACAGGTAAAGGGCTTTAAGTGGCTAAGCAGCTCTTCTAGAGCCTTACGCCTTACTCACTTATAAGTATGCGATTCACCGAAACCATTTTGAGAGAATTTCATGGTGTGAGGGACGGTTCTTAAACTGAAAAGTTTGACCCCTGTCAATCACACCCCCTCTCGTCCAGCCATCCCACCCGTATCCAATCCAGCGCTTCCCGCCTACCCTCCTCAAACTGCTGCCCTTTGGAGCCCCCTCTTGTACAGCTATCCCAACAATACCCCTCCCCCCATCGTTTGACGCCTAAGCCCCCACTCCGCTCAACCACCCACCCCCTAATCATGTCATCCCTAAGCTCAAGCTGGCTATTATTGAACGCAACCGCTCGACGGTCATTTGAGAGCAATTTACACAACGTCAGTCAGTTACGTTTTTGTTCTTCAATAGCCGTCCGCATCTCGATGGCTATTTAGGCGCTATCTTTCTTCCAAGATCAAAAAAATTCTATTTGTACTGGTTTGCTGTCTTGATGGAAGCGCTTTTTCTAAAACAGCCGAAGATGTTTGTTAAATTGCCCTCGAACGAGAAGCACTTATTTTAAACATGTGAGTCTTTTTTAGGTCTCGAAAAGGAGTATTGGTAATCTACGGGTTTTTACAACTCGAAAATGTTTTGGTGTTCTATAGGTCTTAAGAAAATTAGGATTGTATGACTCAAAGGGGGGAGTGATGATATTCGACAAGTTTTTAAGACTCGAGAGGGAGTATTGGTTTTTCTACAGGTTTCTACGACATGAGAGGAATATCGGCACTCTACAGGTTTTTTGGCTGAAGTCATGACTTTTCACTTATGTTTTGAAACGCTGACTTCTGTTTAAGTGCGTTGACTTCTGTCTTCGAAAAATGGATTTTAAAAGCAGCTGAGTTTGTAATGCATATTAATTAAGAACTAATGGTAATATTTAAGGTGAAAAGGAAATTTTCAGAATTTTTGATCCCCTAGAAGTCCCTTCAACGTACCTAAAAATATCAAGGGCTCGGGGTTGCGAGGTTTATCTTAAACTTCTGACCCTTAGTTTAACCCTTAGTCGAACCCTTAGTTTAAGCTATCTTTATAAAACTGATAAATCTCTTAAAAAAACTTAATTGTTCTAAAAAGTAAATTTGACTACGTATTGCAGTTAGACAATTTATAAATAATTGTAAAAGTTGACCGTTTAATTAGCAGTTAATACTTGCAATTTGCTAACTCAAGGTTAGGATTGAGCCAAGTTGACTCAGTTTGAGAAGTAAACTCAAGATTTAATATCAATTTACTGAAAAGCTGAAGGTTATCACAGCTGAGCGAGGTTACACATTATTTTGAGACTTCTTTCTAAAACTCATCAAGTTAGTACTTAACTTCAATTTTTTGCATGGAGACTCTTCTTTAGGTTTCGGATATACAAGTTTTCCAAAGTGGCTAGATTTGTGGTAAGCACGAGGAAAGGCACTCAGAGGACTTGTTTTTCGATGTCCAAAATTTTAGCCCTACAATTTTGAATTTTGGATTATACGAGATTAACTTATAAATGTTGGCGTGGTTCTGTAGTTTATAGTTTAGTCACAAATCATCTCGTGGATGCCCTTTGAATTTTGGGGTAGACACAAGTTCATCGATTTGTAGTTGTTTGTTGATCTTATCCTGTACAGTTTGTGGTTTGAGCAAGATAGCAGCTCTTGGCTGGGCTTGTAGTTAAACAAAATTAATAATTTGATTCGCTAAGCGAATCACTAAGTTGTAAGTTGTACGCAAACGCGCAAGGTGAAATACATTACACAATACAGGTAGTGTACATCATGGCGCAGCCAGCTTCTCACAAGCGGATTTTTTATGGCATTGAGTTTTCTGGGAGAAGCCAAGCTCAGACCCTGCTCTCAAGTGGGAGAAAAGACAAACTCAACTACAGCTAGCCATTTTGGCTAAGAAGACTATCACTCTTGATACACTACACGGCACTCAACTGGAAAATTTCATGCAAACTTATCCACGAAGACACCATTTAAATATCTTCAGCGCAATCAGAATGGGAACGTTTAGCTCGAAATGCGCAAATCAAATTGAACTAGAGAAAACTGCTGCCAACGACAATTAGAACTTTTAGAATTTAGAATTTTTTGACGATAAAAAACGAAACCTAGCGGATCCAAAAAGATATCAGTGATAAGGCATCATTTTTGGAACAGAGGGAAGAAGAATTATTAGCAATCGAAACCCGCATTTTGTGACAGAGACCTTAATTTCAGCAGAGCTTTGGCATCTCACGGAAGAGGCTTTTATAAGGCCCCAAAAAAATTATTTTTGATCGTTATGTTTTGATTACCTCAAAACAAGATAAAGGAGAGTCCATCAAGCAGTTTTTTGGAGAATTTTCGGAGAAATGGGTTTTGGTCAACGAAGAAGATAATCTGATAAGGGATCTATTTATGGCAAATATGCAAGACAAAAAAATTCAGCGATAACTGCTAGAAAAAAGCTTAGACCCCCTCACAATCTTTGAAATTGGCTTAAAAACTGAACTTGGTAATCAAAATCAACTGCACACTCCCACAGCTAATCCGTCCTGGAAGTTAATGCTATATCAATTCAATGCCCCTTTCGCAAAGCGAATGCACGACAAAATTTTTCAACCACAATATTGACACACGATTCAAAACTGTCGCATTTTGACTTTCTTTGGATTTTAACAAACAATTTCAAATGTATCGCGAAATGAAAAACATAGTAATTATGGTCTACAGAGTCCAAATGCACGAGTCTGTAGCAAAGCAAATTGTAACGCCCAGCGAAATGCTCCTTCTGCTGTAAATTCTATAAACAATTCAGAGAGTACGACATACCCTGACTAAACAGCCAACGCCATTATCAATAATAAGTATAATCCTGAATGCAAATCCGGTTATGATAAACCAGATGACAAAATAGTTGCCAGCATCGCAAGTACGTCTTCACAAATTGAACCTCGAAGCACAAAACTCAGGATAAGCAACATAGATGTTGTCTCCTTGATTCGGGAAGCATGTGCAGCATCCACTAGCAATTCAAATCATAGACAATTCCTCTATTCCGCGATGACAAACAACAATACCTACCAGAGAATTAAAAAAACTTTGTCAATGATATAAACATTGGTATACAGTAATGGTTGGCGAATCAAGGACGCAGAATTTGTCGTAAACGCGGTGGACTCAAACTTTTTGGTCGGGAACTCTTCGATGCTCTTCGCATCTCTATCAATCAAATTTAAACTTAGCCGAAGGTGATATTGTAACAAAATTACCACCAAATTTCCCAATGAAGTTCAAAAAATGTCAAATCAATTTCCAAAATTAATCAACTGCATTGGCTGCTCAAAAGTACAGACTGTTAAATCTAAGTTGCACCAACACTAACAACGTAATCATAAAAGGGGACGACGAGTACCCATTAATTTGCAAAAGAGAGTAAAAACTGCAGTACAAAAATACTTTCAGAGAGACACATCAAAAAATAAGACAAATGCCCAGAGCGATATTTCATATCGTATTTTAAAAAATCAAAGATGGAAATTCGAATAACCCCAAGTTACGTGTTGTGATATTATAAATCAAACGTACTACGTCTTTCCCTTGAATAACTAAATGTAATATTGAAAAAAAGGTTCAGTTTCTAGTTTTCGTGAATTATTTTATAAAAGTAAACTTTTAGAGCCTTCAGTTTTTTTTGTCAACTGGAACTCGTTCGTGTCTTCTTTGCATCTCTTCCGTTAATTCTTTTTAACGTTTTTGTTTTTTATTTCTCAGAGCTCTAGGAAGTTTATTCCATTTTCGAACGAAGTCCTATAATTGAATTTTGACTCCATTTTGATTTCTTTTGTTGTGAGAGAAAAATCATTTGTACGATTATTTAATATAATTTCACCGTCCCTGATTATGCTGAATTTCTATTGGTCTTGTATGTATTATGGTCAATATCGAAAAATCTACTTAATGAACTCTTTGCTATTTGAATTTCTGCGGGAGGCATTTTATTTTCAAGAAGTATTTTATGAGTACTGTAATATTTTGTTTGAAAAAAACAAACTTTTATGCCCTATCTAGTTTGTTTGTTTATTCTGTCAATTTAGTAGGATGGCAAACTTTGAAAAAATTTTGCACTAAATTCTAGATGCCATAAAACAAGTGATCTAAAAAGATTTATTCGAGCCTCTAAAGGTTTTTGATTGCGTACCAAATAAATTGATCTGATAGCTAAAGCCATTTTGCTGATCATATTATTAAGTTGTTTTTGGTATGGCAGTTCTTTGTCATGGACACCTAAGTATCGGCATTCATCTGTTGGTTTCAATGAATGACTTTTAAAGTCAACGCAATTGACAGTTGGTAATTCTTCATGTTTGAAAACCATTATTTCTGTTTTCCCTTCAATTAGAGTTAACTTAATTTCTTTCATATATTGTTCAGTTTTCATCAATATTCTTCCCGCCTTTGCTTCTAAACACTGTCCATTTTTTTCTTGAGAAAAAATTGCTGCGTCATCTGCAAAACCTTCGATTTTTTCACTATTTCATTTACATAAAGTATGAATACTAGTGGTCCTATTACAGTACAGATAGCTGAATAATAGTTTACGCGCAATTGCGGACCGCTGTTCATGGCCATGCCTCTCATGTGCTGTGGGATGCAATCCGGAAATCGCGGGTCGGTTATCGCGGCGAAGGCGCGCCCACCGACCCGCCAGTCGGAAATTTTTTTCGCTTTGTATTCGGGTTTGGCTAGTTGGCATACCATGGCGTATTTTATTTTATTCAATTTATCATTATATGTGCATGCGTGGAAAGTTATTACTCGTCTCTGATTGGTTAATGAATGGCTCGCTTAAATTCTATTCAAGAATAACCAGCCCTTTTGCAAAAGGGGGGCAATTGTTGAAAAGATACCTACCATTTACAATATCCTGAATATGTGCTAGTAATTAAAGTGCAAGAGACAATGGCAGACGTGCCACTATATGGACTTTTGAGACCAGCCAACCCGAGATGAGGGATGTTTAGTTTTTGTTTTTGATTGGTTCAGTGCTGAATAGTTCACTCGGTAACGTCTTAAAAAATAGACGTACCAAAATATAGAATTTTCCAAGCATGTGATTGGTTGATAAATTTAAAACATTGTTTCTTAATGCTTTCAATTAGCCTAAATTGGATATAGCCTAATTCTGGATAACAATTTTTACCGCATCTGGCCATGCATTAGCCATTGCCATGACCATGGCTTAGCGGCCCGTGGGGCTTGATATGAATCTTTCACAACCGAACCTGAGACCAGTTTCCCACCAAAAAAATAAACTTTTTCTCTTTCGGCCTATCGCGATTTCTGATTAAATTCACGTTAAGATAGATATCATATTTTTAAACATTGAGAATTTGTTCAGCAATCAGCCAATCAGAAAACAATACTCTCAATTTCTCAATTGTGATTGGCCAGCTATCAAATTTCTATATTTTGGTACGTCTGCCATTTTCACTAGCGCCAGTTCACTCACCCCAATTTCGACGTGTATTAAAATGTGATAAGCAAATTACTTCAAATATGCTTCGAAATTGCATCAAGCCGAGAAGGAATTAAATCGCATTTTGTGTGCGTGATGATGCCTCGTTCTGTAGTGATATCAAGGCCCACGGGACTCTTAGGCATGGCCATGACTCAGGAGGCGTGGCCGAATGCAAAATTTTTTATATAACTATGTTGAGTGACGAGTTAATGATCGCATAATTTTACAATGATGGCCAGCCAATCAGATTGGCTTAACAGTCTATATTTTAACACGTGTGACCTCTGACACGACACCATTATGCAGTGTGCTATTGCTAGCAGGACAGGAGGCAATAAATTTATATAAAAAAAATAAAACTTTTTTGAAAACGGTATATCACATGCTCTGAACTGAAAAATCACACTCTTGAAAGCTTTTCTAATGAATACACTAGAACCAGTTTTTGAGAGATAATCAAAATTATGCAATTATTTCAAGAGACTTCAACTGTTTAACTGAAGACAACATAACTAATTTTGTAGAAATGACAACATAGGTTCAAGGTTGTCGATACTTTTAGCTCGTTGAATAAACCGCGCTTCCAAACAACATGAAATACATTTTAGTAATTGAATGGTCGCAAATCAGGAGCAAACGAATTTGAACAAATTATGATTTACAATTCAACTTGCGGTAGTGTTGCGCGACATAATGTCAACTATCTAACATTGAAAACGCTTGAAAGTTTACTTTAAGTCATTACAAAATAGCCTCCGAATTCTTCTTACGATGGATATTTTCCCAACAGAGACGGAAAGTTTACCTGTAATCCTGGAAGTTAAAAATGAAGACTCGCGAAAAGTCAAAAATGCAAATTTGCCCTGGCTTGCTATACTTATTTCCAGTCTAACTAAATCGTGGACTGTTCGAGAGCGCACTCTTTTATTCAAATACTTGACATTAGGGATTTGTTTCTTTCCTTACCCCCTCCCATTCCCAACCCTGAAATCAGGATAAATGTTTACATTTTTTGACCAGAGAACAAAGTTGCAATTCATATATGGAAAAGTTGGTGTCAGGACAATTCACGCTATTCCATTATACCCAATGCCATTTTTCCCCATTCTGTTATACCCAATGCACTTAGCTATTTTCGTTCAATAATCCGACTATAAACAAGCAGCCGCTATTACACGTATGTTAACAAACCCTGACGAATTCAAAATCTTGCAAGAATCTTGCAAGCAATCTTGGAAGGGAATGCATACTACTTGCAAGCAGCTTGCAAGATTCTTGCAAGATTTGAATCATCTTGCAAGAATCTTGCAAGATTTTGAATTCAACTTGCAAGTATCTTGCAAGATTTTGAATTCTTCGATTTTTTTTACCTGGTTCGCTGGCTGCACTCGGCGGTTGATGGAGCTGAAATAGTTAAGCTACTGTCGGAAAATCTAATTCAGTCCAGTTAAAAAACCGACTTTTTCGAGATTTTCCAGTATGATTTTTGTGGTTCATCCCTCCTCCTTTTTCATTCCGGGCTGGGGACCGGCAGTGGCGGAGTTACTGAAATAAGCTATAGGAG
>NC_134471.1:12657908-12675408 GCF_964194025.1 Convolutriloba macropyga | reverse complement strand
ATAAAAGAACCTAGACATTTTGTTCTGATGTTATCTAATGTCTGTTATGACTTTGTATACATTTGTTTTGAGAAAATATCGTTGAATTTTTGAAATTTGCCAATATTTTATCTTATTTCTCTCAACTTCGGGTGTAGTCTCTGTAAAAAGAGGCAGCAACCAACTTCCTGTGAGTCATAAATTAATGTCGGTGACTATTTTATATTCAACTAATGATTTCTTTATTTTGGTACTACACGTTTTCGGTTTTTCTTTTAGTTTTGATCACCATTGCTTATTTTATGAGTTCAATTTGATTCCTTGTCGAATTATCACATTATTGAAAAACCCAATTAAATGAAGGCATTGTAAAAAATTGCAAAACATTTGAAAAGGGCGTATCTGGATATGTTAATTGTTTTTGTTGAATAGTTTATGCTTTTTGGGCTGAGACTCAGTTATCTCACGAAACTTTGTGGGTTTTTTTATTTTGCTTATGTTTGTCTTTCTTTTCGTTGTTTTGCGCCTTTTACCCGATAGCGACAGATTTCAATTGCTTCTCCAAGACGTATAACTCAACCTTGTTATAGATTTCAGTTTATAGCTGTTTGTTTTAATGACTTTGAATTTAAATTTAAAAAAAAGAACATTTTTTTTCATCTGTTTAGTTTTTGCTTTTAATTTTGTCGCCCTGTAACCCAATCTTACTCAATAAAACTCTTAATTAGTTTTGTTGATTCAAAATTTTTTTTGGCTCTTGGTTATACGTTGTGACTGCTATGCGTTTTTGCTTCGACAATTAAAGTTCATAAAAATTTTCGCGATTTTTATACTGTTCAGTTTTTGGGTTTCTTTGTGTTGTCATGTCTAAGTAGTCCTTTTATAAAGAACCCTCGTTAATGTTAAGATGATGTTTAAATGATTACTCAAAGTTCTTGCAGAAAACCTCTTATAACTATATTGCCTTGAACAGTGTCCTGTCGTAAAACTGTTTGAAGTTTTGGCTTTTTTGTATTTGTTTTTTTTTGTGGGCTGGTGATTTAGTCTCATTATTAGTAGGCCCAATTGGCTCTCTGAGGTGTTAAAATTTAACCCATTGCTTTTTCTTGTAATCTTAAGTGTGTTATGACTTTCGAAAATATTTGTTTTCAAAAATAAGTTTGAGTCTTTGAATTTCTTTTTTTATTAATTTTTCTGTCGATTTGTAGATCAGTCCCTGTAAACACAGGTCACAACCTGTTTCCAGTGAGTTTTAATGTAATCTTCATAGCAGTTTTAGTTTCAAACATTTGTTTCTCGGCTTTGTTACTACTGTTACTACGAGATTTCATAAAAGGTTAAAGTTTTATATATTTGTATATTTCAACGGATTTTTGGTTTTTTTTGAAAAGATTTTAGCATCAATTGTTAACCCCATTGGATTTCAAATTTTACTCAATCAAGTATTGGCTAATGAAAAGTCCCAATTGCTTCCTATGTAGATTTAAATGAACATTTTAGTGTTTTCAGTTAATATCTAATGACATTAAAAACTGTGAAATTAATTGTTTTCGAAAGTAAAAAAATATTTTTGGACTTCGCGTGTATTTGCTATTTTTTCGGAACTGTTAACCAGCCGCATTGCGGACAGGTCTCATATCTTTTCTAATGAAGTTTAGGTTAAATTGTTTTGTTTTGCTTTCTATCTGATGCGAGTTTGATTTTGTTATGATTTTTTTTATTATAGACATCGAGTTTTGGTCGTAAATAATGTTAGTTGTTTCATTTTTATTATTACCCGCTCGAGTATTCCTATTATCAACAATTTTTATTGGCCCTCTAGAGTGGCATTATTGTATTTCATTTGTTGTTTATTCAACGATGTGTATGTTTTTAAATGTTTTCTATCTCTTCGTCATTTGGTAGCCGATTAAGTCAAGAATGTGGATGAGCGTGGTCGGAAAATTATGTGCGTACGCACATTACCGAGCCTCCATGTTTGGTACTATAAAAGCTCATTATGTTAACTGGAACAGAAAAAAATGATTAAACTTTTGAAGCGTTTTCTGCTTGGATTTACCATCTGTTGACCGTAAATTTACAACACTGCAATGAAACGATAGAAATAGCAATGAACTTTGTTCAAGATGTTTTTCAAGAAGACTAACAGCAGTAACTTGTTCACCTGTTTAAAGCAGCCGATAGATTAATTATCATTGAGTGTCACCATGAAACTTTTCCTGTCCCCATCAAGTGAGTTAAAGCCAAGATTGTTTCTAATGAGAGACAAAAGAGGTTGCAAAGGTTTCTAGAAATCGAAAACAATTTTTATGAAAACTTACGAGAACGTTCAGCGTGATTTATTTAGCTCATCGGCCTGATAAAAATGGGGGTTGGGGCACATAGAGGCCCCTTTGAAACGCAAAAGAGTTATTTGAAATGCCCGAAACCACCTCCAGCTTTACAATGAGTCAATTTTGATTGAAATCCATTTCCAATTTGAAGCGCACAAACTGCAATTTTGCAGAGCACGAAAATTTTGAGTTTGTCGCGAAAACTGAAGAACAACACCAGGTACACAACATGCTATCTGAAACAAAAAACAAACAATAAAGAATGAAGCGAGGCGAGATCTCAGATCCGTCAATTCCTGTTGGCTTTACCACCACCGTACCCAAAAGAAGATGTTTCGGCTCAACAAAGAAAGAACTCGATGACGCGATAGCAAAAAGAGTCGACATCGCAATGAAAAGTCTCCATTCAAAAGTACTCGATGGCTGGGGAGAACAATTGATTGTCCAACATGCACTTTTTTAAAAGTCTGGCTCAAAAAATCTAAAAGGTCACCGAGGAATAACTGATAGGTTAGGTTGTAATCCAAATAAAAGGAGTAAAAAGTGAATCAAATCAAGATTGTGTTTTTCAATCTTACGAGCAGCCAGTTTTCGCATGAGAAAAACCAGATGCAATAATTTTTTTCAGTGTGTTCAGTTTGCTGATGGTGGATTTTTTTACCGATTGATGCCAAAAACTCGTGCTTTGGATCGCTTACTGAACTGCTTTCTTTCTTTCCGCCCAACTTCAGGACGCTACTTGACCAAAAGAGTTCAGAATAATTTTCCCGAAATGATTGAAATCTTTCAATTTACTGAGCAAGCTGCAAAATTTCTAGCAGCGTAATGGTAGCGTTTATAGTGTGGCCAAATAAAGAAACACTTGTTTAGCATTTAATTCTGTTTTACTCTCAAAGTGTGAAACGGGTTCAAGAAATTCACTGAGACTTGACGGATTTGATGCAGAAAATGAATATAACTTAAATGCTTTGAAATGGACGGATTTTCAAAACATCGTTGATTGATTATGACGCTGAGCAAGAACCTTGTAAGTGGTTAATAAAGTATTTTAAATTATCTTTTCTTGGAGTAAGTAACAGCTCAGTCCTTGATGGCAACTGTAACCTGAACATCGAGATCGGTTTTTTGCAGGTTAAATGGAAGTTCCCCAAAACGCTATTTATATCTTATATGAAGGCTAACATTTTGTACACAGTTTTCACAAATAATTTTTTACCCAATTTTACCATTTTGAGCATTTAATTTACATATTGCTTCAGGAAAGGGTGACCTATGGAATAGAAATTAGTACAAAATATTGTCCCTAGATTTCAAGTCAGATCCGAAAACGCCTATTCTGCAAGGGAGCTGCAGATGTATCCAATTTTGAAGCAACGTTGAACTCAATTCGCGTAGTGCAGCTAGTTTCCACAAAACATACAATTCTGAACGTGATTTGTAGTCACAAAACTGCAACTAAAAATTCAACATTGGTAAAGTAATCAAAATATAAACCTTTATCGAAATCGCTTTCATTAAAACTTGCTTCATTAAGTTTGAATTGAAAAATAGTCAACAAATTTTGTGCTTTGGATAGCTTACTAAACTGCTTTTTTTCTTTCCGCCCAATTACAAGACGCTACTTGACTAAGAGGATTCAGAGTAATTATCCCAATATGATTGAAATCATTCAACTTATTGAACAAGCTGAAAATTTCTAGCATTGTAATGGTAGCGTTTATAGTGTGGCCGATAAAAGAGAAATTTATTTAGCGATTACTTCTGATTTACTCACACAGTGTGAAAAGAGTTCAAAAAATTCACTGACACTTGACGGAATTTTTGCAGAAAATGATCATAAATTAAATGTTGTGAAATGAAGGGATTTTCTAAACGTCGTTGATTGATTAGGACGTGGAATAAGAACCATGAAAGTGGTTAATCACGTAATTTAAATTATCTTATCTTGGAGTAAATAAACGTAACATCCAGATTGGTTTTTTACAGGTTAAATGGAAGTTCCCCGAAGCACTATTTATATCTTATATAAAAACTCACATTTTGTACACAGTCTTCACAATTAATATTTCAAGTCAGACCCAAAATCAATTAATCTGGAAGGGAGTTGCAGATGTAATTATTTTTGAAGCAATGTAGAACTCATTTTGAGTAGTGTAGCTAGTTTCCAAAAAAACTGCCAACTCTAAACGTGAATGGTAGTAACAAAACTGCAATTAAAAGTTCAACAGTGGTTAAATATAAACCGTCATCAGTATTGCTTTCATTGAAACTGAGAAAAAATTGAAGTGAAAAATCGTCAAAAAATTTTGTTATTATTCTAATTTTAAATGCATGACTACCTTTTCTTTGAAAAATTATGAGATAGGAATACCTAGAAGGTGGATTTATACTTTTCCCAGTCAATTAAACATAAAAAACCTGAAGTTCTGTAAAAAAAAAAGTGAAGCAATACCTCTAAATCAAATCACGTAAAAGAGAACTTCAATTTCTGAAGAGGTTCACGAATGTGTTTGAAAATGACGACAATGGTAGGACAATTTATTTGGGGAGAGGCAACAGTTAGTGATTTATATCTCCTATGAGCTCATTTTCATAAAAAAATTTGGCTGGCTATTGCTACTGAGAGCGCTTTAAAAAAACTAAGAATTTATTTGCACGTTATTGGTGATACGTTATTCGACCAATATGGAATTTTGCCAAAAATCCTAAAAATTATTGAATCCTTAAGATAAATTAGTTTTGCATGAACCCTATTTTGCGAAAATTTTGGGTGAATTCAACTAAATAACAAAGCTCTAACAATCGACTTTTCATCGGTTATGAGCTTATTGTGTTATAATGCAGTTCATTTGATTCTAAAATTCGTTTTTTTTAATATATTTATAATAGCACAGTTCCTTTTTCGATAAGATATGAGAAACAATGAAAAATTTGAACGTTCAAACTGTTGACTACTTTATAACCACCAGCCAATTTTTAGTGAAAATGCATTTAGTGAAAATGCAAATGCACGTGCGAACATTATAGGTCGAGCTAAAGTCCAGCATCAAATTTGGGTCGAGCTCAAGTCCAGCAGCAAAAAAATTAGGTCAAGCTAAAGTTGAGATTAGATCTAAAGTCGAGCTAAAATCGTTTCATGGACTACTTGAGTCAAGCGTTGTCTTTTCATGCCACTTTTTTGGTCGAGCATTTTCTTTTCATAAATCGAGGCATGAAACTTGGATCATATTAGGAGCCAGCGCGCCTTCATAATTGGATCGGACAATCTTGATCCCAAAACGTGTTGGGAGGTCTTATTAATTATTTTAGGAGGCTTAAGTGGTTGTGCAATAGGGAGGCAGTGGAACGATTATGCTAATTGAACGAGTCTAGGACAAAAGCGCTAACCATAATTGGTTCGTTTATTCAATCAATGTTTTTGTATAAGGCCCAATTCCACAATTAAGGGCATTATTAAGTAATTCTATTCCATTTAATAGCGAAATTGACTCTAAATATGGCATGTTCCCAGGTTGAGGTCCAGACCCAAATTTGCTTCTGATCAGACTTTCCAGACCGAAATTATCTCTGATCAGAATTTCCAGACGGAAATTCACCCTGATCAGACTTTCCAGACCCAAGTGACCTCTGATCAGACTTTCCAAACAAAGAAGGTCTCTGACCAGACTTTTCAGACCGAAGGTGTTCTGATCAGACCATGGTCCAGACTCAAATTCAGACCATTGCCCAGACCTTAATCAGACTATGAGCAGACTCAAATGCGCTCGAAGAAGTTATGATCAGACCCAGTTGCGCTCGAAGCAGTTATGATCAGACCCAGTTGCGCTTGCTGCTATTTATGATCAGACTGAAGTGCGCTCCAAACCGGTTCTGATCAGACTCAAGTGCGCTCTAAATAGTCTGATCACAGACAGATTTTACTTATGAAAAAATCTCCGAATTTTGCTATAATATATTCATTTCATAAAAACTGATGTTTGCAGTATTTAATTCATCTAAGGAAAAATCAATTTTAAAAGTATTGCTAAAGAAAACAAAACCCAACTGTTGAGAACAAATTTTATTTAGTGTACCGATTAGTTTATAATTCTGAATCAATGGATGAGTTAAGACAGCTTTCCATAAGAAACGTCGTGGTCTCCAGTTGATCAAAATTTCTTCTAAAGGGGACCGGCCTCAGCTATCTGCTGGACTCTTTTTTTCTGATCAGAGCTATCGGACTTTAGATGAGTCTCTGATCAGAAAGCTGCTTTTTGGCTGCCTCTTGGCAGAGCCAACAACTTTCAGTAATAAAAAACAAAAAAAATGAAAAAAATAATGCGCTCGAAATTGTCCCTGATCAGACCCAATTGCGTTTGAAGACATTTATGATTAGATCCAATTGCGCTCGAAATCGCCTCTGATCAGACAAAAGTGCGCTCGAATCCGCCTATGATCAGACCCAATTGCGCTCGAAATTGCCTCTGATCAGACCCAAGTGCGCTCGAATCCGCCTATGATCAGACTTTTCAGACCAAAATGACCTCTGATCAGACCATCTCCAGACCATGATCAGACCGTAGTGCGCTCGAACTTCCGAAAAGACCCTGTAATTTCGGTCTGGGAACACACGGGTGTGCGCTCGACTGGGTCTGATCAGAAGTCAATTTGGGTCTGGACCTCAACCTGGGTTCTACTCCTCTCTGTGTGGAGCTAGATTACGTATCTGGTCTGTAGAACTGTTGGAATTTTTTCAGGTGGTGCCTCTAGTTGGAAACTGGTTTGGATACGGGAGAAGAGGTCTCATCATGGGGGTGTGGAACTCACACGTCTTCATTGGAAACATTCTGGGCTTACTTGTTGCAGGTAGAGCAATTCAATCTGTCATCAAAAATTAAGGAAGCAAAAAAGTTGCAGCTGGAGAAAGAGCAGTATTAAAATTTTCCACTTATGCAGAAAAGTATACAGCTTATTCCTTGATTTTTTCAACTTACTTCAAAACGTCACAAATTTTTTGACGGTTTTTGATTAAAAGGACAGAGAGAGGTCGATCAGATTTGAATTCAGTCAGCATTCATTTGCAGATATTGTAATGAAAGCGAAGAGCAACATCGAACTAATGTAATAAATAGAAAATTGGACTAAAATTCAATTTGTCATCATAGATACAGAAATAGTCTTGATAACATTTACTTCAAGCTCGTGAATTCGTGTCTCTTCTGACATCCAGTATCTTGCTATTCGGTTGATCATCTCCTACAAGAAAGCGACCAATTGAAGAACTCTTTCTACTTTTCCTTGCAACAAAAGGAAGTAACCTCAATTAACTCCCCCTCGTTGAATTAAACAACTATTCTCCTCAAAATAGTTGTATCCCTTAATTGTGTGGACACTTTTCTTGACGAATGACGGTTTCTTCCGTGGAATGATCACTTGAAATGAGTATCTTTGGATAGTTAAGTTTCATAAGTAGCAATGTGCATGTAGTTGGTGCTCAATTAAGCCGATTGGAATGCAAGTAGAATTTTGAAAAAACAGAGACAGAATGCATTTTTAAATGTCACCAGTACACCCGGCGATGATAACCGTTTGGCAATGTAATTTTTTCTGGAAGACCACACGACTATGACATGGAACAATTACACTAAAACAGACCAGCACAATGGATTGTGTATGCAAAGAACAATTGTAGACTCACAGGAACTGCCTGAACTACTAACAGTTTTGGGAAAAGATTCCAAACTTGCGGCATATCCTTGCCAATTCCTTGCGGTAGCTTGAATTGTTGAAAGCAATTTTACATAAATCTATCTCGCAACGGAATTTCTTTGACTACTGGAAGAGTTTTTTTTCGATAATAGCTAGTTCCTATTGCGTTTGTAAACCATCATTTCCTATTGCGTTTGGGAAGATAAAAGCATCAGCAGCAGCAAAAAAATTGATACTGAGGACACTCGAAAGATAGAAAGCTGGCATAAAAAAAGTTGGCATAAAGCGGTGAATTTGAAACAAGCAAAACGATCGTTTTTAGAAAAACATGAAGCCAGAGCTAAGTTTCATTGCTTCCATGGCAAATCTGGCCACTGACCACATTTTTGTTTCCGAAGACGGAGTTGCGCCAGACAATAGGAAAACTATCAAAGATTTGAGAACTTGGAAAGAAGCTCAATCGGCCAGCTGGTACGCGGTACGCTTTATGTTGAAAAATCATAAACATCCCAATGAAGAAGGATTGCGCTTTAGCATTGGAAATCTGGGGAGTAAAATTGACCCTGCTTCTTTGGTTACCTCTTATTTACTGCAGCGTGTTACTGAAATTAGGGATCTTCTTAATTTAGCCTATATGGATGATCCGCAATATGCATTTGGTATCTTAGCGCTTCTGTCTTGACATACTAGAGATGTTTTATTCATCTTTATATATTTTATCATTTGTTGAATCCTAAAACATGCTAGAAAATTTGATAGTCTTCAGGGAACATATTTGGATGACACTCCTCTAGGAGCTCAAAAACCGCAGGAAGCACTATTTGCCTTTCCCATTGATTTTCGAACCTCCATATAATATTAGAAAAAGATTACCTGTTATCAGCCTCATAACAATAATCCGTAGCTTGGCTGGCAGCAGCGCCAATTCAAGCCCTTTTTATTCCTCCAGGCATACTTCGTTTTGCTTTTTTTGCTCGCTATTGAGTGAGTGTTTAAGGCGACCGAAAAAGTGCTCCGATTCCAATCATGAGCACTTGCGGTCTTTGAAAAAAATTTAACCCAAATCCCGTTTTTTGAGCATGTTAATAGCGTACAATTTTTGGCAGAATTTTATCAGAAATTAATGGCCACATATCTGAATGTCTTAATTGTTCTGGTGAAAAGTGATATGGTTTTTTGTAAAACTGCTTAAAGTGTCCTGATCAACAATTAGTGTCGAGAGAAACATTTATGCATTTAATCACTAACGAGACTTTCCTTCATTTTTGCCTGATTGGCACTATCCTAGTTAATAGATACTTTGACCGTCAATGGACGCGTGGAATAGAGTTACTTCTGGAGTGGAAATTAGCGACAACGTTTTGTCCCAAGTTGGCACGATAGTCTCAAAAACACTCGTCGTTCAATCTAGTGTCAGTATATGTGAACTAGATTTAAACTAAATTCGCTCTCTGTAAACAACTTCGACACATGGGATAACCATCATACTAAAACTTAGTTTCAAAATCTAATGATCAACAGGTTAAATTTACTGAAAAACTCGACATTGGCCAACTATTTTTTGCTGGTCTGTTATAATTTTGAACACAAGAGATACCAGAATATAGGCATTTGACCGAAAAAGAAAGCAGATGTTCGATCACGTAAAAGTCCACCAATTCATAGTAGATGAACTTGAATCTTTTTGAAGGGTGACTTCAGTTGATTAGCCAGTCCAGAAAACCAATCAATATAAAAGTTTCTTGATTTTAGGAATTTTCAATTTTTCCCTACCAATGTAAGCAGAGCGAGAAAAAGTTGATGACAATAGTTAAGATAGCCAAATAATTTGTCATTTTTTCTTCAATTGCTGAACGAACGATTGCATGAAATTTGACCTGCCTTCGCGTCGGCTTAATTTTTACTTAGGCTTACTCTGTGCTGACAATCTAAATAAATGATAAAAAATAAAACCAGCGAAATTAAGAGTACTGATTATTTCAAAGAACACATAAAAATCATCTAGTTGACTTTATGTGAACTCCAAACTGCAATTACTCCTGAAACTGATCTTTAAACAGGTTTTCATTTGTTCGGCACGTCAGGAGATTTCAAAACTAAGCGAAACCAGAGAAAATGGTTAGATAAAAGAATTTTTTCAGTGTTAAATTCAATTACTTTAATAATACATTAACCCAGAACACGAAATTATCAAACTCTTAATTGTTGTTGGCTTATCTTCAAATTTTTCGGCACTTTTTGTCGAAATTTTGTCCAATTTAATTGAGTACGCAACTAGCTACCAAACATATAACAAAATTTTATGACCAGACATTTTCTTGTTAAACCGACGAAACAATTTTTTGTTGCTGAAATTTTCAACAATTGTATAAACCCCAAAAAGTTACTCTGGTTATTGTTTACTCATTTCACATCTCTTGTATCTTCACACAAAAAGTGCTTGTACATGTATCAATATGCTTGAACCCGTATAAGCAGGGGTGAAATTAATGCTTGATGTCTGTACTCAAAAGAAACACAGCATCACTCAAAAGGTGCCTTTTATAATTAAAAGTTTATATGCAATTGCTCTCAAACGACGTTTGTAGCAATTATGTTAGTCCTGTTGGTCTTTTTCAAGCAATTTTTTGCAGGACTGATTTTTCGTCTGACCCGTTCAATTTTTCGTCCTCAAAAGCCAGATAAACAGGTAGCGCCCAGCGTGCTTTAAGTTCTCTTGGAATATTTCAGCTCACTAATCTCAAAGTATGCGATTCACAGAAAGTGTTTTGGAGACCTATACTTATAGTGTGAAGGGCGGTTCTTAGAGGTTGAGTCGATCCCCCGGTGCCCCCCGCTGTGCTCACCTCATTCCCCTTCCATTAAACTAAAGCTAGCCTTACTAAACCGTGGCCAGCTACTGACGAAGCCATCCGCTCGCCGGTTGTTTGAGAGCCATTCGCCCGATGTTAGTCGGTTATGTTTACCTTTATAAATGCGTGAAGAGCATACGCCATATCAACCACATAGGGCTAAAGTTTTAGCCGACACGCAATTTAGACGACAAGCCAATTGGCCAACAGATTTCATTAAAAAATGACAAAAATCAGATAAGTATAATTTTACTAGTGTTATTAGAAGTTTCGACCTTTGGTTGTGAAGTTTGTGGTTGTGATTGATTTATATCACGTCCCACGGGTCGTTGAGCTTCGCATCCTGTCCTACATGTCCAAAAACAGCTAGTAGTTAATGGCAATTATTGTCTGTTTTTTTCTTTTAAAGGGGGCTGGGGGTGCGACCGCGCTCCAATGATAATGGTCTACTGAACTATTTATTCATCGACCCATGAGATTTTTTGACCAGAACTAGGACAAAACTGCGGGCTAAATTTTTCATTTTTCTCTTGTCGGCTAAATGCCTTGACATGCTCTATTGAAACCTATAGAGCGAGCACCCAAATTTTAGTCGTTTACAAGCATATATTTGCACTGCCTTTAAATAAACTCTATTTGGAAGGAAAATACCTAAAAAATGACCGCTGGTGGATAATGCCCTCATTGCTTACCAAACCATTATCGACCAAACTCTCATCCAAATTTGGCCAAGTTACTGTCAACTTTTGCATTTTTTAAATTTATTCAGAACAAAAAAAATTTGAAGGGATTTGAACTGTTTAAGCTAAACTGTTGAAATCGTTATCAATTCTTGTTTTTTTTCCCTATTTTTCTCAACCGGAACAATTCGAATCAAATTGGGTCATGAAAAGACCATAAGTAACCAATCATTACTGGAAAAGTTGATTTGAGTATCTATTCTACCCAAATACACGGCAGAGCAACCTGCTAGGGTCTGACTTTTGGTCTTTACTCTTTTCAAGAGATGTTGATTACAAATCTGTAAAAAGAGTAAAAGAAACATTTTTCAGATAACAGTGGTCACCTATAGACCGAGCATATGTCAATTAGATGCATTTTTGGTCAAGGTAATCTTGAGCACATGCATTATCTGTGGATTAAAAAAAAACTAGCCGAGAGTCTTTGGTTTTTAAACTCACCAGTTTTGTCAATTTTTCTAGCCAAAAGTGACAAAATTTCCTGCATTTCTAAGTCGGCGTCATCTTCCTTGTTCGGCATTCAACATCAAGATTTGGTACCGTTGTTTTTAAACGTAAGACAGACTCGATATCGTCGTCTTTTAAACGTCAGAGAGAGAGAGAGAGAGAGAGAGAGAGAGATAGAGCTTCGGTATTGTCGTTTTTTAAACGTCAGAGAATTAGATTCGGTATCGTCGTTTTTTAAACTTAAGCAAGATTTAATATTGCTGCGAGAAGTACCATGAATATTTATTATCTGGGTTTTGATCGCAGTCTAATCCGGCAGACCGGAAAAAAAACTGTCGGCATGTTTCGGTTTCAAACGTAACCAACTGTGAAAAACTTTGCTTGTGAGCTACAAGAAAGTGTGTCCAAACTCAATGAATGCCAATTAATCAACAAATTTTCTTCAATGTTCAACAAGTATGCCACGTTTTTGAATTCAAAATTAACCAAAAAATTCATTTTTGTCCAAATAATTTTGAGAAAACTTTCCATTAATTTTTCACCTTCTTTCCAAATTTTTCTCTAAGGAGTACGTTAGAAGTTCCTGCAAAAGGAACGCTATCCTAACATTTGACTACATTAAAAACATAAAAATCTAAATTTCCTATAGAAAAAAACCGGCAATTTCTTACATCTAAAATTGAACATACCGACGACCTCTTACCTTGAAATACTGAAAATACCGACGATATCTTACGTTCAAATGCCGAACATATCGAATCTTCTGAAACCGAACATACTGAATCTCTCTTGCATCCAAAAACAACAATACCGAATCCTTCTTACGTTCGAAACAGACAATGCCGAACAAACCAAACTTACTGACTCTTTCCTCACGTTTGAAACCGAACATACAAAAGATTTCTTACAAATTTTTCGTCGTTTTTGTTCGGTTTTCTCAACTAGGTAAGTGCGACACAAAAAATAACCCTAAACAATTTTGTCATTCTAGTGTATTTTTGTTGTTTGTCAGTTGGCTCTCAACTAGGTCAAGTATCGAGGGTATAAAACCAATAACCCCAACCACGCCCCTTTTCTCTTGAAAAGGGACCTTCTTCCTTTAATTATATGAAAGGAGTCAAAAATAAGTGTTGATACTTTTAGGTTTCTTTGTTGACACAAACTGGGGTCTATCTTTCATGGTTCCGGCGGCCATTATAACAACTATGGGCATTATTGTGTTCCTAACAATTGTCCCATTCCCAGAAATGGTCAATTGCATCAATCCCAATCACTCAGCCGACCGCACTCGAAGCCGAAATACGCTGAATAGGAATGAACAACCACGACCAAGTTCCTTGGCCAGCGAGAGCAACCGAATTGATGGCGGTAGCAGTTTTGTGATAGTTGACAATGAAGAAATTGAGTTCGAGGATAGTTTTTTGGAAGACTTTGGCTACGATGATGAAAGGTTCCGCAGTCAGATCATGAAGCCTGCTATAGCCATTAAAGATGCACTCAAGGTACGTTCAACTGCAAACAAATGCCCCCCCCCCCCCCCCCCATAGTGAAGTGTCTCAATTTTGAGACGGTGTCGTAAACGGTGCTTACTAGGGACAAAAATGAATCAAATTGAATTAATTGGAAGATCAATATATGAGGAAAACACTCATGAAGAAAAAGCAACTAAAGAAAAAAATGCTAACAGAGCATCAGTACACTGTTTACCCGGGCCGAGCTTTCACCCTCAATCCACCCCTAATTAGCGGGGATTGGGGTGTAACGCGTTTTTCACTCCTATTTATCGGGGAAAAGTGTTTAAGAGTGTAATTTTAAGAAATTACACTGTTTTTACACATTTTCACCACACTTTGTACACTTTTTTCAGAGAGCGTAATTTAGTGTGGATTGAAAAGAAATTACAATCGTTTTTCCACCATTATGCTTACTATCACGTTTTTTTTTCACTCTTTTTCCACTCTTCATAAAGAGTGTCATTTAGAGTGGATTGAAACTAATGATAAGTATATGCTTAGTTTTAAAAGTAGGTTTGTGTTTGTTCAGATACCAGGAGTGATCGAGTTCTCACTGTGTCTATTCTTCAACAAGTTCGTCACTTACTCATTCATGTACTGGCTTCCAAACTTCATATCTCTCCTCACCAATTATGATCTGTCCAGCCAGTCATCTGCCTACATTGCCACAGCCTTCGACTTCGGAGGCCTCGTCGGGGGAATGGTTCTTGGTCACGTTTCGGGTACGTTTGGCTTTTGACTTTAACACTGCTTCTCGAGTCACGTTTTACAGTTTTTGGTCCCTGACTGAAATGACAGAAATGACCTCTGCAGAACATAGGACAGACTGGGCTTGTAATAAGATTAGCACTCAGAGATATTTTGACCTCTATAATCATACCGTGCGACAGTGCAACTCGATTTGATCATTGTTGAGGTTTATAATAGCTCTGATAAGATCCTCAGAACTCAAATGATGAAATATAATTCCTGTCACCACCTAAAGCAATCTGCACTACCTTATATGACCACTAAGTTGGGATTTATAATGGGACTTAACCTAGATTTGATTGTACTGTCATAGTTACGTATACAAAGGTAACGTTTATCTGTATATTTGTGTTTTTCCAATTTCAGACAGATTAAAAGACAGGGCAGTAGTCGCAGCATTCTCAATAATCCTCTCTGTTCCTTTGATGCTATTGTACAACTTCACAGCCAATAAGAGCCTTCAAATTGGGACTGCATTACTTTTCCTCACTGGTCTGACTGCTAATGGCCCCTATGCCTTGATCACAACTGCCGTCAGTGCCGATTTGGGAACCCACGAGATCTTGAGGAAAAATAGCCGGGCGCTGGCAACAGTCACGGCCTTGATAGACGGAACGGGTTCTTTAGGGGCAGCTTTCGGTGTTATTGTTTGCTTTGAACTGGACACTGGAAATGTTTTCTACGTTCTTGTTGCTTCCAACATTGTTTCACTGTTTTTCTTAACGAGGTTGCTTGTGAAATGTTACAGAAACTATGAACAACGTTTGAAACGTTTTTGTCGAACATGTTTATTTTGTAAATGATTATCATGTTCTTTTTCGTTAGCCTCTTTTTCAAACTTTTAACAAACAAATTATATTATAGTTCTTACGAAGATTTCGCAGGTTGAGGTTATCAGAACGACTTCGGTCGGGCACAGAATTGTAAAACACGACTCAGCGAAGTCATTAATTGCGTCGAAGTCATCAAAACTAGGTTGAAATTGGTGTACATAAATAGTAATCAAGATAGCTACCATATTGTCACAACTTATAACGAAATCTGCCGGTACGATAACGCAAGGGGGAGTTAATGGGCATATTCTTGAAATTTCAACACTAACAAGGCGGCTCGGTAATGTGCGATGGCACATAAGGTTCCGACCCAGCTCATCCACAATTTTGGCATAATTGTCTACCAAATAAGGAACAGATAGAGAAACCCAAAAGTTCAAGTATTTCTCAAAAAAAAATTGGTGTTTGAACGGAAAGATGGCCTCCAAAACAAACAACTCAGTGGCGTAAAAAATGATGCATTAGATTGAGGAGATAATGCCAATATTAAGAAAGCGAGTCAAAACGAACAGCAAAATCAAACAACAACAACGACAACAACAAACATTAATTACATCAAAAACTTTAAGTCCGAAGTCGAAATAGCGTCAGATTAAAATGAAACTAAACAAAATGACTTCAAATTCATTAGAAAAGATATTAGGGACAAGTCCATAATAAGGCTTGGTAACAATTAATTAGACAATAAAGAACAAAAACAGTAAAGTTTAAAAAATTACTTATTTTTTTAAAACAATTACTTCATTCATAATGAGAACCATTAGAAATCAACGAAAATATTCCATAGGTTTACGATTAACAACGCTTCTAAGAAAGGGAATGAAAAACTGTGGGTAATCAATTTTATTTGAGGTTACAAAAAGAACAACAAAGAGACAACCAACAAAAATCAAACAAAACTTGACAGAAAAGGCTTTCGAAGCCGTAAAGCCATACTTTGGCCCTCAAAATTTATTCGATTGCACCTTCTTCGAACACCGATAATGTATTATGAAACCTTTCATTAATTAAACTATGTAACAAGTAGACAAAAAGAAAAAAAATTATTTCCAAAGTCATCAAAAGCCATTATCTACAAAAGAAAACAATTCAATATGTTCGTTTACTCTTCCAAAGGGAGCCCTTGAGACGTGCGTTTTTCAGAATAGGTCTACAAAAAGAAGGTCAAATATGACAAAAATCGAAAACAAATTTAATTTTTTTTTGTGTGAAAAGCCCGTGTCGCAGCCAGTAAAGTCAAAACGAATCCTTCAAAAATAGATTTTATGGTTTCAATCTCTTTTCACAGCTTCCCTTGACACCAATAATGTCATATTTGGCCTGTAATTAACGAGATTAGTTAACAAACAGACAATAAACGGAAAAAAATGCGAAATTAAAAAGTGTAATTTTTCTATTTTGGAAAACAATTCTTTTCAAGGTCATGGAAGCCATGAGCTATCTACCAATATCAGAACATTGGCCCATCTATTCTTCCATTGAAATCTAGTTAAACTAGGTTGTTGTACAGGAAATTTCAAACGACTAAAAAGACAAAGTGAACACGACAATTAAAGACAAAAGCAAAAAAAGTCAAATAAATAGTGAAATTAAATAGAGAAAGTAGTGTCGAAGCAGTTAAAACCATAATCTTTAGCTATAGGGATTTTAAATTTATCAATTTTTCTATATTTTGGAACGCCAATAATGGGATATATGAACTGTCAATTACGTGATAATATGACAAAACTATAAAGGTGAAAAATGGGCAATTACCTAAAAATTGAAAAAAGTGTGAAATCGATTAGTATCAAAGCCAGAAAAACATCATTCAAGGCGTAAAACCGCAATTGATATTAATACTTAGACGAGTAGAAAGCAGAAGCATTTTTTTTGCTGACACTAAGCTACAAGTTGACAAAATTAAGAGAAAAATAGGAAAAATTTAAAAAACCATTTTTTTTATTTTGAAGTCAAATATTTTTCAAAGTCAAAACGACCATAAGCTTCCAAGTAAAAAACTACATACTTTATATTGGAGCTGCTTAAGAAGGCAATTGGACCCATCACTATTGAGCTCTGATTTGAAATGTTATGTTCTTTAGTTAATGTTAAGACTAATATATCGACTAATTGAATTTTAAAGAGAGCCGACAGAATTACAATCCGAATTGTTTTTGGATTGTAATCGTCCGCGATTGGTCCAAAAACAGCCCTGCTAATGTATTTCGTCCATTAGAAACACTTATTTATTTCAATTTTATAGATATATACATATGTTGTTAGTTAAAAAATCAAAAACGAATGCTGCGTTTTTGATAATCAACGAGTAAAGTTAGCAAAAATTTAATTACAGAGCCCTCTCAACGAAATTTGAAAAAGAAA
>NC_134471.1:12475444-12657708 GCF_964194025.1 Convolutriloba macropyga | reverse complement strand
CTCTCTATTTCGGAGAGCGTTTTGAATTGTTTGAATGCGGTGGAAAAAATTCAACGCTGTATAGCAATAATTCACCGTCAACCATTGAGAAAAAAATCACCGCATTCACTGTTGGAAGTTGTAAGATTAGAACTTCAAAACAGTAATACTTTTTTCCATCGCATTGCGTACAATATTTGCTTGCAAATTATAACGTTGTAGCATTCATAATGCAATTGTCAATCGCGATAAAATTCTCCAGCTATGTTTGCTCAACGATACTTTATTTAAAATGAAATAAATGCTGTCGCAGTTGAAACAATATCAATTTTTAGTGACTGAACACAATTGCACGCCGGTTTCACTGAGCAAAAATTTCTTTTGTTTTCGACATGATGTGCTATAAGCATCTTAAACCATTGAAGTTTCAAAAAAATTGAGATTTCGCATAATCGAAAGCCGCATCTGATAAGATGAACAAGAGGGCTCGCTTGTTCTGTGCGCTTGTTCTGCCATATATCAATTCAATATATCGAAAATGATATTCCAGAAACGTTTGTTTAAACACCAAACATTGCTTTTATCAAGCTGCAACGAAAAACGCTGAAGTAATTTGAAACCCGAGAAACATTCAATCAAAAAATACTTTCTTTAAAGAGTAATAAATATTATCAAAAGAAGTTACCTAAAGCGTTTTGTAATTAAACAGGAAACGTTTAAGTTTGATTTCCTTTTCATTGTTGACAATTTCGATTGAGCATCATCAATATTTTTCAATAACTCTTTGTGAAATTAAAGACATTGATAAGAAATCTAAATTAACATAAAAGCTTCTTGCTGAGAATATTAGAGAGTATGCAAAACAGTAAATTTTGAATGATAATTCATCAATGTGAGTTCTAATTCAGAGATAATTGACAATCGTTTTTCATACTCTCTAAATTTCTCAACAAGAAGGCTTTCGTCGAAAACATTGGTTAGTGGAGCAATAGAAGTTACAACAGTTTTAATAAAACAATAATGTTTTCATGATTCATCTAGATAATAAAAAAACACAAAAATCATTACAAAAACCGTGTTTCGTTTCACGTCACATTTGTTCAGTAAAATTTTTGTCATTTCAAGCTGTTCGTAGCCTCAACACATTGTTTCATAAATGCAATATACTGGAAACTGAAACAATTGTCTCAAAATATTTGTCAGATTTATTTCGATTATGGGGCTGACAGTATCAACGGGACAAAACTATCTCAATTTTTTTCTTGCATGTAGAAGTCAAAATCAATTTAGGCAGTTGTATAAGCAAGCGGCAATAGCAAGTGAGACGAACCAGTCTGTCGGAGAAAATCCTCAGCACAACAAGACCAGTTTGCAATCTAATTCAAGCAAAAAAACAACAGAAAAAGATTCTGTTTAAATGACTGATTTAATAACAAATGACGTGTTTTGTTAACGATAAAGCCAATGGTGTAAGACTGTGGTTTCAAAATAATCAGAAATCAAGTTACTACACAGATCAAGCAGAAAGCATTAATGACGCACCCACACCACAAGACGCAACAGTTAAAACGCAAAAAAATAGACAAAGAGTGACCAAAAAATTAGCAAATGTCACTTGGCTTTGCAAAACATATGATTTAAAAAATTAACTTTTTAAGAGTGATTTCAAAAAATAACTTTTAAAAAACATATTTCGTACCTGTAACACTTTGTTTCAGAAATCCAAAACACTGAAGCTGGAACAACTTCTTAAGTAATTATCATAATTAATTTGGTTATATGGCTTAAACTATCAACGGGAAAACAAGTCTCAAGTTATCTCAAGCGTCTTCTTGTAACATCCCATAAACGGTGTTTTTGTATAATGAAGAAATTAAATAACATTCAGAATTCAAAATGATGTTAGACAGTTGAATAAACAATCGGCAATAGGAGGTGAACCGAGTCAATGTGTCTGTGAAAATTTTTAGCATAATACAACAAGTCCTAGAATACAATTCAAGCAAAACAACACAGAATGCGCAAACCCAGTTAACTGGTTGGTTTCATGGCCACTCACGTGTTTTGTTAACAAAAAAGCCACTGGCCTTACACAAATGAAGAAGAAAGGTTAAATAAACAACTTGAAAGCTGTTGTTTCAAAGTAATCGAAATTCAGTTTACATAATGACCGAGCTAAGAAAACTAATGCAGCACCCACACCACAGGATAAAAGATTTTCAGAAAAAAACTTCAATGGAGAGGTAACGAGTACTTAGCAAATTTCACGTGGCGTCTCACATTATGCATAAAATGCTAATTCTAATGGCTTTAAGATGAACAAAAAATATATAATACATAAACCATAAAAATGAGTATATTGCTATTTTACAGTGGCAGTAATAGGTACTCGATATAAACAATAAAGAGCTCAGATTTCTCCTTCACATCTTTAGTGATGTTAGCCTATGTGCCAGCACTGAATTAGTAAGAAAGTTTAGTTAGCGTATATACCTATAAAGTTTAAAAAAGCTCCTTGAGGCTCCTTAAAATTAGGTATTAGATATATGCTTTAGTTTTTGTTTCAACACTCAGAGACCAAATATATTTTTTTGTGAGCAACATATCTAAAAATTAAATTCTCAAAAAAACATCAAGTTTGATAGAACCAAAGGCTAGGCTCAAGAAGGGCCAAAAAGAAGACAAAATAATTCACTGGAGAACATTTCAGATTTCTTAATTGTTTTGTTTCGACAAAACGACAAAATCTAATCAATGGCTAAAAAAACCAATAATAAATTTGAAAAAGTAGTTTCCTGAGAAATTGACGTTAAAATTAATGAACACAGAGAGATTAATTAATTGAAGTCTGAAATGTATTAAATTGCTTTAATTTAAAAACAAAAAAGCTGTCAATAACAGGAACGACAACAGAGCAATATAGGGAGAAAACATGTAGGAGCAAATATTAAAAAGTAAATTGCTCTGTTTTGAAAAATTGTCGTTTTGAAGCAGGTAATCTCCATGAGTCAATGAAAATGAATGCACAAACAGTGCATTTTGTCGAAAATGAATTAATTTTTTAATTTATAATCAGACATGCCGCCAACAGAGACTATGAATAGGAGGAATAGATTTCCATAATAGAGGCAATCGTCTCAGAGCAAATATTTTCACAATATAAAAATCAGCAGAAAAAAAAGAGACTCACACAGTTGAATTGAAGTATTTTGTTACTTTTTGATAAAAACAGGGGAAAAATCTGATATTGAAATAAGGATAATATTAAAAGCAGCAGTCAAAGAACGGCAAGTCAACAAGAACTTTCGAAAATTTTTACTTCTTACTTATCTCACAAAGAGCCGTTTGCGCCCTGGAACTTAAAATTTTTTCTCAGCTGTGATGATTTAATTTGATATGGCATTCAATTGACCTTGTGATACTTTTTACTATAAAGGTATGCAGTTGAGTGCCAAATGCTTTTCTGGTTTGTAATATTGTATTCGAGGTGCAAATCCACTGTAATTTAAGTAGCTTGAGTTTACAGCTACCGAATTTACTGAACAAGAGTGTTTCAAGTGTAACTCTATTCTAGCGATGTGGAATACTGACTCAATTCCACCACAGACTATTCTCAGTCCAAAAGAGGAGAGATTGACAAGCAACTGAGTTACAGATTAACTGATATGAGAATGAAATTGGTATTAGCGACAAAAGTGGGAGATGTGAACATATCTGAAGACTTGATTTCATAGTCGGAGGTAAAACTCAGTGAATAACTTAAAATTTAACAATCGGGCTGAATGATATTATGATAGCAATTAATTTAGTACATTTTCAGATCCATAGATATGACTATATCACATATCCGCGACTTTGACAAAAATTTGAATACTGCAAGTTATCAAATTTTAAACATAAGTAACATATTTACTGGTTTTCATAGATAATAATTTTCTGTTACGATTGTGGACAATAGTAGTAAATTTGAAACAACATGAAAGGATGGAAATGCTATGGCTTTCCAAATTGATTAAATGCAAATGTAAACATACAGTATATACAGACTAAATTAAAAAAAAACTGCACAGTTTAAGACGCAGATGTGACCCGACTTTAACATAAGATCTGCCTCAATTTAAGCTAACATAACATTAAAAGTATTAGGAACGAGTGAAAACTTTAAAAAGTTGACATATAAGTTAAAATTGCACGAAATTAAAATTAAATGGACATATAAACACGAATCGTTTCGGAAGTGTTTTTCAGTTTTATTTTCAGCGTCAAATACGCTCTTGCTGACCTCCCGTTCGTAATCAGCATAGTCGTATTCTTTATCTGGCGGCGTATTTGTGAGTGGTCGGATTCGTGGATCCGGTGGGCTGACTACAGGAAGCTCAAAGGAAGTTTCTACCTACGGTGGTTGCGAAGATTCCGCTTGGATTACTGTCTCAATGACAGGGTTAGTGGTCCGTGCTCCTTTGGGCATAGGGATTGACTCTTGATCGCTAACGGAGCAGACCGAGCTTTGGAATCAGTAGTAATCCGGAGCTCCACGGTTTCTCTTGCCTTTCGAAGTAGTGGGTCTAGAAGTAGACGATGCGACCGAGGTGTTTGGGGTTGCAGACGATTTTTGGCTCCGGCTTATAGAGGGTTGAGGCTTAGAGGGTTTCCTCATGGACATGGCTTTCGAAATATTGCTGTTTGCCGATGAGACTCTTGCAGTATTGTCCGCATGTCGATGACGGATCTTGATTTCACCGCAGTATTTCTTTTTTAACTCTTTTGAGTGAAAAGCAACCTTCACCTCCGTAGTCTTATCATATGGGAGCGAGCGGACGTCTTTGTTCTTATTGCTAAAGATCTGTATTGCGTTCATCCTTCATGCCGGATTTTGCTATGTCACTATTACGTACTTTCACCTCGGGAACGCCTGGTTCTTTAATTACAGTAGTCGTTGGTGAGGTACGTACAACCGTACTCCCAGGAGCCAACGTGTCCCAGAGAACTGGAAGATCACGTTTTGATCTTTTGGACACCTTCCTAGCGAGTTTGAATTCCAATGATGATTCAGTTCGTGGTATCTGGTTGGTGTGTTTCGGGTGAAGAATGAAAAGGGAAACCGCTGTATGTCCGGCCCGCATCCACTTGAGTTTTCGTCATGGCTTCTTCAATGAGGATGTCCTTGCGTTGGCCCGTCTTCCACCCGTTATCGTCAAGATGATTTTCAACCGGAATTGTGTCTGCGTCTAAATAGTGATTGAGAATATTTTCATAAGAAAGATTTGATGATTTTGGGATTGTACTTATATTACTGAGTTGTGTATTTATTTTTCTTCCACAATGTTCTTGGAAAGGTGTTTCGTTTGTTGTCTTTTGTTTGTATATACGTAATTGATATACTATTGACCTTATTGCATCTTCAAATGTGAATTTATTATTTCTATTAGCTAATTTCATGCAGCTTAATCGTCTTTTAATTGTTTGTATCAAACGCTCCACTAATCCATTCGCTCTATGATCGCTTGTAGGCGCTGTAGTAATGTTAATATTATTTTATTTGCAGAAATTTTTAACTTTATTGCCTATAAGACAGCGTGCTTGGTCTAATCTAATATTTCTAGGAACTCCATGTATTTGAATATAGTCATCTAAGCATTTTACTGCACTAGGTCCCTTTGCTTTATCGAATACTTCTACGGTTGGTTACATAGAAAAAGGATCGATACATGCCAGAAAATGTCTACTTTGTTGTTCTTCACTCGTAATTGGCCCACCAAAGCCTAATTGTATTTCTTCATTAGGCTTGGAACAGCTTACTAGAGGGTGCAATTGCGACGTGGGTATTACTGGTTTAAGATTCTTACCAATCTCTGTACACGGTCTGCACTTTTCAACCTTATTTAGGATCTCTCGATGCATTTAAGGCCGAAATGCATACTGTCCGAGCGTTATCTTGACCCAGCTTCCGGGATGAGTTAGATGCAGGGACTCGAGCACCGCGTCTTGAATTGAGCTTGGCATGGCCACCCGTTCGTCAACATCTACGCAACCCGAACCAACATGTAGGTCGCGCCGGAAGGAATGGAGATAGGGGTTCACATCCTTGCACTTTTGCTCACCTCCTTGTAAGATGCAATCCCCGGCCTCTTTTACAAACCCATCTTTGCTCGTTAAGACAGCTAGGGATCCCTTTGTAAATAACTGTGCGCGGATTTCTTTTTCGATAACCTGTTCTTTTTACAATTCAAGATTTGGGGACACAGGGCCTTCGTTTGATGATCGGGTAGAGTATACCACAGAGTTAGGTGTGGATTGAAATGTTACCCGTCCAGTTGTGGATGCAGAGGGAGATACTCATTGTGAAATTATTTTCGGGTTGGAAATGTGGATTGTTTACAGTAGTGTTGAGAAGCAACTGATTTCTCCCAGAATTCAAGGCAGAAAGCAATTTGGAAATGTTGATTTCTTGAGCATTTGAACGTGTGAAATGTGTGTGATTTCCTGCGTTAAGGTGCAGTGATTGGCAATTTAATGGCGTGGAATTTATACAAATTGCTGCAATCACGTCACTAATGAGGGTAATTGTTGCAACCGCAAATTCCTCATCATATTTGCTTGTAACATTTGTTTTTTGATTTGGTTGACGAGAAATGTAATCTACCAGTCCCATTTTTGCGCCTGGTATATGTTCCATATTAAAGTCAAAGATTAATAAGCGGTCTACCCAACGGGTTAAACAACTTTTGTAGGATTTATTGGAACTATGTTCTTTCATGATTAATAATAATGCTGTATGATCAATAATGATAGTGAATGATTTCCCAAATAGATAATATTTAAAATATTTAACAGAGCACACCACTCCTAATAATTCTAGTTTGTTGACACTATAGCGTTCTTCTTTTGAATTAAGGAATCGAGACGCAAATGCATCTGTATGCCAACCTGTTGGTGAACGCTGTTCTAATGCAGCCCCTAATCCAGCTCCAGAAGCGTCGTATTTGATTGGGGTTTCCAAGTGGGGAATATAATGTGTGTTTTCTGTTACCTTTGCTACCATTTCTTTTATGTGTTTAAAATGACATTCAAGTTCATTAGTCCAGATGAATTTAGTATTCTTCTTGAGAATTGGACGGAATGACAAAGCTGTGATGGGTTTGGTATGAATTTGCCTCAGTAGTGCACGGATCCTAAGAATGATTGCAATTGCTTTAAATTTTTAGGTGCTGTTAAGTTTAATATAGCTGATGTTTTAGTTTCAAGTGGCGCGACTCCAGATTGAGTAAATTTGTAACTCAATCATTCTATTCCTGTTTTAGCGAAGTAGCATTTTGGTAGGTTTACTCTCAAGTTATCTTCATGTAGTTTTTTAGGACATTTCTAAACTAAGTTTAAGTGATCACATTTTGATCCTCGACTAACAACGATGATATCGCCTAAAAAACAATGCGTGTTATCTAGTCCAACCAGAGTATAATCCGTTACATTTTGGAATGCTGCCAGCTTGTCAGTTAACCCATAAAATCAAGTAATGAAACGATATGTGCCTGTACCTTCACCACTAACATACTAAAGTTGCAATGGCGGGAAGTTTCCGGGTCTAATTTTAATTGACCGTATGCGTACTTCAAATCCAGTGTTGAAAAGTATGCTGTTTCGTGTGATGCATTCGTTTTTAAGTTTTGTTGTATCGTGTCAATTAAGTTGTCAATATTAGGCATTTGATATTTATTTTTATGAATTGATTTATTCAGTATTTCGGAATCTAGTGCTAATTTAAAAGTTTTGTCCTTCTTAACGGTTATGACAACTGGAGATATGAAATTTTTATACGAACAACTTTTTAATTTTATTACGTGTTTTTCATCTAACAATTTTTCAAGTTCAGCATTTACTAAAGGTTGGAGATTTATAGGAACTCGTCGTCCTTTTTGATGTGTCGGTGTGAATTTTTTGTGAAATGTAGATTTAACTTTGTGTTTTAGTGATTTAGCGATTCTAGAGATGAGGTCTGGGAAGTCAAGGGCTATTTGTTTCTTGATTATGGATTGATTTTGATTGATATTTAATACTTGTTTAGATTGCGTTAATCATAGTCCAAGTTGTGGGAACAAATATTGTCCAAATATAGGTATGTGACGTTCTTCGACAACCGTGTCGGTGACATTTGTAGCTGCCCGGTCATTACATTTCACAGTAGTTTTGATTACACTAATAGTCTTGATTAAAACATTTGAGAATGTTTTGAGATCGTGGAATACCGGTGACTGTACCCAGTAGCTTTCTTTACTATTCAATACTACCGCGTTTGCTAGGCTTTTATTTATAATCGTGCAAACTCTCCCCGAATCCACTTATGCTTTTGTTTCATTGTTTCCGAATTGAACATGCATGTTTACCGGCTCCACTTCTATGATATTGTCACTATAAGAGATAACAGCTACGCAGTTGTCGTCGAAATCGTCATAGTCAGAATCATAATTGGCATCTTATATTCTATGTTTCTGCATCATTGAATCAATTTGATTCATTTGTTTCCCGTTGCACTGTTGCAGATCGGCCGATGGTTGCAGCTTCTGATGAGGTGTCATCAACATTGTTGACACGTGGTTTTGGCTTCATTTGAATCTTCGATTTTCGACAAATTTTGCAAAGTGATTTGTGATTCCACAAATTTTGCAGTTCTTTCCACGTGCTGGATAGTTTTGGCGATGACTAGCCAACCAAGCGTATCCACAATTAAAGCAAATTCTGGGTTTGAAATTAGTCGCTGTTGATTTAGGTCTATTCCAGGAGTTTTGGATGCTGTTGATCGAATTATTCGCGATTTGTTTTGAAACAGTGTATGCTGCTGTTCCCGATAATTTTAACTGGTGTAGAATACCCATCTCAATGTTTATTGCCAGCTCCAGCGCTTTCTTGGCCGTCTTCGTTTCTTTCAGCAATTCTATTTGCATTTCTCCGTCTTGCATAATGCCGATAAATGCGTCTCGAATAATGGATTCCTCATGACTGCCAAAGTCAGTGTTCAGGGAGAGTTCTCGAAGGCATCCGTAAAACTTCTCTACTGGCTCCCTTTTGAGTTGTTTTCGCCTTAGGAATGTATAACGGGCAAATGTTATATTCCTTTGCTCAGTGAGGACATTGTCCAAACTATCCCAGAGATCCTTCCTTGAAATCTGATCAATCTGCATTGTCGGTTCTTGAGAACCAAAAATGCGCCGGCCTTTGGCCAAGACTGAGGTATGTAAGTGAGACAGCTTTTCGTTATCACAAAATTTCCACGGTCTATTGTCACACAATATTCCCGCTGCCTCAATCTTCTGGCAATTGTTCAGTCATGCATTTTTGAGTTTTTCATTACGAATTCTGCAGTCTTTTTCAGCGGGCCGTGCTGTTGTCTACAACTTCTTCATAAATTGGTTCGGGGAAAAGTAACTTTGTCCGGTTGTGCTTCTCGCAGAATATCAATCGAAATGCCTTCTTTTGCGAGTATTGCCAACTTCAGGATTATTCTCCATCGTTCCCATCTCAATGGGGGTTCTAGTGTTGGTCGTTCTCAAAATAGTTCTATCCCCAGAAGGGCTCGTTCTTTTGGTGCTGACTTAGCCATGTGATACCTTTTACTATAAAGGTATGCAGTTGAGTAGTGAATGCTTGTCTACTTTGTAATATTGGATTCGAGGTTCAAATCCACTGTAATTTACGTAGCTTGAGTTTACAGCTATCGAATTTACTGAGCAAGAGTGCAAAACAGGAGCTATTGACAAGCAACTGAGTTACAGATTAACTGATATGAGAATGAAATTGTTATTAGCAAAAAAATTTTGAAGTGTGAACATATCTAAATACTTCACTTTATAGGCGGTGTTAAAACTTACCTCAGTGAGTGAATTACTTAAAAGTTAACAATCGGGCTGAATGATATTATGATAACAATTAATTTAGTACATCTTCAGATCCTTAAATATGACTATATCACAGACCTCAAAATCGTCAGAAATTATGAAGAGTTCTTTGAAAAGGACTGCCCTGTGTCGTACGCGAGTGAAATTGCGTACTTGTTCTTGAGTCGCGAGTCGTGTTTATGTTCTATGTCCTACTTGCGCGGCGAGTGCGCTTCACACAATTTCCAAATGAATTCGCTTAGCGAATCGCGTACAGACTAGTGTCTACTTTACTCGGATTACAAAGACAGTTTGTGAAGAAAAAATTAAATTGGGCAACTGTACTCGAGAAGCAAAATAAAGAGAATGAAAGAATAACTCAACTGTTATTCCAGAAGTCAAATAAAGTGTGAACAATATTTTCCCGTTGTGGGAAATTGGTAGCAACAGACATGCATGTGAAGTAATAATGATTTATACACATGCCCCTCAGGAATGGGTACACTGATTAAATTAAGTACATCGTATGATAAGTTTACTGCACTAAATTATGATGTACGACATTTCTCCCGCTTTCAAAATTAAAATTGCATGAAATAAAATTTTAATAACAATATGAATAATAATAATACTTATTCACCGGTTAAATAGTATCAACAATATATTTACTGGTTATCATAGCTAGTCATAATTAATAATATATCAGTTTTCACATGTCCTCTTCGTCAATAATCAGTTCATTTGAAGTGCTATGATCAGCTGGCCGAATACGGGGGTCCGTCGGAGACACCTGTCCAATGATGGGCGAGGGAAAGTTGTTGCGAATCGGTTCAACTTGAGTAGCAGTGTCCACAATAGTTTGCATCACTGAGGGCTGAATCGATTCTATGTCACCCACTCGACGCTTCCTACGGGGTGGAGCAAAGTTCGGGGGACATGAATTAGTGGAATCACCCGAGGAGTCGTCTTTATCGTAACCATAATATTTGGGGCTTTTTCGAGTTCGTTTAGTGGATCGTGTAAGAGTATCAGCGAAAGATGTTGTTGGAGCAGGATGAGGTGGTTCAATTGTTTCTGGCTGCGTGTTTGTAGGCGGGGGTGCAATAAGCACTTCTTCCGATATAATTTGCTGATCGGGAGCAGCCTCTGGAATTACGGGTAGTACTTGCGGGGCAAAATTATCTGGAACTTTTGGCATACGTACTCGCATTGCGCGAGCAATGTTAGATTTGTTCGAAGATACGCCACTGCCAGTCTCCCGTTTTCGATGTTTCATTTTCCTGTCTCCTTTCTGGATGCGGGTAAACTCTTTGGTATGGCTGAGTATCTTGGCTTCCGTTGTCTTTTCATGCGTGCGGGGTCCCCTGCGGTTGATGTACTCCGTCAACTTAGTCTTTCGTTCCTCACGAGTGCCAAATTTTGCAATATCACTATTGCGTACAGTGACTTCCACCTTACCCGGCTCGCGAATGACCGAAGTGTATTGGTCGGTCTTTTGGACAACCGATCCTGGTGCCAACACCTCATACAATCCGTCCAGGTTCTTCTTGGATCGCTTGTGGAGGTGCTTCTTTCTGGCAATATTGAGTTGGACCGCGTGTTCTTTCAATGGGAGTGGACGGTGTGCATGCGTGGTACGAAGGAAGTGTGATTCGTTATCTGTGGCTTGCCGTTCGCGATTAGTAGCATCCTTAGTCGCCTTGCACATATTGCGCTCAACTTCATCATCACTCCGGATGTTTCCCCAATGTTCTTCCGGCAGCAATTCGTTGGGGGTTACAGTTTCTTCATCTAAATAATGATTCAAAATTTTTTCATAACTGAGGTCAGATGATTTAGGTTGAGTGCTTATATTACTAAGTGGTGTATTGGCCGTACGCCCGAAGTGAGATTCGAATGGCGAAAGCTTAGTTGTTTTATGTTTGCATATGCGAAGCTGGTATATAATTGATTTTAATGCTGCTTTAATGGTGAACGTATTTAGTTCTTTGTGTGCGTCTTTAATACATGCCAAGCGTTGTTTAATTGTACCAATAAATCGTTCTACTAAACCTATTGCACGATGATCATTTGCCGGAGCTGGTATTAATGTGATATTGTTTTTTGTACAAAAATTTTTTACTTGGTTACCTATAAGACAACGGGCTTGATCTATTCTTAAGGAACGAGGAACTCCATGAATTTGTATATAATTATCTAAAAATTTTATAACATTCGAGGCATTTGCATTATCAACTAATTCCGCAGAAGGATACTTTGAAAATCTATCGATGCATGTTAAAATATATATTTCATGTTCTTTTTCGTTATTAATGGGCCCTGCAAAGTCTATTTGTATTTCTTGGTTGGGAAATATACATGGTGTATGTGCTTTAAATTGTTTTGCGGGAATAACAGATTTTAAATTTTTACCGATAGCAGTGCAAGATTTGCACTCTATTGCTTTGACTAGCAAATCGCGATTCATGTATGGCCACCAGCAGTGCTGGGCCATACATATCATCCCCCAGCTACCCGGGTGACTGGCATGGAGGTCGTCAATGAGGGCCTCTTTTAGTGCATTGGGGATTGCCACCTTCTCGTCCATGCAGACACACCCGCCTGTCACGTGAAGGTCCCACCAATAGCTGTGAAGGTATGGGTTGAGGGCCTTCAGTCTTTCTTCGTCCCCCCGAATTATGCAGTCTCGCACTTCTTTTAAGACTGCATCCTTACTTGTCAGTGACGCAATGAGGCCTTTGCTGAAAACTTTCCCCACCACTCGTTCGAACGACATTACTTGGGGGCTATCCGTTAGCGGGGTACTTAGGTTGGAGTGCGATGAAGATCTGCGATGCGTGCTCGTTGTCGCATTTTCAGTGAATGACACGCGAGGCGAAGCTCTAGTAGATCGAGTTGAGAGAGATTTTCCCTTGAGAAAAGATGCTTGTTGATTCATTGTTGATGAGGTTGTTGTTTTTTCAATTAAATTGATTGACGAAAAGGAAGGCAACTGAATTTCAGATTGAGTTTGGGCAAAAAGCACTTGATTTTTGTTTACCAATTGGGCACGTGAGTTATTTAAAGTATTTGAGTGTGGCTTACTAAAAAAGGTAGGAATTTGAGGCTGATTTTTGATTGACAAGTGAGAATGACTTAAAGGAGTAAATTTGGATGTATTTTGGTGAGCGAGTGACGCTTTTCTTGTATTTACTAGTCTTTGAGACTCAATTTGTACTGGATTGGTTGAAAATGGTAGACTATGTGACGCATATTTGGAATAATTTGGGTATTTAGTAACTCGCGTTGCAAAAGAGTCATCTAAGGAATGCATTTTAGTCTTTTGAGTAACTAGTAAAGGATTATGCCAGGCGGGTGTTAATTTGTTAAAAGACTTGCGTACTCGCGATGCGAGATTAGGGGTGGTATCAATTAAATTAGAAGCGTTAACTTTTGAGGGAGTATATGTGTTAGCGAGTACGAAATTGTTTTGACTGAAATGTACTCGCTGATCATGTACACTAGTACAATTAATACCATTAGTGGAAGGGATAAATATATGTTGCATTTGATCCGCGAATGAATTATTTTTATGAGCTAAATGTACGTCTGGAGCGTGTGTGCTGTACATATGTTCAGATTTGAAAGGGATAATATTAGAATTGTGTTTTTGCGACGCGAGTTTTGACTTATTATTTGTTAAGCGAACATGCTGAGCGGGATTCATGTCTAAATTGAAAGTTTGTTTGGATGAGAATTTTAGACTATTAATTCGCGGAGCGAAATTTGATTTAACGTTTGTTAAGCGTACCCGCTGAGCGGGTTTTATATCTGGAGTAGACGATTGTTTTGAATAGTGTTTTGAACTATTGTTTTGCAAAGCGAGTGAATTAGAAATGTCAGATTGAGGATTTTGAGTTTCATAATCAATGGTTAAAACTTGTTCTGTAATGTTGGTGGAATTTTTATGTTCTCTATCAATATCAATATATAATTTATGAAATGAATTAGCTGTGAGATTATGTTTTTGTTGAAGTAATTGAGCATCAGTATGTATACTCGATAATGTTGCAACTAGAAATTCTTCGTCATATTTAGAAACACTTTTTGCTGGTTGATATGGGTTACGGGATATGTAATCAACTAGACCCATTTTTGCGCCGGGTAAATGCTCTATTGAGAATTGATAAGGTAAGAGACGGTCAACCCACCGTGCTAACCTACTATTATAACTTTTATTTGAGCGATGCTCTTTTAAAATGGAAAGTAATGCGCGGTGGTCAGTTATAACAGTAAATTCCTTTCCATATAAATAGTTTTTAAAATACTCTATCGGCCACACTACCCCAAGAAGTTCTAATTCGTTAATGCTATAACGTTCTTTACTGCTGTTTAAAATTCGGGATGCAAAAGATATCGGTTTCCAACCATCAACTGTTAGTTGTTCTAGTGCTGCTCCCAAACCAGAACGTGAAGCATCACATTTGATTCGCGTTTCAAATTGGGGGTTATAATGCATGTTTTCGGTATGATTTGCTATGCGAGTTTTAATTGCATTAAAATGTAATGTGTGAGTGTCAGTCCAGACAAATTTAGAGGATTTACGAAGTAGGGGTCTTAAAGGATGGCAGAGTTGAGCTAAATTGGGAATAAATTTGCTAATATAGTGGACTGAGCCGAGAAATGAGCGTAATTTTTTGAGTGTATTAGGAAGTTGTAATGATATAATGGATGATGTTTTGGATTCGAGTGGCGAGATTCCAGATGGAGTTATATTATATCCTAACCATGAAATTTGTTGTTTTGCAAAATGGCATTTCGGAAGATTGATACGGAGGTTGTCTGCATCTAACTTTCGAAGACAATCCAGTACGAGTTTAAAGTGATCATCTTCTGGACCTTTACTAACAATTAAAATATCATCTAGGAAACAGAATGTGTTTTTCAGTCCAATCAGGGTGTAGTCCATTGCCTTCTGAAACTCGGCAGGCATGTCAGTAAGACCGTAGAATCCTGTTTTGAATCGGTATGTGCCTGTCATGTCACCACTGATAATATTAAAATTACAATGATTAGCAGTTTCAGGGTATAAATTTAGTTGGCTGTAAGCATATTTAAGATCAATAGTAGAGAAATATATTTGCTCCGCGGGTTCTGTTTTGTAGTTTGTAATTATTTGTGAAATCGAATCTATGAGTGTTTCACTATTTGGCATTTGATATTTGTTCTTATGTATTGCTTTGTTAAGAGTTTTAGAATCTAGTGCTAATTTTATGGTTTGATCTCGTTTGACTGTGATTACAATAGGTGAAATAAAATATTGGTCAGAACAGTTATTCAATTTTTCTATATGTCCCTCTGCAAGAAGTTTTTTAATTTCAGTATTTACTCGTTCTTGCAAGTTGATGGGTACTTTTCTACCCTTTTGATGTTTTGGCTGGAAATGACGATGAAATTTGGATTTTACAATTTGTATTTTTGAACGACCAGTACGTGTTATAAGTTGAGAGAATTGTTGTGCGATGCGTGTTTTGAATGGACATTGTGGTGTGATAGTGTTGACAATACTACCTTCCGGTTTTGGGGTTTGATTTACTGAAATTCCAAGAGCGTCAAATAGATCTCTTCCCACTAGTGGTTTTAGTCCATCACGAACTACAACAAATTCAGCTTCTTCAAGTCGCCATCCATTGCTCGCAATTGGTGCCTGTATCATACCTATCACGTTTATAGGTTCATTGGAGAATGTTTTGAGTTCCTGGGGAGGCGCTGTCATCAACCATCGAGCAAGGGGAGAATTATCCACAATTTCCGAAGCAAGGGACTCAGGCAGAATACTACATACACTGCCGGAGTCGATGAGAAGTCCAACATGGTTGTTACCAATTTGTAGGATAGTGTTCTTTGGTTCAATCTGAATTGCGGTACTTGCAATGCTGGCGACCATATTGTCATCTGAGCTGTCGTAATCCGATTCGCATTGCGGGTTAAAGTTCATATTTTGTATGGCATTTACTGTTTGGTCAGTTGTAGTTTCTTCAACAGAGTTAACATTAGAACGATTAGGTTTGTTTGATGATGATTTTGGTTTTCTGCATACTCGGGAAAAATGGTTTTGAAGGCCACAATTGTTGCAAGTCTTGCCTCTCGCAATGCATTTGACTCTATGGTTAGTTGACCAAGTTAGGCCACAATTCCTGCATAGTTGGTTTGGTGATCGAGTGAAGCTTGATGTATTTGGTCTCTGATTTGGTGGTCGAAATGTTCGTTGAGGGGTTATTGCATTGACTTGCGGAGCAGATTGCGAGTTTGTAATTTGTAGCTGGTTTCTTTGGCCTAATTCCATATTTATGGCCAAACGTAATGCTTGGGCTGGTTCTAAGGTTTCTCGCAGCAATTCCCGTTGAATTTCTGGATCTAACATATTTGCAATAAATAAGTCTCTAATGAGGGTGTCTTCCTGGCTTCCGAGCTCACAATTTTCAGAAAGTTCTTTCAATTTCCCAAAAAAATGTTCGATAGACTCTCCTCTTGTCTGTTTCGTGGTGAGAAGAACATATCTGTCGAATGTAATGTTGCGCTGACGAATAAATGCTGTTTCCATGATTGTCCAAAGTTCTGCTGTTGAGAGACTGTCCATCTTGAGGTGTGGGTTTTGACTACAGACAATTCGACGTCCTTCAGTACCCAAGCTGAGGTATAGCATTGACACAGTTCTTCGATCGGCTTGCGCCCATGGCTTGTCTCCGCACATTATTCCTATTTCCAGTTGTCTCTGACATCGGTTTTCCCAATTCATTTTTGATTGAGCGTTTCTCGCCAATCTTTCCCGCTCCGATTGTGCCGATGATCCTGTTATCGTAACCTCATAGATCGGTTCAAGTGGTAGTTGTACTGTTTCAGGTTTTGGTTCCAATAAGGTGTCTATTGTGATATTTTCCTTTGCAAGAAGCGCTAACTTGGCCTGCATCTGCCACTTTTCCCATTTCAGTGGCGGGTCTACACTTGGTTTATCCCAAAATGGCTCAATGCCAAGTGGAGTTCGTTTTTGAGCTGCTGGCTGCGCCATGTCGTACGCGAGTGAAATTGCGTACTTGTTCTTGAGTCGCGAGTTGTGTTTATGTTCTATGTCCTACTTGCGCGGCGAGTGCGCTTTACACAATTTCCAAATGAATTCGCTTAGCGAATCGCGTACAGACTAGTGTCTACTTTACTCGGATTACAAAGACAGTTTGTGAAGAATAAATTAAATTGGGCAACTGTACTCGAGAAGCAAAATAAAGAGAATGAAAGAATAACTCAACTGTTATTCCAGAAGTCAAATAAAGTGTGAACAATATTTTCCCGTTGTGGGAAATTGGTAGCAACAGACATGCATGTGAAGTAATAATGATTTATACACATGCCCCTCAGGAATGGGTACACTGATTAAATTAAGTACATCGTATGATAAGTTTAAATTTTATGAAATTGAAGCTCTTAAAAGCCCTGAAAAGCCCTGAAAAGCAATTTAAATTTTATGAAATTTAAGCTCAATAATAGCTGACTGAGTACGCGGAGCTGCTCCTAAAAACTCAAATTCGATATCGTTTTAATGAGTGGCACAACATGCGAAAACAATTTAGGGACATCAGAAGGTGATCAGACTTTTAACAGTATCAAAAATGTATCTGGTTTCTTTTTCAAATCTCATTGTAATCCAAAAAAGTACAAAACGCAGAAATACTCATTGTTTAATGTTGCTCAGTTAATTCTGCATGCGGATGGAGTGCATGCTATCACCAAAGTTTCAAAATTCTTAACTTTTGAGGTTTGATTTGAGAAATATTTTTTAAAAAAATTTTTAATTTTCAGATGGACAGATCTCAAATGATTTTCTCCATTTTCACCAAACGTTAAACAACGCCTTAAAATGAACTGAACCTTGGACAAAAATTTAGGTTAACACAGGTGAAGGACGGGGTAAAAAATCAAAAACAACTTCTAAAAATTGGCTGAAAATTTGTCGCAATTTTTTTCTCAAAAAGCGCATTTTTTGTGATTCTATACTAAATAGAGACCTTGACAAATCAATAAGATGCTTGTCTGTAAAAAAAACACTAGAAAAACTGCCTGTTGTAGCATGTAATTGAATCTTGACCAAAATTTTAGCTAATTTGAGAAAAAAATTAGGCCAAATTGCAATCAATTCTTGCTGGAAAACGGTGAAAATTTAAAAAATTTTCAAAATGAGTAAAATTCCTAAAGTTTCTTTTGTAGTGAAATGCTAGACGCAGAGACGTTCAAATTGATACCACATTTGATAGCTTGGGATGCACTCAAAAAAGTCGAAAATTGTCTGAACAAAAAAGGGGCTAGCTTAAAGTTCTCCCTTTTAATTCAAAAAATGTGGGAACAGTAATACCGGCATTCTTATAAATTTCGTTATCGTTCAATATTTTTATAACACAAACATTTAAATGAATTATTAAAATTGTTCTCAAAAACGTCAAACAAAACGGTTCTGAACTTATTTCTAGGGTCAATTTTGCAGCGTAGATTCGGTCTTCGGTTTCAATTTTGGTTCAAACTGATAATTTTGGTTTTAGTACTAATAACAAACAACGCCTGACATATTTGGGGTTTTTCGGATTTGATAGGACTGAGTGTAAACAACACACAATCAAAATCAAATAGCAATTCTTCATTATAATTTGCAATGACGCTAAAAGCTACCAAGTAAGAAAATATTGCAGCTCGTTAGAAAAAGAAAAAGTCCAACTCAGAAAAATCTCAGAAGAAAAGTTATTATTATTGTTTAAAATTAATTACAAACGAATTCTAATGATTTGAAATCCGGCCTCATTGAAAATTTTTATTCGCTGCCATAAGCAGAAAAAAGTAAAATGTTTTAAGCAACACTTCCTGGCATTTTTGTGTATGCTGTCATCAATGTTTCTGTTGCCGCTTTATTTTAGAGACCTTTTAAAACTCAATAGAATAAAAAGTGAGCAGTTGTCTTTGTAAGAGTTTTGCTAAATAAAAAACCATATAATTAAAACAACGGCTTTAAATCTTTCAATTGTCACTTCAAGGTTCGAAAGTTCGTTTTTGGCTAAGCTACCGTTTGTCATCTCTCGCTAAAAATGTCTATGTTATTTTGAGAAACCAGGATGTATGACTTGTTGCTCTGCGAAAACAAATAATAAACTTGATCATATACAGCAATAACAAAATATTCAGTATTTTTTATGCTGTTTTGCAGTTCGTCTCTGTTTGACTGAACTTCTGGTAAATTGATCACACTTTGTTTCGGTAGATTGATTTTGTTCTCTTTTGAAATTCTTTCAAGCTGTCATACACTATTTAGATTCGACCGTCAATTACGGAGCGCGTTAGCTTACTTATTTCAAAAGTGAGATTCGCGGAGCGAAATCCGAATTTAATCTACTTTTGTTTACTTGCGGTTCGAGATACAAAGAGAGAGGAACAACTGAATGGGAATTAAGAAAGTGAAAATATAAAACTCAAGTGCTTGTAAGCAACTGAAGAAGGTGTGATCACACATGTCTGATCACGAGGCGGGAAATCAAGAAGGGATGAAATTGAACATCTTGAGTCAAAGAATGAACGAACATAAAATGATAATCAAGGGCAAAAAAATTGAACTAAAATAAATACTTCATCTGAAATTTTACTGCACCAAATAAATAAACGAAATGTAAGATATCCACGGGAATCACATTCCCCTTGTTACGACAAAGAAAAATTGTGACATTAGCAATTTTTCGTATTCATAAAAAGAAAAAAACAATATTTACAAATTAATACTTGGTCCCCGGTTAAATAAATAACAATATATGTACTGGTTATCATAGCTAAAAATAGAATAATACTAAATTATAAGGTTACAGTTTATGCAGTTTTTGACTGCGAAATTCACTCGTCAATCATCTCTTGATTTTTAGCTTCGAAAACCGTCATTGATTGCACCAATGTCTGGGTATCTTGTTCGAGAATTGATAGAGCTTGCGGAGCAGGTGGCGGCACTTCTGCGATAATCGGAGAAATGTTAGCTTCTTCAGGTTGTTGGACGGCAATAATTTATACAGTTTCAACAACCGATTGCAGGTGGGGGCTGAAGATTCTCTACTTCTCCCGCTCAACGTGGACGTTTAGGTGGAGCAGCAATTGTTGAATCCGAAGACGAATTGTCGAAGCCATAGTAGGAAGGGCTACGGCGGTTTCTATCGGAAGATCTTTTAGCCTGTGTAGTGGAAGTTGCTGGAGCGGACGAAGAAGCAGGCTGAGAAAAATTGTCATCTCGCTGTTTGAAGCGGCATTCTCTTCCTGTCGTCGATTTCGGAGTGCGAGGAAGTTTTTGTACTTTTGGAATGCGCCCTCGCATCGCGCGTGAGATTTTTGATCTCGAAGATGATACTCCACTGCCCTGTTCACGCCAGCGGTGTTTCATCTTTTTATCACCTTTGATTTTCCGGGTGAATTGTTTAATATGGCTTTGGATGTGTTCCTCCACCAACTTCTCGTCTATTCGTGGTCCCTGACGATCCGCATATACTTTCGAAGGTCTTTCGATGGTCTGTTTTTCTTGCAAGGTTCCAAATTATGCTATGTCACTATTTCGTACCGTGACGATAGGTTTCCCAGGCACTTTTATTGTCGATGTAGTAGGGCTCACTTTCAAAATATTAGAGCCAGGGGCAAGAACCTCCTATAAGCCCTCTAAGTTTTTCTTTGAGTGCCGCTTGCTGTATATCTTTCTGGCCAATTTGAGCTGAACAGCTCGTTCCTTAAGTGGAATTGGTCGGCATGCACCTGATCGAAGAAAGCGAAACTCGCCGTCCGTGCTCTGTCGTTCTCTGTCATGAATCTCCCGCGAAGCCCGAGTTCTTCCAGATTCTACCTCTATGTCGCTCTTGTAGCCATTTATCCACTTCTCGTCCGGTAGAATTTCCTCTGGCGTGACTGTGTCTTCATCTAAATAGTGGTTCACAATATTTTCATATGAGAGATTAGATAACTTAGGCTTAGTTGAGATTACGCTCAGCGGGGTATTAGGTACTCGGCCAAAGTGTGCTTCGAAGGGCGAGATCTTTCTTGTTTTCTGCATACATATCCACAATTGGTGAATGATAATCTTTAATGCTTACTTTTCATGAAATGCGTTATTAGCCAATTTTTCTTCTTTGATACATGCAAATCTACTCTTAATCGTTTGATGAGTCTTTCTACCAAACCAATAGCACTATGATCGTTTACTGGAACTTCAATAATTTCATTATTATTTTTGTTGCAGAAGTTCTTTACCTGATTGCCAACCAAACATTTCGCTTGATCCAGACAAATAGATTGGGGAATTCTGTGATTTTCAATGTACATGTCCAGAAACTTTTAAAAATTTGATCCATTAGCTTTGTCACAAATATATGCAGTGCAGTGGGGTATTTAGAAAAACGGTCAATAGTGGCTAAGAAATATACCTCGCTACCCTTTCCATCAAAAATTGGACCTCCAAAATCAATTTGAATTTCATGATATGGTTCAACAACCGGTACCTGAGGTCGAAATTGTTTAGCAGGAATTACAGTCTTAAGGTTCTTACCGATCACTGTGCAAGGTTTGCACTCCGTCGCTTTAACAATGAGTTCGAGATTCATGTATGGCCACCAGCAGTGCGTGGCCATGCAAATCATTCCCCAGCTACATGGGTGGCTTGCGTTGTGGCATGTCATCGATTAACGCTTCTCGGAGGACATTTGGAATAGCGACCTTCTCATCAATACACACGCATCCGGAACCGACGTGGAGGTCTCTCCAATAAGAATGGAAGTACTGGTTGAGTTTTTTTAGGCAGCTTTCGTTGTTCGTGAGTATACAATCCCGTACCTCTTTTAAAACAGCGTCTTTGCTGGTTAGGGATGCAATTAGAGACTTACTGAATATTTTATTTACAATATGATCGAATGTTGGGATCTGTGGGCTAGGTGTAAGAGGGGTACTGACGTTAGAAGATAGGGCTGGGGATGTCGGTGTTGTGATTTGGGTAGAACTTGCGGCGCGAGTATCACTTGGGGAATTAGAGCGTTGATTTGTGGCGAGAGATGTAGTTGGAGGCGTAGAGGGTTGATTCAAAGTGCGTGAGGAGTCGGTGAAACGATCTCTAGTGATGCGCTTTTTAGAAGGCATGCTGTATTTATTTTTGTTAATATAGTTAGTTGCTAAGATGCGTTTGAATTGAAGAGAGTTATTTGAATAAAGAGTGGGCAACTGATTTCTAAGATGATTTGAGGCAAAAAGCACTGGTTCTGTTTCTGGGTGGTGACTTTTAGAAATATTTTGTGAAACGTCTCCTAATTGGCGGGAAATTAGACTTAGTGAATTGAGGTTCGCTCGTTGTGAGAGATAATTCATTCCAAATTGGAAGGATTATTTACAATGAGATGTATTTAGCTTAACGAGTGAAGTGCTAATTGTTAATTGCGACGCGGGATATGCATATTTTGAGTTATTGAAATTACCGCAAATATTTGCAATTAGATTTCGCTGCGCGGGTGATAAGTGAGAATCGCGGGTAGCGTGTGTGCTAATTAAATTTATTGCATTATGAGTAACCTCAAATTTAAGTGTGATTTGATGTGCGGGATCATGTGCTTGTATTAATATGTTTAAATGGACTGCAGATTCAGTAGGTTATAAATTGAGCAATATAACTGAAGCAGAGATAAGTTTTAATTTCGCCACAATAAATTCCTCATCATAGGCAGAAACTCTTTTAGCTTTTTGATTTGGATGCCGAGAAATTCGAGTTCATTGACACTATATCGCTCTTCACATGAATTTAAGAATCGGGATGTAAACGCAATTTGTTTCCACTCATCAACTGTTAATTGTCCAAGAGCTGCCCCGAGGCCGGAACGGGATGCGTCACATTTTATGCGCGTTTCGAGTTGCAGCTTATAGTGGCTATTTTCGTGGCGTTCGCAATGCGATTCTTTATTTCAATAAAAGAACTTTCATTTAACTCAGTCCAGATAAATTTTAATGACTTTCTTAGCAAAGGCCGGAGTGGATGGCTAATTTGAGCTAAATTTGGTATAAATTTACTGATGAAGTGTACTGAACCCAGAAAAGAACGGAGTTCCTTAAAGGTCTTTGGAGCCTCCAGGGACAAAATAGCGGAGGTCTTGCTCTCGATAGGCAAGATACCTGATTGTGAAATATGATCACCAAGCGAATCAATTTCTAGTTTAGAGAAAGGACATTTTGAAAGGTTGATCCTAAGATTTTCGTCATCTAAATGTTTAAGACACTTCAAAACGTACTGTTTATGTTCTTCCTCCGAATTTTGACTTACAATCAGAATATCGTCGAGAAAACAATAAGTAATTCTCAAACCAATGAGGGTATAGTCCATAGCTTTTTGAAATTCTGCCGGCATATCTGTTAGGCCATAAAATCCAGCTAGAAAAATGTACGTGCCTGTCATGTCTCCGCTTATTATATTGAAATTACAATGTGTTGCTGTGTTAGGATCTAGATTTAATTGGCTGTACGCGTACTTCAAATCCAGTGAAAAAATATGTCGTCTTTTGCTGTGCGGTAGCACTGGTTTATTGAGAATTAGATTCAATAAGCGTATCAATATTAGCCATTTGATATTTGTTTTTATGGATAGCTTTATTTAATATTTTGTAGTCCAGTGCAAGTTTAATTGTTTGGTCTTTCTTTACGGTGACTGCAATGGGGGAAATATAAATATTTGTCAGGGAAACTAGAAAGCTTTATTATGTGTTTTTCGTCTAATAATTTTTTTAGTTGCTTATTGACTTTATCTTGAAGATTAATTGGTATGCCTCTACCCTTTTAGTGTCTAGGTTGAAAATCTTTATGAAGGTTAGATTTAGCCACATAATTTTTTGATCTTCGGATACGCGAAATCAGATTAGGAAAGTTTTTTGCAATATGTTGTTTGAACTCTGACGATGAAGAAATGGTGTTAACTTGATTACCTTGCGATGAAGAAGATTGTGTTACAGCTAGGCCCAGAAGATCGAAGCGTTCTCAACCGATTAGAGATTTGAGACCGTCCGCATCGACGGTGAAAGTTGCCTAGTTCGGTGTCCAGCCGTTGCTGTTAATGGGGGTCTGTATTTTTCCTTCGATATGAATTGGTTCGTTTGAGAAGGTTCTAATTTGTGGTCTGACCTTCTCATGAATCCAGACAGCATGTGGTCTGCATTTCACTACTTGCGTCGCGAGTGATCGATTGAGTATACGGCACGCGCTGCCGGAGTCCACGAGAGGGGTACTTGAGATGTTACCGATTTTGATGGGCATATTGAGGGGTTCGATCTTTGCTATGTCATTCTCGATTAGTGCAACCGTTTTATCGTCCCCACTGCTGTAGTCAGATTCGTATAGTTTTGTCGACCAAAGAAAATTTACTGAATCTTCCGGGTGCGGTTCTTCATCCAATGTATTCACGGTTCTCTTCATGGAGATTTGGGGTTTCGCGTTGTTTTGTTTTCTGCAGATTTTAGCGAAGTGGTTCATCAACCTGCAGTTATTACAAGTTTTGCCCTTCGCGATGCATTTATCGCGATGATTGGGTAGCCGGTTCAGACTACAATTTGAGCAATATAGTGGAGGTCTAGTGTTCGACTTCTGAAAATTGTTCGAGAATGACCAATTTGATGATCGGCCCTTGTTCAAATGAATTGCAATCACGCTGGCCGGGATGAGTGTCTTGTTATGCTCTTGAATTTGATGCTGGTTTCGCATCCCGAGTTCCATATTGACGGTCAATTCTAATGCCTGACTCGGCTCTACTGTCTGTTTGAGGAGTTCTTTTTGAATCTCCGGATCAATCAAGTTGGCGATGAAAACATCACGTGTCAGGGCTTCCTCTTTATTTTCAAAGTCACAATTTTCGGCTAATTCTTTCAGCTTACAATAGAAATGTTCGACAGCTTCACCCCGAAGCTGTTTTGTTATTAGAAAGACGTGGCGATCGAAAGTGATGTTTCGAGGACGAATGAATGCGGCTTCCACGATCTTCCAAAATTCTGCAGTGGACAATGTATCGATCATGAAATGCGGGTTTTTACATTTCAGGATCCGACGAACTTCCACCCCGATGCTCAAGTAGAGAAGAGAGACTGTTTTTCGATCCACAAGTGGCCATGGCTTGTCTCCTTACATGATGCCAATTTCGATTAGTCGTTGACATTTGTTTTGCCAATTCATCTTATGCTGAGCGTTTCAAGCATTTCATTCTCTTTCTGATTGTGCCGATGAGACCATTATTGTTTCATATATAGGTTGCAACGGGAGATCCACCATCTCGGTTTTAGGTACAAGTAAAGTGTCGAGAATTATATTCTCCTTTGCGAGCAGTGCCAATTTATATTGTATTCTCCATTTTTCCCAGCGAAGAGGGGGATCGGGTGTCGTCTTGACCCAGAAAGCGTCGATCCCGAGCGGTGTACGTTTGTTTGCTGACTGCATATCATACACTATTTAGATTCGACCGTCACTTACGGAGCGCGGTAGCTTACTTCTTTCAAAAGTGCGATTCGCGGAGCTCAATCCGAATTTAATCTACTTTTGTTTACTTGCGGTAAGAGATACAAAGAGAGAGGAATAACTGAATTTGAATTAACAAAGTGAAATTATAAAACTCAAGTGCTTGTAAGCAACTGAAGAAGGTGTGATCAGACATATCTGATCACGAGGCGGGAAATCAAGAAAGGATGAAAATGAACAACTTGAGTCAAAGAATGAACGAACATAAAATGATAATCAAGGGCAAATAAAATTGAACTAAAGTAAATACACCATATGAATTTTTACTGCACCAAATAAATAAATGAAATGTAAGATATCGACGGTAACACAAAAGCAAAGAACGTTATCGTTAATTTGCTTGCTTTTATGAACGAGAAAAAGCTAAAACAATGTTTGCTGCTTTTCTCGTTTTATGTTGCGTGCCCGATTTTTTGTTCTAATTTATATGTTTTTTAGTGATTTGTGACTCGGAGAGCTCTTCATCCCGATTAACATTATGTAATTTGTCATTTAACATGGAGCTAACATTTTAAAAAAATACTTTCTTTTTTCAAGAACAATAAAATCATATTCGAAGAAAGACGGAAAGTCTGGACCATGAATTGGAAAAGACTTTGCCATTACTTAATGTACAATAACTGATTATATCTGTCTCCTATAAAGAAAGAATAAATTTCAAACGACTTGAAAAGTTTGAATTTTTCTTGTTTGATTTCTTTCATGAGCCATTTAAATTATACAGAAAACTGATTAAAAAACGCAGCATCTTTTGGTCAGTTTTTGTCTGGTTTCTCTTGATCAATCAGACGAAGAATTTCTAAAGGTGGGAAAGAGCGAGCCATTAAATGCTGAGAAAAGGGGGAAGGCAAACGTTCTTATTCAAAATTATTTTGATATCTTAAAAGGCCCCAATCCTGCATATATAAAAAAAATTCAGTGTGTTATTGATACTGAAAACTAATTTGAAACTATTTCAACTCTTGGAAACTATTTGAATGTTATATTTTTCAATAAGTTTTTTGATTCCAAACAGACAGATATAATCAAATGGGAACTTTTATAGAGAAAAACCACGAGGTATGTTTTCTATAACAGGCAGAAGAAAAGAATCTAATTTTTTTTTCAAAAACTTAGTTTTTGGGCAGTAATTGCGCACTTTAACGTTTGTGATCACTATTTTAGTAATCTAGAATGGGAAACAGGCAGATTTTTCCCTCAAACACATTACAGACTTTCGGTATGAGTGAAATTGAAAAAAAGAACAGGATTGATGATTTTCGTTCACCTAACCGTCCTTCACAAATTGTACAGGTGTTTCAATTAAAAGTTTAATAAATTAATCTTCATGTGTGAATAATTTTCGGAATCTTCTTTAACATCCAATCCCGTTTTTAAATATGTTACCTATTTTTCGATGAACATTGGAAATTTGTTAATCGGTGGCTGTTGCTTCCTAAAAAACGTATCTTAGTTATTTTGCCGGACACAGCATAAACTTTTCAAACGATGGGCATTAAACTGCTGCACTGTTATTTTTTTTCTGGTTCGTATTGTATTTCATATCGAAAATAATGAGTGGAAGAGACTAAAGTTGGATATAATTTCGAGCCCCATCAACGGTTATGTCAGAGCTCCCAAGTTTTCTATCTCCTTAACCTAGTGAATGATATATTTCTACGTTGACGCTAGTAACTAAAAAAGATAGCATGCACTTGTCAATTACAAGCAAAAGCGGGTTGTTTTTTATGATTTCTTTTTAAGAATTGCTATCCCAATTGACAATTGTCATCCCAATCCAATTTTTCTGACACCCGATCTATATTTCACCTAATTGTTCCCTAGGATTATCACCAATATTTTTTATTCTAAATTCTGCAACGTATGATGTTGGCGGAAAACTCATGACTGAGAACAAATATCTGCAAACAAAAACTTGCTTACCAACCTAAGAAAATACCAAACTTTTTGAGAAACTGAAAAGAGCATCGGAAGGCATCATTGCATTAATTTTCTTCAAATTATGCAGTTTTTCATTAGCATACTTTCAAAAATTATGGTCGTTTTTTTAAAAAAAAATTTGTTCGATCAGAAAGGAAATAGACTTTCCTTCAGTCCAAGCAGACTTCGCAAGATCGTAAGAAGTTGTAACAGAGAGCAGATAGATCTTCTTGTGCAGTAGATGTAGCTTTTCTCAGTCGAATTCTGAGTACATCCAAAATGATTATTATCTCATCAAAAACGAATTTCAACTCAACAACCAAATTCCAGTTAATATTCGTCTATTTTTGCTGACGGATAGAGACTAGCTCTGAGAGGTCTTCTTTATACTATGTTGGCTTTGCATCATTTACACGTTTCTGAGGACGAAAAGTTAAAAGCCTCAGACAAAAAATTGGTCAAGCGGAAAATCGTATAAAAAGACCGCAGGGCTAATAAGTTTGAGAGCAATTAACAACGTAAATTAAGCTCTCCTAAATAAAAGTCAGAGAAGGATAAGGTTCCAAATGAAATGATAAATCAAAAATCAAAACAAAAAGCTTGTTCGAACGAAGCTCAACTTTGGTCTGTTAATTTTTGTCTTTCATATGTGACCCCTTTGTCCTTTTTTTTAATCTGATCTACTTAAATTCACGTTCACAAGAAACCAGTCTGAAAATTGAATTGTTGAACATCGAATAGCAATATTGATTTCATTAACTAGTGGATAGAGAAATTAAATTGTTCATTAACACTAAAAGGCAACAACACATAGCTTGGGGCATTCCGGGAAAAGATTGCGATGCTGCTCGCGTTATACAAAGTAAGATGAATGAACACAAAATGAATCCATTTCTGTTTAAGAAAAATATATCAAATCTTTGTTTACTGCTCTTTATGTATTGACGGCGGTTCAAAAGGTATGCCAATTTAAAACAATTTAACTAAATAATTTAACCCAATCTTACAAAAACTATTTTCAAAATTAACTTCACGAGCAATATGCACAAAACAGATTTTTTTAAATGCGTGAAATTAATTTATGTGATGTTATTACACAACAATTGCCTGTTTAACAGTTACAGGTCCTCCAAAATTTATTCAGGTGTCACTGAATGAAAACAAATGCAGCAAAGTTATCTCGGTTAACCAATACGAACGGATTAGTTACATAAAGCTACGAATAGTTACAAATCATTAAAACTGTTTCATGAGTGAGTTCAAAACCCTTAATTCAATGCTAATTATTAACGTCTTGAGAACTGTGTTCAAACATCATTTTCTCAATGAGTTGACCAGACCTCCGATGGCGCGCTCAGCCAGTACAGGTGGTAGAGGCAGCACTACTGTCTTGTTGTTAGTACCCGAGATCTGGTTGAGGGTCTGCAGGTACCTCAGCTGGACTCCCACTTTGGAATCGTTGAGGATTGCTGAGGCTTTTGAGAGGATCTCAGCTGCCTTGTGCTCTCCGTCAGCTCTGATCACCTGGAACATATCACCAGTCGAGTCTAATATGACCAAAATATGCAAAATGGTCCTGACAACCCTATGACGTCGGTCGAAGTGCCCTAAAAAGAGGTAGAGGGGTCGATTTTTGCTTTATGCTTTGAACTTAAACAGATAATTGATGTGCTTTTCCAATATGTTGTTTTGCGGTGAGAAAAAAAATCATGTTAAGGCAGAAGTTGCGGATGGATAAGCTATTAGATTACAATAAATTTAAAGCAGTTACAAACATTGCTTTGCGACAAAATTACAACATAAACTTACTAACGTCGTAAAAAAAGTCACCCCGACTAAAGGCGTGAAAAAGTATGCGGTGATTAGTTTATTAATCACCATTAAGTTAGTTCATTCAAATGGAAAAGGAAAATCTTCCGGCCATTTTTGATGGTATTTCACAACAGTAAATTTTCGCCTCTTTAAGCTCATAAGTTCAGCTGATAAATTTCTGAATAAGCGCGATTTAGTTCACCCGCATAATGGTAGCCTGCACATGAGGAAAATGCTTAAAAAATCACAAACAAATCAATTCAGTCAACGAACACATCGCAAAAAGACAAACATAACCGACTAACGTCGGAAGAAGTGTTCTCGAACGACTAGTGGGAGCTCAAATCAATTGCAACCTGCTACAGTCGGGGGGGGGGGGGGTGGGAGAGTAGCTTGCATGGGATTAAGAGAAACACTAGGGGGCTTCAAATAACCTCATTAGAAGTTAATATATATATATCACTATTATGATTTAAAGTGAAAAAATGGCACCAGTTTCGGCTCACTTATCATTTTACTTTTAGTATTAAATTGCAGCCAACTGAGTTCAGCTGCTCAAAATGGTGAATAAGAGAGAACTTTAGATCACGCAAAACGCAAGGGCGTAAAATTCAATCGAAAAGTAAAAAAAACGGTCAAGCAAAAATTCTGCATTAATAAGCATGGCCGGTAGAATACCGGAGTCGTGCAACAAAAACTCTTATCTAACCCTACCTATTTCAGAAATATGAAAAACAAAAATAAAAAACAGTGAGAAACAAAATTTTTAGTGAAAAATGTGGGTAGGTCTTTGGAGAAGGGGGTAAATGGGGGGGGGGGGGGGTGGGAGTGGGTGTGTTGGGGTAAGTTTGGAGGGAGGGGTAGTTTGGGGGAGGGGGTAACTTAGATAGGCTTGATAGGCTTACTATACATTACAAACTAAGCTACTTTACAAATTAAGCTACTTTTAAAGACCATTGTTCGAAAACAGAAGTCGATGTTAGAAAACAAGTTAAGTTCAAGTCATGACTTCAGCTAAAAAAACACAGCCGGTAGAATATCGGAAACGACTCGAAAAGTCGTGCAATGAAAACTCTTTACTCACCCTGCCTATTTACACAATATCGAAAATAAATACAGCAACATTGCAAGAAACACAATTTTGATTAGGAATGTGGTTAGGTGGGGGCGTAGGTAGGATGGTTTTTTTTTTTTGGGGGGGGGGGGGGGGAGAGGGGGAATAGGTGGAGGGGACAGTAAGACGGTGGGGGGGGCGTCGGTAGGTAGGTACCCAGTGGGTAGGTGTGGGCAGTTAGAAAGGTGGGGGTGGTTGGGGGGAGATAGTAGTACGGGGGTAGGGAGTAATTGGGGGGGATGGAGGGGATACGGTAGGCATAGGTGTAGGGGGGTAGCTAGGCGGTAGATAGGCGCTGTGTGTGTGGGGGGGGTAGGCAGAGGGGTTTGAAAACAGGTAGGGGGACTTATACGGGATCAAAATTTCTCACAATGAGCTTTTCACCTTGAATATAACCAGCAGTTCCTAATTACTATACATTACAAACTAAAGAACCGAAGAGGTCGTGCAATAAAAACTCTTTCAATTAACCCTACCTATTTCAGAAATATAAACATACCCGGCAGATTGCCGGAAAATAGCCGCCGTTGATTCCAATAAGTATGATTGGGATTGAAATAACAGAAGATATTGAAAAAAAAGACAGAAATAACAGAAGATTTTTGTACAAAAACATTTTTTTAAGTCCGATTCATTTTGATGGCATTTCGTGGTTGAACATACTTCTGTTTTAGAGAGAGGCTACAGGGGCTACCATCAATAACAAAAAGCATTAGAGATGGTAAATAAAACTTATAGGAACGACGTTCAAATAGCGGGCATCTAAAATTGGGCTTTATGGGTTTATCCCGTTTCTATTTCTGACATACATTTTTGTACTAACTCTGTTCATTTTGAATTGCTTTGCTGAGCAACTGATGCTCAAAATCACTTTTAGCAGAATGAGAGAAGAGAGAAACTAGCCTAGAGAAGTCAAAAAGATTTCACGCAAAATGTTGAAAAGGCGGCAAAATGAGGTAAAGCGAAACATTTTTGTATTCGACGAAGTAAAACATAGCTGGCAGATTGCCAGAAAATAGCCGCAATAGATTCGTAGATCGGCAGTCTAAAAAAAACAGTAAAAAAGACAGACCAAAAAAATTCGTCTTTTCATTGAAGGCTGATATGTTATATTTTGATTAAAAATCTGTATAAGTTTTTGCTGTCTGTAATAGCTGCTCTCAAATAACCTTCATTTAGAGCGACACACACCCATTTGACCTTATCTCTTTGAATTAAAGTAAAAAAAGTCAATTTCAAAGTGAGGAAGTCATTTTTGAGAGTGAGGTAAGTCAAGTGTGACCAAAAACTTAATCACGCGCATGAACAAAAAAACTCGCTCCACTAAGAGCGAAAAATGACGTCACACATGCAATTCAGTTGAAATTGCATGAAAGAATGAACAAAAAGTGGCTGTGACGTCATATGGTCGTAACAAAAATCATGACGAAGAAATAAAAAAAAAACCAAGAGAAGGCCAATAATAGCCCCAGCTATCGCTGTGCGGCTATTAAAAAAAAATAGGAGCGCTATAATAGCCGGCTGAGAAGATGAGGGCGGCTATTAAAAAGAAATACAAAGATTGCATTGCAATATTTAGTAGGAAACAACTAATTTTTAGTCAGGAATGTGGGTTGGTGGGGAGGGGTGTAGGTAGGTGGGGTGGGGGAGGAAGTGGGTGCTGGAGGATGTATGGGGGAGAGGTACATGTTGTAGGCGGGAGGTGGATAAAGGATTGGTGCAAATGTGGGTAGAGTAGGTGAGGTGGGGTGGGATGGGGTGTAGGTCAGATAGGTAGGAGGGACTTATATGGGATTGAAAACAAAAGTCAAAAGTTCGAGTCACGAACAAACTTGCGTCAGCTAAAAACCCGTAGAATCTCAATACTCCTCTTCGAGTCGTAAAAACCTGTAGAATACCAACACTCCTCTTCGAGTCCTAAAAGGACAGACGTTTACAACAATTGCTTCTCTTCGAGGAAATTAAACACTAATTTCGATCAAAATAGCATGTTTATTCAGTTTATTGTAGAAAAATAGGCAAATAGCATTCAAAAGTCAAATTTCAAAGTGAGAAACAATATGAAGCAGTTTCGAAGGAACATTTCATTGTCAGAACTGCAAAATTAATCCCTGATCTTTTCTGTTTGCGACCCAGATCTCAGTGGATGCATATTAGTAACGCCAAACGCACATGCTGCATTAGCCCATTACAATTCGCTATGTATTGGCACTCATTTTACAATCTATTTGGCTCAGTAGCACTGTTGAACTGACCTGTGCTTTAGCAGATCTAGCAGTCTCGGCTTCTGCGACGAGTGCCCTCTGCAGTTGAGGAGCCAGTAGCATGTCTTTCAGGTCCACCCTGAGAACCCTCACTCCCCACGAGTGGGCTCTCTCTTCCACTATCTCCTGAAACCACGACACATACTCTACCTGTCACAGAAATCGATCAAGATTTCAAGTACGCACATTGACGGGTTTTAAGACTACCCTATACCAACGCGACTCATATGCATAGAGGCATTTTGTGAGCGGATTTTAGAGAATCTATGTTGAATCCTTGTCGACTTCTATCTTAATTTGATTAAACTATTATTGCTGTTAATCAAATATGTCATTACTTAAAACTCCATCTCGAGAATTACTTCAAATACCCAAATATATGATCATCAATATTGCTGTCAAAAAGCATGGTTCCAATAAATTGAATGTAAAAATTATTGATATTGGGCAGATAAGCACCAAATTCACAATAAAAGGCGAAAACATACAGAAAATGGATTGAAATTGAAACAAAGTAAAATGCAACCGATACAAAAAATGAAACCTGCAACAAACTGAAAAGGCATTGGGCAACTGGCATTTAATAGTTATATCGCACTAACGAGGATGTCGTGGGTGATGGCCATTTTGGCAGCCAGTATCTCCGGGAGGGTTCTGTAGCCCAGGACAGTCCTCAGAGCTGTCTGAGCAGAGAGGGCGACAGACTGGGCCACGTCCTCCACTTTCGTGACAGACTTGATGGGGTCAATGACCTCGTAGAACACGATTCCATCCACTCGACATGTCACACTGTCACGAGTCAGGATCTGAAGTCAAATAAAGCTCAAATAAAACGCGACCAAGCCCCAACAGATAGTGTCAGGACAATTTAACCAATTCCATTATACCAAATGCACTTTGATATTTGTGTTCAATAATCCGACTATAAATAAGCAGTCGTTATTACCCGTATGTTTTAATATACTTAATGGCCATGGCCATGCCTCAGAGGCCACTGGGACTTGATATGAAACTATCACAACCGAATACGGGATTAAATTATCCGCTTTAGTATGTTAAACCATACATGTATTAGCGAATGCTAATTTGTAGTTGGATTATTGAACAAAAATATCAAAGTCGATTGGGTACAATGGCATTGGATAAATTGTCATGTAACCTAAACAGATATTTAATTTTCGTCAAATTTTATCTTGTCAAATTTGAAGGCTGATTAAGTCTGCAAATATACGTAGATCAAATTTAGACAACTACAACACCTCATACGGTTAAACAGTAAAAGGTGCTTTTTCTAATTCAAGCGAACGGTGAGGCAACTGTAATGATTATAGTTGACTAACTTCTTGTGGGGGTACATTGATGCTCCTGGTTCTGACATCCACCCGTGTGAGGTCGTCAGTGCAAGGCAGTTGGAACACCACCCCACTGGGTGTCTCCCTAGACTTCACTTTTCCCAGACGGAAGATAACTGCCTTCTCGTATGTGTTCAAAACCTGCCCAAAACAAACTACCATTTCTATTCGAGTAATTTTTATATCTTCAGATTAAACTACCAATAATTGCCTACTTTACTCGAATTCTGTAAGGGGCTAAATTCACGGAAACTAGAAAAAACCTTGATTGAAATTTTATTTTTTTCTTTTAAATTGATATTTTGATATTGATATTTTTCTTTTATATTTGATATTTTTCCTTTTAAATTGATATTTTTCTTTTAAATTGATGCTTTCCTTGTCCTGTTACATGAATTATCATTTTAAACCTTATTGTTATTATAAGTTCATTATATACTTAGATGTAATTACACTACAAATGTTAATGTTGCATCTTAACATATTTGGATTAAATCAAGCGTTGATTTTTTCATGTTTTTAGAAAAGTTTGATTTGCATGTTTAGACTGACTGACCTTTATGGCTTGGAATATAGCGAGTGGGAATAGCAACACGAGAATGATGTAAGACAGTCCCACCAAGATCATGTCTCCTACCTCCGGCTCAGCCTCCTCTGCAACCTGAAATAAACAACCTATCGTCATTGTAACAAATCTATCACCGAATCTACTTCCTTTTTCACTATCAGACATAACATGCCTACAAAATGTATTTGGCAATTATCATAACGAATAGAACCAAAAATAGTAAATATTAACTTCAAATACTCACGTGTTTGTATTACATACATTAAAAAATATAGAATTAAATCAATGACTCACTCCGAAAACCATTTCAGAAAGCACTTCGCGCCTTAAGTTAGGCATGATCTTACTACATTTAGTTATAATTTTGAGTTCATGTGCTGAACCAATATTACTCTCTTATTAAAAGAACAGTTTTACTAAATGTTAAATATTGAATTGCAGTCAACTTTCTTGGTGATATAGCCTTAAATCTCGTAAAAAAAAGTTAGAAATGGGGTTTGGAATGAGCAGCTATTAATTAGATTTTATTTTGGCAGAATCACATACAGAGAAAATGAAAAATTACGAAGGGTTTTACTTTCCAAAAGTTGAACTAATAACAATAGCTACAAACGATTTCCGGGGCAATGGATGTCAGATGGCATTCCAAATAAAACGCAGAAACTGATTAACTCATTTGTAGGACTTTAATACGGGAACAAACTATTCCTTAGATTCAAAATCGATTTTATAATTTTTACTGCTACTTGACAGATAGATGAAAATATTGGATCTTTTCCGTTTGTGCCTCCCCCCGCTTAGTGGGTGCATATTATTTGCACCCCTCAGACGCACGTGCCATGTTTTTACATAATGATTTATTATGTAACGGCACGTGCTCTGATTGTGAGGGTGCAAAACGTACTGAGGGGGGGGGGGGCACAAACGGAAATGATCCAACAAACGGAAATGATCCAACAAACGGAAATGATCCAAAATATTTGATAGCCTTTCCCATATAGCTGCGAAACTTGTGTGCCGTGTAATTAGAAACAGATAGAAACGAGTTGATGAAGTTATCGACGCCTTTCACAATATTATGGAAAAACGTAGCGGTCAAAAATTTTTCTTGTAAAACTTCTTTGCGATAAAATTCTTTTAATTTATTACGGACCGTAATTACGCAAAATTTCTCTGAATTTGTATTAGTTTCAATTAAACTAGTTCTAAAGCACGAAAGTCAATTTGTTGAGTCCGGTTAAATGACATCTGACCAAAATCAAATTACGCAAACGAACTACGAACTAAAAAAAATTGGGGACAATAAAATGCTAGTTTTTTATTTACATAAATTGATAGATAACTAACTTATTGACTGCGAGCAACTATCTCAACTTTTTTTGGAAATGATATAAAAATTTTTGAGTTTTCTTATCCCACCACTTCTCTTTCTTAAGAAGCATGGTATAATAAGCATGCAAGTATGCCAAAGAAAATAAGGGAATATAAAAATATTAACTAATTCAATGTTATCGATACCTCATAGTTAACGCAGATTTTTAAATTTTCTCAGTTGCGCTTTTATACAGGCGGGCAACCAGGTTTGATGCTCCTTATACACATTTTGGCAGTAATTATTTAATTTTGTTGTTCGTTTGTGAAGCATTTAGCGAAAAAAAAGTTTTCATTATTAGAATTATTGGTGCAAAATTTTTGAAATACATGCTATCCACAGTATTGCACCAAACTATCTACAGAAGTCAATATTAACCAAAATGGTGGTCATTAAAAGTTTTTCTTTCTTGATATCTTTACCTCAGCATCTGGTTTTTCGCTCAATTTGGATGGTGCCCGTGCAGGTCCACCCCCGTAACCAGATGGTCCGGCTCCATATCCAGCCCCGTTATTTGAAGTACTGGTCCCTGGCTTCTGAAGATCATCACCTCCTTCTACTTGCATTATTGCTGAAATACAGACAAACTATTTTATTTTTCCAATTTCTGGGAAGCGGCGCTCAACTAGTAAAAAAAACTGTGTCCTCAATTTGAGAAAATTTTTGATCACCATCTGTCAAAAGCAACTCTGTTTGCTGTCGCTATTATTATTCACTCATTGAATAAAACCACTAAAAACCAAAGACTCCAGTTTTTGAAAATTGATCTTTTCACAATATTCCGATTTCGAGAAATTCAACCTTTACTCTCAAAACAATTCCCACAGCTTTAACAATCAGCGCTATGCCTTGAGTAAATATAAAACAGCATACGTCACAATCTTCACCACATCTGAGCATTTTGAATTATTTTGATTTATTACTTATAACTAACCTGGGTTAGGTGCTCCACCGTAAGGTGCGGGTGGCTGTTGTCCGTAACCATACCCTCCCCCTGCTCCATAAGCTGCCTGTTGCTGTAGCGAGTATGGGGACTGACTAGCTCCTCCTCCTCCTCCATGCGGGTAACCAGAGGGACCTATCGGCAACAATCAAAACATTACCGACTAGCATGGGACCAATTAATCTCAAACGACTGTCGAGTGGTTAACTTTGGTAGTAGCTGGCTAGCTTAAGCTCACAGACATCCTCATTAGATAGGGAGGACGAAAAGTGGTGAGGGGATTAAAACCTTTCAGATAATGAACTTGGCCTCATCAGCAGCTTTAGTGAAGCACACTACAACCCTACTTAAGCTCTAAGAGAGTTTTACACGAACGCAATTCCCTCGGGCTTTAACAGTTTCTCCCCTTTTGTGAACCAAAAGTCATCGATCATAGCGGATGCGGAATTAGAGAGGGTGGACGATTGGGGGTGGAGTCTAAACCGCGAAAAACTGCCGTATTCACCATCACACCAATAATTTACGTCTTCTCAGCAGTTTCAAAGATTGTACACTTAGACTAGTAAAACCCAAAGAGCAAAATAGTCGTAATTGTTGCAAAGCATAAATATTGATTCATAACACAAAATCAAGAAAAGGCACATGCAAACCAAGGAACGAGCTGGAGGAGAGAGGGTCTAATCGCCAGGTGGAGGAAGGTGTAAGGGGGAGTGTTGCGCGAGGGGAGGGTGACAGGGGGACTGAGAAGGGGGTCAATTTTTAAGATTACGAACCGCCCTTCACACCATGAAATTGTCTCCTCAGAAGATTCGGTGAATCACATACTTAGAGACCAGTTAAGCCTAAGGCTCAAAGAGAGCTGCTCAGCCACTTAATGTCCCCCGGGCTTTACCTGGTCATCCCGTTTTTGATGACGAACAGTTGAAAGGGTCAGACGGAAAATTGGTCAAGCGAAAAATCTCATAAAAAGGCTATAGGACTAATATAATTGCTACAAACTTCGTTTGAGAGCAATTAAAATGATAATACTATTCATTGACACCGCCGAACAAGATGTCTCAAAATAGCATTTAAAACATAGCCGACAGATTGCCGGAATAGCTGCGAAGGAATAGACTTGTGTGCCGTATAATAGAGATAGAACCAGATACAGAACTAAATTGAAAATCGACGCCGCTCAAAAAGCTAGGTCCAAAACATTCAGCGATAAATTATTAAGCTTGATAAAATTCATTCCGCAGAAGCCTTTTATTAAGGACCGTCACTGCACATATGAGTTCCTTTCACCTTAAACTAATTCAAATAAAACTTAAAGTTTTAAACTTTAAGTTTAAACGTTAAAACTGTTTTATATGAAGTTTAAAACTTAAAACGTTCCCAAAATTTATGTAACAAAGTACAACGATTTGTGCAATTTCGTTGCATTTTTCGTGCGTTTCAGGCCCTGAAACGCACGAAAAATGCAACGAAATTGCACAAATCGTTGTACTTTGTTACATAAATTTCGGGAACGTTCCCAAAATTTATGTAACAAAGTACAACGATTTGTGCAATTTCGTTGCATTTTTCGTGCGTTTCAGGCCCTGAAACGCACGAAAAATGCAACGAAATTGCACAAATCGTTGTACTTTGTTACATAACTTTTGGGAACGTTCCCAAAATTTATGTAACAAAGTACAACGATTTGTGCAATTTCGTTGCATTTTTCGTGCCTTTCAGGCCCTGAAACGCACGAAAAATGCGACGAAATTGCACAAATCGTTGTACTTTGTTACATAAATTTCGGGAACGTTCCCAAAATTTATGTAACAAAGTACAACGATTTGTGCAATTTCGTTGGATTTTTCGTGCGTTTCAGGGCCTGAAACGCACGAAAAATGCAACGAAATTGCACAAATCGTTGTACTTTGTTACATAAATTTTGGGAACGTTCCCAAAATTTATGTAACAAAGTACAACGATTTGTGCAATTTCGTCGCACTTTTCGTGCGTTTAAACGTTTTAAACTTCATATAAAACAGTTTTAAAGTGCAAATGTCATTTTATTGAGTGAGGTAAGTTACCTATGATCAAAATCTAATAACTCAAATGAACTTAAAACCATTGCTAGAAAGAGAATGAGAAATTACGTCAGGCGCGCAAACACTGCTAGTTAGAGGAAGAAGTCATTCAGAAAATTTCTTTTTCAGCTTTGCTGTGTGAACAAATGTAAAACAATAAACAGCATCAGACGACGAAACAAAAAAACATAGCAGGACAAGTTCTGACGCACAATTCAAAGAATTTTCATTGACCAAAAACAAACTAGACCTAGAACGGCTATGAGTGAATTGGGAAAACCATTTCTCAAAAAATCAAATAAAAAAAAAGAATCGATGTCAAAATGCCGCATGTGAACAAAAAACCACTAGCGAGAAATGAAAAATTTGTTGAAACAAAAAACTAGGCCTACTATGAACTATGAATGGATTGGGAAAACCAGTTAGAAAAAAATCCGATCCAAACAATTGAAAAAACAGTAAAAAATCAAAGTGAAATCGCCGCATGTGAACAAAAAACTAGTAGCGAGAAAGCGAATTTTTGTTCAAACACCTTTTTCTCACTCTACTTTAAAATTAGAGCGAAATTTCACGCAGCAAAACCACTCGCTTTTTCGCTCCACTTCCTGTTTCGGCGTGACCAAAATCACTACTCCAATTTGACTTCAAAAATCATGAAAATGTGTGAACAGATCATAAAAAACATAGCCGGAAGAATTCCGGAAATGACTCGAAGGAAAAAATTGCCCATACTTATGACTAAACAACTAGAACAACTATTGTGAACCCTGAACCTCCACAAATGCCATAAAAAATTTAAGGAAGAATAGAAACGGCATTCAAAGCCAAATTGAACAAAAAAATAGAAAAACTTAATGACTTTTTTTAATAGCACAAGGAAACATAAAGCCGATTAAAGTTCCTTTGCAATTAGAGCAATGAAAAGCTCGCAAAACAACGGGCAAGTGCTAATAGGCTAAGAAACTTGTCTAAGATTTTAAAAGAAAAACTGCAAAAACATAAATGAGATGGTTTCTTAATTTTTCTGTCGATTTTCCTAAGAAAAAAATGATCTATACCAAAAAAACTTTAGTCAATTGGTATCTGAATATTCCTTAAGTAACAAGCTTCTATTCAAATCCCACTTAAAGCATTAAAACAAAAAAAACAGGCAAAAAAATCATTGAATTTCGTCTAAAAATCAGCAAAACTGATCAAAACCTACAAATTAGCATTATACTCAAATTAACTACTTGAAACCTTCAATTCCTATCAAAACAAGCCTAAAACTAATACAATATCATACTCAAACCTCATAACCATCAAATGTTGCAAAAAAACTGCTTTTAAAAGCCGCACGTGAACAAAATTTTCGCTCGCTTAGAAAAAAAATTTTCACACATCAATTTCTCGCTCTCAAAAACAGCGGTATGAACAAAAACCACTCTCTGTTCGCTCCACTCTTCACTTTTGTTCAGCGCCAAAATCACTTCAAATTTTTTCACGTGTTCCATTTCCCGCTTCAAAATTCACTCCAATAAAATTGATTTTATAAAAAGGACTTCTCCAATACTCCTCTTCGAGTCGTAAAAAAGACAGCGCCCCAATATAATTCAAATTCTTTGAATTGTAAAAAACCAAGAGCACCGCAATATTGCTCCGCTCAGCTTACAGCTTCGCAGCTATAATAAAAACTTCTGTTTCTCCTAAATCCTCGACTAATAAAAATTTAAAATATTCTGTACAAGTTACAGAAGCAAACGAAAAGACAACCATAAATACAACAGCATACAATTGCCAAAGAATATACAATACTTCATTTGCATTCTAAAGATTGCACTTGATATAAGCTCATGAGGTAGTTGAGAGAAATCACGAAAAGTTACAGCGTAACCTCCCTGCGATAAAAATGCCCAGATTAATACTGAATTTTGTGCACTTCGTTCAAAGAAAAACCATAACTCAGAAATAAAATTTTCATCTTTTAACTGCGAATTCCACATTAATCTGATGTGGCTAAATTTACCTTGTTGCGTCATAGGATATCCGCCTGCATTACTGGTTGCTGACACCTCCACGTGGCTCCTCGTCAGTGGTGTTGAGTTTCTAGAACTTTCCGCAGCGTCACCCGCCCCAGCCACAGGGTCACTCGGCGCAATATCGGCTGTCGATTCAACAGTCGCCACGTTGATTACTGTTTCTGAAATAAAAACTTGAAATTGAAAAAAATGGATTGAGGATTTTAGACCGGTTCATTACAACGGTTACTCAAATTTCGCAAACAAATTTAAGTGAAATAAAAAAAGTTAAAATTGGCAATTTGCATATACAGAATGTGCAACTTTCAAAAGAGGCCTTAAATGAATCCAATACTTTTGCAGCCAATTTTCATAGTGAGAAATTAAAGAATATTCACAAATTGTTTTAAAAAACCGGCAGAAAAACTTCATAACAATTCAATTTCGACGGCTGCACTAACAACAAATAAAAGAATGCTTACAGCCCCAAAAACCTTACAGAAAAAATTATCAAGATATCAGAGATGTTTAATGCGGATTGTAATCATAGCTACAGGACACGTTTCAAGACTTTAAAGCTTGTTATTCCAAAATCATCGAAGATTAAACTATTAACAATGTCACTTGAACATAGAGGTCGAGTTCTATTAAACTTTCTGTTGCAAAAAAAGATCTCGACAACTGCTGAAAAATAATTTTGCGTAAAATTGAGAATTTTGTCAACCGTTTTCAATAGTTTGATAATGCAGAACAGTGTAAACAAAGAACTTGTTTTCAAGTTACATGCTTCCTTTTTTCGACGCGTTTCATAAAGATACGCGTATCACCAAACGTCCACTCCTGTTAGTTTATATCATATGATTATGATTAACCTGTTTCGTTTTATCATTTATATGGGAGAAAATCAATTCAATCATTCATCGAGAGAAAAAATATTGAGCACATGAACAGACGGTAAAATGAATCCATTTCAAACATTTGGTTAAGTAATGAGCCACGTTTAAAATAGAGTCAGCCGGAACCACACTACAAGATGAAGCTAATGTTTGTTGAAAGCAATTGTAAGTCGGAAAAACATGAGCAACATTAAATTGATAGACATAATTCGAGGGACAAATTGCTTATTTGCTGGTGCCTGATAAAGAGTGTTTTAAAAAGTACCTGTAACAAAACTTGCAAAAATTTGGAAAACACCGTCATTATTAACAGCGCATAATCAAGGTTACACCAAAAAATTATGAAAATCAACAGAACTTCCAACAAACAATTCAACAAACGGAGATCAACTGTATAAATTTCTGGACGCGACGAATCTCGTAAAAGACAGCTCAACAAAATCAAGACACATCAACTTGAAAGATAAGAAATAAAATCACCATTTAAAATCCCTATTAAAACCCATAGTTTTTGTCTCCAAATTGCAGTAGTTCAGATTACAGTAGTTTTTTTGGACAAAATCATAATATCAGCTTATTAAGCGAGTTTATTTCTGGTCCACATTGTATTGAGATTATCAGCATATTTTTGTTCTATCAGTTCTGAAAAATATGCGCATTAAAGTGAGGTCAGCTCACAATGTCTGTATTGACCTGTTACACATTGATAGATTTCCATGGAGAAATATGTTCCAAATACATAACCAACGGTTATCTTAAGTTTGTAGTAACAACGCATACGACCTAGCAAGGGGGCAAAAGGGAAACAAACAAAACATAAGAAATAAGCAAAAATTTTGCAACTGAGAGCCTTTTCAAATCTTTCCAATAAGGGCTTTTGAAATATCATGCTTGCCGATTTTGCGCCAGAAACAGCATCCTACAAGCCTTCTCCAGCACGTGAAACCAGCATAGAAAACGGTTTTATTGGAACGCAAACACAGAAAATGTTCCGCTTTATTAGCTCTATTTATTGCAATTCTATCGGCACTCACATATCTGAGACAAAACAACAAATTCTTAACAAGACCAATGTAAGCAATTTCTGCTTTTGAACTTACCCAAGTTTAAACACTCGACGCAACTTCAGCGCAAAGCTGCAATAACAATTTGTAAACGTGATAAACAAAAAAGCGACACAATATTAGATGAAAATATACCACAGTAACAGGGAAAGCACAAATAATGAGAAGATATAGAAACGTGAACAAAAGGCCGCGTATGCTGCTGAAAACACTTCTTCAAGGGGGATAAAAATAATCTATAGCTGTTACGTGCTACATACCACGCAAGCGATGGTATAAAGCATATACCGTATACAACAATAACTCTGTCTTATAACACAGTAGTTACTCTAATAAGCGCGTATGATAAGCAAGCAAAGAAGCTTATCGTGTGACTATATACATACATACACCAACACCATCTCGCATATAGCTAGCAAAATTATGCATCGCGTTTGACGCACATCGAAGAGTATAAAATTGGTCAATCAATATTAATATCCGTACAATATGCGTCACACTACACGCCTTAAGAGTTCATTAAAAACGGTCAAAAACTGTTTAATGTTTCAGAGATCCAGCGCAGTTCTGAAAATATTTACTCGCATGATACTAACGAGAGTTTTGGGCAGAAATGTTACCTGACGGATGTGAATCGACAACAGCTTTTCCGAGCAGTTCACGAAAAAGGAAAAGAATTTCATTCTCTGCTAGTTGAATATACCGAGGTCAAAAAAGGGGATAAAACAAGCCAAAATAATACTCTGATAAATGTTATAGAAAAAGGTTTTCCTTTCACATCAATCTGAACGTTACCTACACATTTCGTTTACTTTCTAATTTAAAATGTCTATTTTAGAAGAAAAATCTTGCATATTTATAATAAAGAACTCTCAAGGAAAACAATGGAAGAAAAGAAAGACCATCACAAAGAATTTGTGTTCAACTGCTTCCAAAACTTTCCTGCAACCACGCAGCTTCAGTTTCTAGAAACCAAATCTCTTCCTCGTTTGGTAGACAGTTAAGTCAAAAATGCAGATGAGCGGGATCAAGACATTGCCGAGCCTCCTTGTTAGTATAAAATCTCAATGTTTTTGCTCCCGACTCTGAGCTGATATCGGGAATAAATCGGCAACTCCCGATACATCGGACACTCACGACCGTAAATGTCAGTCTTTCCAGCTCTACTTCTATATAATATATGGCACATTTCAAACATAGCTGTCAGATTGCCAGAAAACAACCGCAATAGCATTGTAGATATGCAGTCTCAAAAAAATGGTAAAAGAAACAAACCAAAAAAGAAACTTTTTTAAAATGCCGAGCTGTTGTATCTTAAGAATGTTTAGCTTATTGCTGATTCTGTTAGCTGCCTTCAAATTCCCCTCAGTTAGAGTGACACACACTCATTTAACCATATCTCTATGAATAAAAGTAAAGAAAAGTCAATTTCAGAGCGAGGAAGTCATTCTTGAGAGTGAGGTAAGTCACGTGTCACCAACACGCAAAGCAACAAAACACTCTTCACTAACAGTGAAAATGACGTCAGGCACGCAATTCAATTGAAGTTGCATGAACGCATGAAGAAAAAGCAGATTTGAAGTGGTAATTGTGACGTAATATGGTCGTAACAAAAATCCTGTGGAAATAAACATAGCAGGACAAGTATTGACGTAGAATTTTAAGAATTTTCATTGACTAAACAAAAAACAGACCTAGAACGGACTATGAATGATTTGGGACAACCATTTCCAAAAACAATCAGACCAAAAAAAAAAACAGATAGTCAATATCAAAATGCCGCATGTGAAAAAAAACCGCTAACGAGAAAGGAAAATTGGGTTCTAACAAAAAAATTAGACCTAGAATGAACTTTGAATGGATTGGGAAAACCATTTAGAAAGAAAATCCGATCCAAAAAATCGAAGTGTATAAATCAAAGTGAAATAGCCGCATGTGAACAAAAAAAAACCACTAGCGAGAAAGCGAATTTTTGTTCTAACACCGTTTTCTCACTCAACTTTAAAATTAGAGTGAAAAAATTTCACGCCGAAAAGGCACTCGCTTCTTCGCTCCACTTCCTGTTTCGACGTGACCAAAATCACTACTCCAATTTGACTTCAAAAATCATAAAAACGTGTGAACAGATCTTAAAAAACAGCTCCCCAATACAATTCAAATTCTTTGAATTGTAGAAAACCAAGAGAAGGCCAATAATAGCCTTAGATATCACCTCCCGGCTATTAAAAATAAAAAAGAGCAAGAAGTCCAAAAAAGAACGCTCACAAGATAAAGAGAAAAAATAGAATAGAACATTTATTCAGGATGAATTAGGAAAACCGTCTAGCTTCCTCCAAAATTGCTGATAAATATTAGCCTTCTATCTGCTCTGTATCAGCACGGGAGATACTATGCTGAATCGGATGTCACCGGAGACACGGTAATTTTTGCAGCGTTGATTGACGCAATGTAGCGACTAACAACATTTGGTTGATATCGGCAAACAGTGTTTGATAATAAGATTAGCAAAAACCAAAATCATGAAAATAGTGTTTTCCAACTTCCATAAATACAAATGAAAAGAGATGACAAAATTCCCGAAGAAGCTCAATCAATAAGACATCATGGCCTGTTTATAGCCTGCACGTCAAATGTTTTGAAGCCTGGGACCCAGACTGGATGAAAGAAGAAACAATCCAAATCAAAGCCAATACCAGGTGTTTTAAACGAAATCTTAGAATCTCACATACCTCCGAAATCAATATAGAGATTCAGCAGCACCTGAGTGTTGAGCTAACTCTTATAAACAATACAATCAGACAATCAGCAACACGGATTATCTTATCATTAATTACATTAATTACGTACATTTACATTAATTACGTAATCTCAATGAGTATCAAACACGGTGTTACTGAGCGCTGTTCAAATAGTGGTTTAATCAAAACTCTAAAGCAAAAAATACACATTAACTATGACGCCATTATACCACAAAAATGAAGATGACTCAAAGCAAGAAAGTTAAGAATGGCAACTTTTCGCAGGTGGGTTGACGGTTGGTTTGTTAGGAGCTCCATAATCTGCATCTGAGGCTCTAGGACGCTGAGGTTTTACAAAATTGTTGATGCTTTTATACGAGTGCCTGTCGAACAATTAAGGTTTTATTTTAATTCATCCACATGTGACTTTTGAAACAGCCTTCTCGATTTCAACGTGCGTTCTCTGCTTTCCAACACTAATCTGTATTCATATTTTGTATCTTATTTTAATAGGTCAGATCGGCAAACGGAACCAGTAATAAACAAAGATATCTAGAAATGGCGATTTTACAATTACGTTTAACAAATAACGCTAAGCATTAATCAAAGTAAAGTATTTTATTTTTTCTGAAGAAAATGCTCTGAAGTAATTTCTGAAATTAGCCAAGCTCATATCGAAACTCACTATTTTTTCAGTAGATATTTCCCAGCTAATTGCGCTCCTATAAAACAATTATCGTCCAATTTGACGTTCCTGTTTCTTTTGATGTCAGTTAATCCCAACTACGCTGCAAGAGCTGAAATATTCAAACTAATTTTTAGGGTTGAAATACTCAAATCTACATATAGAAAACAATTCCTTTTGCAAATAGTAAAATAAGACTGGCCTGTATCATTTGAGAAGTTCAACCTTCCACCTGGTTATCTCTTCAAAATTATCAGCCTATCGGAGTTATGTGTCCCTTTATTGTTCATCTCAACCATAGTAAGAGAAATAGTAATCTGTGCTTTCAATAGCCCTCTAATCCGAAATGAAAATAGTTACACGTGAATTTTTCAAATGCTGCAGAAGTGTATTCCAATTAATAAAGCAACAGTCTTCTGCGCCGACATAAATTCAGCAGATGTCAACTGAAAAACGTTATCAAGTCTTGTCGAATCAAAAAATTCGATAATTGATCTTTTCAAAAATTGAATTATTCAACAAGTTTGTGATCCAACTTGCTCGGGCAAGCCTCTAGATGTATTTTTCTGCTTAAAGCACAATTTCTTTGAATCAGTGAACCAAAACTTTTCCACAATTGTTATTTGTTGGATCACAAAGTATTAGACTTGCCTGTTGAACTCTCGATAAATGTAAACAAAATCTCGATGGAATGAATAATTTTGTTCGAAAATCGCTTTATAACAGTATCTTCTAATATGAACAATATGAAAGAAAATGTATGAACGGTTTCACAGTCAGTGAAAAGCATACGCCATACAGAACATCAGAGACAGATAATGCCGCACTGGATTACTAGCTCCAATTCATGCATAATAAAAAAGCTCAATATACTAAAACAAACGACGAGGCAGAAACCGCATGTAGCATTAAATTATCGCATGCAGCAATTATTCAATTCCGAAAACCTGGTCACATAATTGTCAGAGCACGATCAAAGACGGTATCAGGAAAATTGATGAACACGAAAAATACTAACAACAGCTGCAGACTTTAAAAAAAAAACTTCAACAGTAGTGTGTGTTTCTCCGTTTGACTCCACGACGCAAAGACGCATCGGCCGTAAAGATGGAGTGAGAATTCTCTCGTTAGCTCTAGCGCCCGCTCGCCACATAGTGACTCACCGTTCGTGCTTCGCACTCACTCTCGCACTATAACTCACTCATCAATTCCCCACACCATCTTTCCAACCTCACCGTCCTCACATCATGAAGTCAAAGCGAAGAAACACACACTACTTGCCTCGCCGGCGGGCCAGCTACGCATATTGTAAAAATTAGAATTATTATTGATTAAATATATTCATATGCTGATAAAAATAATTGAATATATATGTTCACATAATGATAAAAAATAGTTCGAATGCCTGTATATCCGCACTTTGGCAAGCATATAATTTCTGCTATACTATGATAGATACCCCGTTATTCATAATCAAGATTCTCGTCATTACATTCAATTAATAAAGTTGATAGATATTCTTTAATCTTGAAAAGGTTTGATATTATATAATCTTTAGGAAACAAATTATTCAAATAACTTTTTCATACTGTTTAATTCTTCAATCATATTTCTAATAGAGTCAGGATTTAATTTATTTTTTAAAAGGAAATCATCTCTAAAATTTACATTATTATAATAACATGCAGTTTCATAGATTAAATGATTTATCAAAATCTTATCACTAAAATGTAATATAATACTAGGAGTAGTTTTCACAGCTGCAAGAACGACTGTCTCATCTTGTTGTAGTCTACTACTAGCATAGTCTATAAGCATACCACTATGTTCAACCGCTTTCAAAACAATTTCCTTATTATCTTTTAATTCATCACTTGCAAATTCGAACCATGCACAATTTCTATCAATTAATTTCAACATTAAATCTTTATCAAAAATTATATCTATTTCTTCATCATTCTCAATCATATTTAAATAATATTTAATTATTGTTTCTTCTTTTGAATATGTAAAATTAGTTCGCTCATATGGATCTTCTACTTCATCGCAATATTCATTCAAACACTTTTCAGATATCTCACAAATATTAACATAATCAATAAAATTTCGATTTATAGGAGAAGTACAATTTGAATTAATCCATTCAGCTAAACATTTCTCTTCATACATATAACCATCACTACACATAACAGGATTTCTGATTCCAATACTATTGATAGGACACTTCGGTACCATTTATATATACACAATTATTTGAATTAAAAATAGTTGAGAGTAAAATTGAAATAATTATATTAGAAATTGATAACAATACTAATAATACAGATATTAAATACAGAGCCAATCTAAAATTATAAAATTCATTATCAGTTTGAAACATCATTTATAATTAAATAAATTATCCAATTATAAATGAAAGTGAAATTATATCCAAAATCGCCAGTGCGAGTAGTAATATCAGGTCCATCAGGCTGTGGAAAAACCTGTTTACTAACAAAATTAATAACTGAAATAATTAATGATTATACTGAAATATATATTTATTCTCCATCAATCTATCAAGAAACATATTCAAAATTGATAGAATGTTTCGAAAAAAAATACCACCAAAATCAATTCCCAAAGTTTTGAAAAATAATAAATCTATTGATGACATTATTAGTGATGAAAAATTTGAACCTTCTGAAATCCATATATTTCCCTATCAAAACATTGATGAATTAAAATATCCAGAAGAATACGAAGCCGAATCAACTGCTATTATATTTGACGATCTCAATCAAAAAGAAATGGAAGATTCAAGAGTAGCAGCACAATTCAAAAGATCACGAAATAAAAATATTTCTGTTTTCATTATTAGTCAAGATTATTATGAACTACCAAAAAGAACAATAAGAGAAAACAGTAATGTTTTTCACTTATTCAGACCAAATAATAGTAGGAATGTTCAAAGTCTATATCAAGATAAAGCCAGTATGGATATGATTATTGATGAATTTAAATACTTATGCAATAGCTGTTGGCAAACTAAATTTCAACCATTGACAATCGATATGTCGAAAGCTAAATATTGTGGAAGATATAGAGTAGGATTAGATACTATTTTTGTTCCTAATTCTGATCCGTTATTTTGAAATTATAAATGACGTTTCATTCTCCTAAGAATGATGAAGAGTTAGAAAAAATCAAAACAATTATCGAACAGAAAAAAAATATCAAAAAAATGAATCTCAATAAGAAAATACAGAAACAAACACTAAATTATGATTTAGCTGAGCAATATGCTCCCATTACAAATCTCCAGAAAAAAACAACTGAAGATATTAAGAAGGGTCAAGAGGAACAAAAACTAGCTATTGAAGACCAAACAAAAGCAATTAGAGATCAAACAAATATAATGACTAAAATGCTTCCAGAATTACCAGAAGAAATGCCAGCAATACCAGATAACGAACCACAGATAAACGCCATTGATGGTGGTATTTCCCATAAAGTTAATCGTATAACAAACAATGGCAGCTATGCTAAGTTTAATTTTATAAAAAATGATTTAAATAATTATTCTATTAATGAAAAACCTTTTCAAATCGTTGACAAAAAATTAAAATTTGATAATAAAGAATATGAAAAATCTCCAAATTTCTTCGAATTATTTAGACCTAAAATAAATAAATTAGCTGCACTGGAGTTAACAAGGAATTTATCAAGTATAGAAAAAGAAGCTTTCCCACATTTTGTAGAATATGCAGGTGGATTGGGTAGAGATGTGAAATCTAAAATATATGAAGCTATTAAATTTTTACGAGAAAATCCCGATGTAATTAATGATTCTGATTCAGATTTCGATGGGAATGCAGAAAATTTTGGTGATTTAGAACTTCTACGTCAAGAAAGGGCACTTGAAGGTAGAGGTGTTGAAAATTTTGTTTTCTTATCATCAAACCCCGACACTCTCGTTGAAAGATTAGAAGTTCTTGTTGGTGAATATTTTGCAGGTAATAAAAACGCATACAGAGAAGCTTCAGCAATTTTGCACGAATTGTTAAAAATGGATGAACTTTCAAAAAATGAATATGAGAATGGAAAGAATATTTTCATTGAATAAATGAATGAACTTCTACCAGTTTTAGATTCTATTGAAAAAAATACTCGCCCTTTACCACAAATTCCTAATGAAGTTAGTTTCAAGACTGATTATTTTAAATTAACTTTTCAAGATAGTATTGACGTTTCAGATGGTGATTATATTATGGGAGTTACTTCTTTTAATACTTATAATTCTATATTCAACATAAATTCTAAAAATAATAAAATTGTTTATCATGATGGAGTCGAATGGAGAGAGATAATTTTTCCCTATGGAGCTTATGAGATTGAACAGATTAATGATGAAGTTAGTAGACAACTTTCTCTCAAACTTGAATTTGAAGAAAGCCCCATAATTATTGAAGCTAACACTGCCACACTTCATTCTATTATTCATCTTAGTGATAATTAGAAAATTGATTTTACACAGCCTAACACTCTTCGAAATCTTCTAGGATTTGAATCAAAAATCATATCAAATACATTTAATTATTCTAAGAATAAAGTTAATATTATCGATATACATCGTATTCATTTGTGTTGTGATTGTATAGTGGGATCTCTACAAAATGGTCAACCCTCAAATATTTTATTCACAATTATTTTAAATGAAGTTCCTGGTGCAAAAATTGTTCGTGAACCTAATCTTGTTCTTTATAAACATATATATAAAGATAAGATAGACAATATAGGATTTTGGTTTGAAGACAACAATGGAAATCGAAATGAAATGCATGGAGAATCAATAGAATTTACTCTTCATATGAAAAAGAATTCTTAATATATAAATGACTCTAAATCCAAATCCAAAGTCAAAAACAAAATCTATAATCCAACCGAAACCAATAAAAAAGACTAAGCTCACTAATGAAAATTATACTAAACTCAGGAAACTAACGGGAGGTGGTTTTGTTCGAACTTATAAACAATGATTTTGTCAATATAAATGGCTGAAAATTTTGTACAAATTACTACATCAGAAAACTACCAATTGGATAGACCTGAAATAATCGATAAAACGAAATATAAATCAGATTTTGTTGCATATCGCCCGACTTCAATGGTGTCTGTTAATGGAACTTCACCTTTCAATATTGTTATTCCTAAAGAAGATGTCTAATCAGATCCAAGAGATTCATATATAGATTTAGAAGTAGAGATTGTTAAAAATGCACCACCCGTACCACCTGCAACTGATCGGTATGCAAATGGGGACAATATACAACCGAATAATTTGTTTGGTATTAGTTTATTCAGAGAGATGTCATTAAAGTCATTTGGTTCAAAAGTATTAGAAACTATTGATAATGTTTATATTGCTAGTCTGATGTACAAACTTTTATCTGATAATGAAGAAGATATGATGATTATCTATAGGAAAGATTCGGGTGATGGAACAGAAATTGATGAAACAAAACGTGATAGATTAATCAACGATACACCAGAAAAAGGTACAGTTTTTACTAGAATCTATTTGAAAGATGTTTTTGGTTATATAGCTCATCTCGATAAAGTAAATTATGGTCTGGGATATACTCTAACAATGAAACGAGCAGATATTGGCCAAAGTATATATAATACAATCGCTGGTGATGCTGCTGCTAGTAATGCTAAAATAGAAATTAAAGATATCGCTTGGTATGTTAGACATGATACCCCGTCATTTGATAATATCTCTCTTGTTAATGAACATATTCTAGCAAAAAAGAACACAGAATGTTCATATGTAGCAAGAACGGTATCATCAAAACAAGTGAATTCAAATAATAAATGGAAAATGGAAATTGGATCTTTATCTGGTATTGATATTCCGATATATGTTATTGTATGATTTCAATCACAAGCAAGAACAGGTCCCAATCAACGACAAAATAATGCAATATTTGATAGGCTAGATGTTATTGAAGCTTCTTGTAATATTGGTTCAGTTAGGTATCCTGAACATGAATATCAAGTAGATTTTGATCGCAATATGTATAACGAACCCTACAATGAAATTCGAAGATTTTACAAAGACTATATTAAAGGTGAAGGATCACCAAACATTTCATTTAAAGATTTTAAGGAACTTTATAACCTTTGGGTATTTGATCTCAGAAACCAAAAAGATAATCCTTCATCACAACCAATTTCAGTTGATTTCAAATTTAGAGTAGGATATGATGCGGTAACTGCTAATTATCAAGCAACAGCTTTAATACTATCACAAAAGATTATTTCAGTATCAAGCGATGGTCAACGACAATTTGATATTATCTAAATGAATAATTTTATGAAACAGCATAATCTACAAAATAAGTCAACAAGTGCTAAGAAAATCATTGAAGTTGGAAATAATATAGGATTGAAAGATTTTAAAATATATATTAGAACTGAAAAACTAACAACAAAACAAGGTATTATAAATTTAACAGAAAACCCCAATAAAGGAACTCACTGGGTTGCTTTCTATGTCTCACCATTAAAAGAAGCAGTTTATTTCGATAGTTTTTGTGTTGAGATTCCAAAAAGTATAGCTAATCAACTAATTGAAAAAAATGGGAAATGGTGTGAGTCTTATGTTAGTTCCAACTCAATACAAAATATTAACGAATATAATTGTGCTAGTTATTGTTTATATTTCCTATATTTAATGAATAGTGGTCAAAGTTTCAAAAAGGCTATTATGACGATAATAAATGACTGATAAATTTGGAAGACCAGTTTATAAGGGAAATAGTAATAATGCAAATGGTGTTACTAAGAGTTATGTTCGAGCGAATTATATTGAATCTGAAATGGAAGAAGATATTGATATGAAACAGAAATTTAAAATTAAAAACTTAGTTGAGCCCAGTGATGTAAATGATGCTGCTAACAAAGCATATGTTGATAAAAATATTAATGAAAGTACATTACTAAGAATTCCAATATATGAACCACTAACAAATGATTATGTATCCCTTAAAGATACAGTGTCAGATAAGGTAGTTGAATTAGCTACTACAATTTATGTCAAAGACGATATCTCAATTAAAAATTATAAAACAAATGATACAATAGATTCAATTGATATTGCTAATCATGATTTTACTCCGGAAATAGTAACTCTACCAACAATACAACACATGGATAAAAAAATTGATGAAAGATCACTACTACGAATTCCTTATTATGAAAATTTTCAAAACGATTATATTCATCTTGTAAATGGGTTAACTGGAGTTAACTTTGCAACCACTGAATATGTTGATTCTAAGTTAAACAGAACTAGGAGATCAATAAATGAACATCCTGACATACTGCGTAAAGATTTGGAACACACATTTGGAAGTAAACTTGTATATAATAATTTTTATGAATAGTAGTGAGATTTCTCCAGATCACAGTTTTCTTGGAATACCATATACTATTTTCACAGTTACAGGACCAAATGCAAAAGTAGCACAAATTCATATTTCTAATCTTAATGTGAATATTGGCTCTCAATGCACACTACGATTTTTAGTTAGATCACAATCACTGAAAAATATTAAATTTGGATTCTCAAATCAATTTTCAGAACATGTGTTGAGTTATGATTTCGAGCTTATTGAATTAACAGCAACACATACTAACCCTAATGACTTCAATGTGTTTATTGATTTGGCTTCTTTTTCAGTGGGTGAGACAATAGAAATAGCTGCATTATATATTGAAGCATTAAACACTTCAGATCAAATAAATGAAAATATAGATTTAAAATTTCAACATAAAGTTATAAATAGTGATGATCCAACAGGTGAATATGATCTAGTTACTAAGCGATATATAGACTCACATAGTAATATTGTTTATAATAACAAAATAAACAACTTTGACAACAATAGACTAACAAATATTGCAACCCCAGTTAACACTAATGATGCTGCTACGAAAAACTATATCGATAATGATAACACAATTGTTAGAAATAAAAATAACAATTTCAATAATAATATAATTAGTAATATTGGAAACCCAGTTAATACTAATGATGCTGCAAATAAGAATTACATAGATAACCATAATAATACAGTATATAATAACAAAGAAAATAGTTTCAATAACAACAAAATTACAGATATTGGAAATCCAGTAAATGCAAATGATGCTGTCAACAAAGCATATGTTGATAGTGATTCAACAATTGTTAGAAACAATCAAGTTAACAATTTCAATAATAACAGAATTATGAATATTGGATATCCAGTTGATGATAAGGATGCTGTTACTAAAAGTTATAATGATGATAATGTAAAAGCAGCTATCTCAACACATCCATATGTTCTGAAATATCAATTAGAGAAAATCTTTGCATCACCACACATTTTTGATAAATTTTATAGGTTAAAATATAATGAATTTCCCTTCAATGGTGGTAATAATACAACAAGTTACACTGTTAATGATTTATCATTCTTAGGTGAAAAATACGAACGATATACGTGCATAGGAGGTAATAGTTTTACAATGCATATTCCAAAAAATAATCTACCAGAATTAATACAAAACAAAACTTATAAGATGACATTTATTATGCGTGGTGTTAATAATAGTATTGGTAAGACAGTTGGGTTAGGAATTTGGAAAGAAGGGGGTATGCAATCTGAAAAAAATTCAATATTGAAGGAATCTTGGTCTTTTGCAGAAAGTGAAGAAGTTATTAATAATGCTAATAAATTCAATTTCTTCTTACGGTTAAATGGAGAAAGTGCTAATCTCGGTATAAACGATGAAGTAGATGTTGTTGCTTTATATATTAAAGAAATTGGTACAATCAACAATTTCAACGACACAAGAATAACCAATTAAAAAATCCTGTTGACCCACAAGATGTTGCAACTAAACAATATGTACATAATCGCAAACGAGTTATCGAAATTAAATCAAAAACTATTATGCTATCCAATGGAAGAATAATTCGTGCAGGCTTAAGTGGCTCAGTCAATACCACTATGACACAAAATATTATAATTAACGGTAGTAGTGTAACAAGTTTTACTAAACCTTCGGGTGAAGATAGATCTATAACTATATTTCAAAATCCTATTGAATTATCAAGTGGTGATGAATTAACTTTCCATTCTAGTAATAGTGTTGATGTTTTTGCAATTTGGGTTGAAGTTGACCTGTAATTTGCTTAGATAAATGGATAACTATTATGTAATTTTCAGAAATGGTAAAATGATCGATTATCAATTGGTAAAAAATGGTGTGTTAAATGCAAATGAAAATGATACAGTTATTGAGTTTAAATTCGATCCAAATCTAACAAAATTATCACTCGACGAAAATAACAATATTGTTCAAACAAATATTATATCGAATGATAAGAGAATATTACAACTAGCAATGAAATATTTGCTAACTAATAATATTTTCAAATATGCTAATAAAGTTAACACTGGAGAATTAGATTATGACAAATTTATAAAACATATAGAAAATAGTCTAGATTTTAAACTATTAAATGACTAATACCTATAAAGACTTAAACAAAGATATTGAAGCAGATCTCATCTCAGTTAGAAAGAAAGATAATGATATCCGAGATTTACAATATAATTACCTAAAAATTAATTATGAAGGGGTGATTAAGAAGTTAAGTGATGATGAAGAGAAATTCAAGAAAAAATACAAAGCCCTAAACACAAAGAAAGGTGTTTCAATTATCGCAGGTATAATCAGTGGAATTTTGGGTGTTAGCTCTGGAATAACACTAACAGCAACAGGTGTAGGTGCGATCGCGGGTGTTCCAGTAATAGCTACTAGTGGTCTATTAATTTCGATCGCAGTTACAGCTATTAACGAATATATTTCTAAATTAAAAGAACGCTATATCAGATTAAGAACTTTTGTTAATAAAATAAGAGTTGATTATGAAAAAGTATTGAAGAAATCGATGGCTGACAAAGTTATTGATGAGAAAGAAGGTTTAGAACTGAAGAAAATATATGAATATTACTTGAATAATCAGAAGAAAATTATGAGTGAAACTAAAGTTAGTGTTGAAGATATTTTTGGTAGCATGGTTGAAAATGTTATTAGTAATGAACAGCTACAGAAATTGAGTAGTTTTTTAGCGAGTGTGAAATAAATGTGTCAATTAGAAAGTCGTTGTTTAAAAAAGAGTTAGACATTAGCTTGAAACCAATAAGAGAAATTGTACCGACTGCACCTCCTTTATATGATGAAGTTATTTGAAAAATAAGTTACTATATAAATATGATTGAAAAACAGTGTAGTAAATGCAATGTTGTGAAATCTATTAATGATTTTAATAAACGAGCTGATACAATCGATGGTATGCAGTATTACTGTCGAGATTGTTCTGCAGCAGGTGCGACAATATGGTTAAAGAATAATAAATTTCGTTATAATGAATATCAGAGGCAATATCAAAAAGAAAGAAAAGCAAATGATATTAACTTTAAATTAGCAAAAAAATTACGAACTAGATTAAGAAAAGCTTTATTGCATCAATTAACATCTAAAAATGATACTACAGAAGAATTATTGGGAATTTCAAATTCAGAATTTAAAGAATATATTGAATATCTTATGACTCCCAACATGAATTGGCTCAACATTCAACTCGATCATGTCAGACCACTATCTTCATTCGATTTAAAAGATATTGAAGAATTAAAAGCAGCTGCTCACTATACAAACATTCAACCGTTGTTAGCAAAAGATAACCTAACAAAAGGAGATAGATATCACGGACATGATATATGGTCACAATCAGAAAAACTATATGATTATGAAAATTGTAAGTATTATTCTCAGCTACTAAATGAGTGAATCTTATTGTGTAGCATGTCGAGCAAAAACTAATTCAATTAATGAGTCAACAACTGAAAAAATCAATCCAAGAACTAAAAGAACTATACAAATAATAAAAGGGCAATGTACAATCTGCTACAGAAACAAATCAAAGATTTTAACCAAATAAATGACGCGAGGTACAAATTTTCTCAAAAATTCAAAATGTGTATGCGGTAGAATCGGTGCAGCTAATAACCCTTACGGTCATATGAGTGGTAGTGGTAAGCTATACTTAAAGGGTAATTGTGGTTGCAAAAGAGTAAAAAGCTTACCTTACACTCACCAACACTTGGAAATGGAAGGTGAAGGCATTCGTAAATTCTTCAAAGGAGTTTATAATAAAGTATTAAAGCCAGTTGGTAAGAAAATAATTGCTAATCCTGGTAGAGCTTTACAGATTGCGACACAATTGGGCGCTGCAGCTGCGTCTAAAAATCCAAAAGCTATTGGAATGGCTGGCATGCAAGCTGGTAAGTTTGGCATCACTGGCAAAGGAGTGAAAATTGGTGATTTAACAACTGGTGGTGCTTTATATCTTTATCGTTAATTTAAATGAAAAAGGATTTAACTAAAATATTCATTGATGAAATTTATGATAAACCAGCAAAAAAGATTTATCCTACAAATAAAACTATTGTTAAAAGTATAGATGATAATTGGTCAGCAGACCTTCTCGATCTTGTAGATTATGGTGTGAAAAACAATAGAGGTTATCGCTATGTTTTGGTTTGTGTTGACAATTTTTCAAAGTATGGATGGACAATTCCACTGAAAAATAAATATGCAACCACGATTAAAGAAGCATTTGAACAAATAATAACAAATTCAAAAAGAAAACCAAACTTAATTGAAACAGATGATGGAAAAGAATTCGCTAACAAAATCTTCGAAACTTACTTAAAATCTCAAAACATTAAAAGATATTCTAGATATACATCGAAGGGTGCAGTTTTTGCAGAGAGATTTAACAGAACTATAAGAAATCTTTTGAAAAAACCAGTATTTGAAAATGGTGACGCTAACTGGATTGATACTCTTGACTCAATAATCAAAAAATATAATAACACAGTTCACAGTTCAACAAAAATGACACCAATTCAAGCTTCTAAAGTTACTAATCAAAAGAAAGTGTTAAATAACTTGCAAGATAAGCGGAAAAAACAAAAACCGAAATTTAAATTAGGAGACTTGGTTAGAACCGCTGACATTGATAAAACTTTCTCCAAAGGTGATACTACAAATTGGAGTAATAAGCTATATATGATAACAGAAGTAATTCATGAGACTATACCGAGTTACCATATTGATTTTTTGCCTGAAAGATATAATCAATCAATATTGAAGAAGTCAAAATTAACACTAGGTGAAAATGATCAAGTTATGTCAAATCTAAAAATAATTTGAATAAATTTAACTATAATAAATGAAATACATTAACGGAAAATTTTTTAAAGAACTTGAGAATGAAAAATATATAATTCATGATGGTAAAATTATGTTTGAAACAAAAATGCCAAAATCATTGAAAACTAGATATGAAGTTATATTCAATACTAAACTAACAAAAACACAAACAGTAGTAGAATTAGACGATGGGACACTACAGTTATTGGAATCACAGAACCAAAAAAACTTACAGAAGATGAAATAATTATGAAATATGCTACTATGTGTGTGAGCTGCAACCGAAGATTTTTTATTGAATTTCCATATGAATATAGATGTTTAATCTGTAATGCTAAAGCAATAAAACCAAAACGAAAACTAACAAAATTACAAAGAAAAAGACGAGCTAATTTCAGTAATAGATTTAAATATGCAGAGTTGAAAATATCAGTTATTTGTATGGATGTTATGCAGCTCTATCGTGAGTCAAATCCAAATTTAATTGCAGCAATTTTATTATTACTGAAGAAATCGAAATTAAATTTTAATGATACTTTATTTGAAAAATATTGTAATATGCTTGATAATTTAGGCTCTAGTGTGGTTTTAGATGCAAAAGGTGTGTGGGTGTTTGGATATGAAGCATTAAGGCTCGTTAAATGGTTACAATCAGATAAATATTATGATAACATTAATTATTTTGATTTAATTTACACTATAATGAATAAAGACAAAAACATAATAATAACTTTAGAAGTTTTTGATAGTATAAATGAGCTTACCAAGTGATAGTGATGGAGAGACTATATATAGTCATAGTGAAATAAGCAGTGATGAATCTATACACGATTCTGATTTTGATTTTATTGATGATTCAAGTAGTGATGAATCTAGTGATGAAGATTTTCAAGATAATAAATGTACTATTTTCAAGTCTACAGTAATAATTCGCTAATATGTTACTCAAATAATTTCGACAGCTTTGTCGAACTTGTAAATAACACTAATTTTGATTTTGATTATGTAGATAAATTCCGCTACCAAGTATACTTATTCAAAGATTCAAAACTATTAAATATTTTATTTTGAAAAAAAATATTTGAATAAATTGTTTCCTAATAAATGGAGACGCGAAAATGTGATATCTGTAATGTTGAAGTTCAAAGAGCTTCGTATGCAAAACACTTACGGAGTAAAATGCATGAAGATAATCAAAGAATAATTCCTTCTAATTTCTTTATAGAGAGTGAAGTGAAGCCTAAAACTGTTGTTAGAAAAAAAGTATCAACTTTGAAAGAACTATCAATGAAAAAGTTATTAACTATACAAAAGCCTAGTGAAATTGATTCTCAGTTAGCTCAGAAAATGATTAATCCTTATTATTTTTCTCAAAGATTAAATTTAGCCTACAAAATCGAACTAGATTCTCATAACATAAACCATCTCAATAGTAAAATTACAGTTCGAAGCAAATATGATCTAAGAATTGAAAATAGAGATATCAATAATATTTTTAAAGAAATGGCATTAATCTATGCAAGATTGATAGGACAATATAAATTTAAATATCAAGTTGTATTTTCAGCTCTATTTGAGAAAATGAATGAATTTGGTTACATTGAAAATAAAACTGAAATGTACATTAGTTTGAAATTAAATCACGTACTAACTTTAAGTGATTTGAATAACTTAACTATCAATTCTCAAGTGGAATCACAAATTGAAAATAAGCAAATGAAAGAATCAGGTTGGGTATTTGACAAATTAGTTTCAATGACTATCTATTTTTATAAAACTAATGAATTAAATGGGTCTTCATATGTAAAAATACCTCTAAAAAGTCAAGCATTATTAAATATACAGAATAAAGATAAACTTTGCTTTTTATGGAGTATACTAGCTCACTTACACCCCACTAATAATGGTCATCCTGAGAGACCTTCTAGTTATATAGAACATTTTAACAAATTAAATATTGAAGGATTTGATTTTACAAATGGATTCAAAACTTCAGATGTTAAGAGATTTGAAACAGCTAACAATCTCTCAATTAATATTTTCGAATTAAAATTTAACTTGGAAGGCAAACATAAGTTAGTACCTATTGAGCTTTCAAAAAATGAACATGAAACGACAATTGACTTATTAATTTATAAAAATCACTATGTTCTAATTAAGAAATTGCACACATTTATAGGTAATTCAAAATGTAAATTTATTTGAAGAAGATGCTTGAGTTGCTTTGAACATGAACATGTGCTGAAAAAACATAAAGATAGATGTCATCAACAGGATTTCACTGCAATTAAACTCCCACTCGATAAACAATTAAATTGGAAAAAGCATTATCAAAAAATATCACTATATTTTAGAATATATGCAGATTTTGAGTGTAATAACTCACCTGTAGAGTCGAATGTGGGGCCACAAACTACTAATATATATAAACAGAATCCAGTTTGTAATGGTTACTATATTGTAAGCGATTTACCCTAAGTATTACAAAGTGAATATAGATCAAATTTTGGTCATAATAATGTAGATTGGTTTGTAGATGAAGTTATTAAATTAGAAAACAAAATGAATTTCTATTTTAAAAATACTAATGTCGAACTGAATATGCTTCCCGAAGATGAATATAATTTTGGAAAAAGTGATAAATGCTGGTTTTGTGAGTTACCTTTTGAATCAGCTAAAGTTAGAGATCATTGTCATTTGACTGGTAAATATCGAGGAGCAGCATATGAAAGTTGTAACATCAATGTTAAGAAACAACAAAGCAATTTTATTCCAGTAATGTTTCATAATTTTAGTAAAAATGATTGCCATCTGTTTTTTAAAACTTTATTGAGTAAATCAAAATCACAGAGATTAAAAGTAATCCCAAAAACAAATGAAGAATATATTTCAGTTAATTTTGGTTGTATAAGGTTCATAGATAGTTATAGATTTTAACAATCATCACTTGACTCATTAGTAAAATCTCTACATGAAGATGATTTGCAATTACTCAAAAAGGAATTTCCTGAAGATATAGATCTCCTTAACAAAAAATTGGCATATCCATATGAACATTTCAAATCATTTGAAGATTATGAAGTTTCATTTGATAGCTTATCAAGGGATAGTTACTATAGTAAGCTTACAAATGGATATCCAAACGATGAAGAAATTGAACGCACAAATAAAATAATCGATGTGTTTGGAGTCAAAAATGGTAGAGAATTGACTGAACTATATTTGAAAACTGATGTAATTTTGTTAGCAGATGTTTTTGAAAAGTTTATTAAGGTATCTGTAAAAGAATTTGGTATAAATCCACTATACAGGGTGAGTTTACCTGGTTATACTTGGCAATGTGGGTTGAAATATACTAATGTTAAATTAGATACCTTACAGGATAAAGATATGATATTATTGCTTGAAAACAATATTAGAGGTGGAATAAGTAGCGTTATGGGTGATAGATATGTGAAATCTGATGATCATAAGAAAATATTATATATTGATGCTAATAATTTATATGGATATGCAATGTCTCAATCATTGCCTTATCAAGATCTAAAATTTGACTCCTCTATTGATATAGAAACTATATTATCAACTCCAGATGATTCTGAAATTGGTTATTTTGTAGAAGTTGATTTGAAATACCCAGATGAAATTAAAGATAAAACAAAGAACTTCCCATTTTGTCCAGAGAATAAATTTTCACCTACTGATAATTTTACAGATTATATGAATCTCAATAAACCTGAAAGTTATGTTAAATGTAAGAAACTAATTTGTGATTGGACTGATAAGCAAAAATATCTTGTACACTACCGATTGCTCAAATTTTATGTGAAACATGGTATGGAAATTACGAAAGTTCACGAAGTTATATCATTTAAGCAGTCCTGCTGGTTGGAAAAATATATTGATTATAATACCCAAAAACGAAATAAGACTAATGATGACTTTGAAAAAAACTTCTATAAATTATTGAATAATGCATTTTATGGCAAAACTATGGAAAATGTTAGGAATAGAATCAGAGTTGAATTTCTAAAGAATAATGAAAATGAAAAAATTTTGAAATGGCAATCTAAATTATCATTCAATGGCATTCATAAGTCTTATGCTCTAGAGGGTGATGTGGGATATAGTTCTTTCACTTTCAAACAAACAGAAGTTCTGATGGATAAACCTATTTATTTAGGATTTGCAGTACTAGATTTGAGTAAATTGCTAATGTATGAAACTTATTACGAAAAACTACAACCATATTTTGGTTTAGAAAATATTCAAAATCACTATACTGATTGTGATAGTATGGTTTTAAGTATTAAGACTGATAATATTATTAACGATTTGAAAAATCTTGAAGACTTATTTGATTTTAGCAATTTGAATACTAATAATGAATTATTCAGTAACTAAAATAAAAAAAGTACTTGGTAAATTTAAAATTGAAACACCTGAAAGTATTTGGATAGATGAATTTATAGCTTTGAGAAGTAAAGCATATGCATTCAAATGTAATAACAAATCTACTAATAAATTAAAAGGAATTACTAGAGCACAAGCAAAAAATATTAAATTTGAAGAGTATTATAATTGTTTATTTGGAAAAGAATATCAAATTACTTGTGATAACTATTTAATAAGATCTATTAATCATGATATGTATCTTCAGAAAGTTGAGAAAAAAACATTAAATGCATTTGATGAAAAAAGAAAATATGTTAATGCAATTGAAAGTTTACCTTGGTGAAATGTTAAATATTTTGAGAATAGAAAAAGTTATTTGAATAAATTGTTTGCTAATAAATGAACAACACAAACGACATTATAAAAGTTAATCAAGGTTTTCTTAAATATATAAATATAGAAGGAACGTATGAATATAACCCGGTGTATAATGGATATTCAAAGCAGGTAGACATTGATGAGAATTATGATCATCCTGTTGCAATATTGCTGCACACAAATCCTGGTTCGAAAGTAAATTTCAATCAAGATGGAGAATTTATTGGATTCTCAAAGAAGAGCAAAGAAGAACTTAATTTGAGGGATCGGGTTATTCTACAACAATAACTGTGTGTGTGTGGGTAATCGAACATTTGATTGAAAAAGGTACTAAGTTTCAATTATGAATCTATTTTTAGTATGTATATAGTTGTATTCAAAATGTAGACAGAGTGTGAACATATAGCGTAATAATTATTTTTAGAATAATATTAATGCAAAATTCAAAAAATTATGTGTTTGCCAAAGTGCGGATATACAGGCATTCGAACTATTTTTTACCATTATGTGAACATATATATTCAATTATTTTTTATCAGCATATGAATATATTTAATCAAAAATAATTCTAATTTTTACAATATGCGTAGCTGGCCCGCCGGCGAGGCAAGTAGTGTGTGTTTCTTCGCTTTGACTTCATGATGTGAGGACGGTGAGGTTGGAAAGATGGTGTGGGGAATTGATGAGTGAGTTATAGCGCGAGAGTGAGTGCGAAGCACGAACGGTGAGTCACTATGTGGCGAGCGAGCGCTAGAGCTAACGAGAGAATTCTCACTCCATCTTTACGGCCGATGCGTCTTTGCGTCGTGGAGTCAAACGGAGAAACACACACTACTTTCAACTTAAAAACTTGCAAATGAGCATAACCTTAGACGACATATGCAAGCAGTTTACAAGCAATATCTCATTTGCAAAAAAAGTGGAGCTCGAAGCGCATCTGTGAAAACATCACAATTCAACCCTCCCACTGTTTTGCTTGTATTGCTATAAATTTTTTTGCAGACAATCTCAAGTATATGGAAAATATGAGAAAAAAATCCAAGGATTCCCCTACGGAGTGCAGAGATCTTTTAATCAAAAATCTTCTATATACTTCCCTCCAAACTGCCAATCAGTGGTGTTCTAAAAACCCATGATATTCCAGTAGGAGAGCATGCTCTTTGATCCAAAAAACGCTCAAAAACTGAACATCTGTGCAACGATACAAACAGTTCACAAAGGTAAAAAAAAGTTGGCAGTCCGCCAGATCGGAAATATAGGCCAGCTGAGAAAGGAAGCGTGTCAATTTTACAGGATTAAGCTTATCTTGCTTCGTTGGAATGGTTGAACAAATGCTACCAGCCTTAAACAAATTTGCGTCGCATGGTAGCGTGTGGGGAGTAGATATTATTGAAAATATTGAACTACGCTCGCTGGGTCTCAACCGATAGCTGCTTCATCTTAACTAGCTCTAACTAACCAACTGAGCTTACTAGATGTCAATACTTGATGAATAATCCTTACCAACAACACGAGAAATGTTTTCTCTACAGTTACACAGCTGGCTATCATAACACATTCGATCCACGACCGATTGACACCCCCATGCTTCATGGAAACTAAGAACATCCTGTTACGTACAGTTCGGAAAACCCAAGAGCAAAACAAGGTGTTGGGAAAATCATGAGGCTTATGGATTTCCAACAAACAGAAAAATTTGTGCAACATCTTCTATGCGTTAGTTTTTCCCGGCACTCGAACACAAAATTGATTCCTTTCGGCATATCATATAGCCTAAACATCAGTGTCAACCTCGATTAGTTCTTGCTAAGTGATGGATCAATGCACCACTATGTTCTAATGACCAACATCAAATATATTCAAAAACAGCAGTGCCTAGACACCACTTGTGTCCTAACTGTTCACTTTAGCACTCCACTGGGCACACAAAAACATATATCAAAACATGCAAGCAATTATAAGAACGCCATGAGCGGAACACAAAACATTGAATCTAAAATCGTTCAGTGCCGATAGTTTGCATTAAATCTCAAATTTTTTTGAATCTGCAGTCAATCATTGAATCAAACAGTTGCCAGTAGAGCTTATAAAGAATAGAACTGTTTTTCTTTGATAGCATATGTGGTCCGAATGTCAAGGTTGAATTTGTTGAGTCACTCGAGCAATTAGACAGGGATATGTGAGTAATGTGTACATGGTACCTGCAGCGGTAAGAGGAGATATGAAAAAATTGTGTTCACTGCTGATATGTGTTCATTATTGATATCAATAATTAATTATTGATTGTTCGTTAATTATATCAATAATGAACACCATAATTTTTCAAAATTCTCTCCTCTCTTACCGCTGCAGGTACCATATACACATTACTTAGGTACGACGCCAAAGAAGAACACAAGAATTCTTCTGGCGAACCAGCATTTACTTCAATTTTCAGAATATCGTTTTATGACCGGGATCTCTCAAAATTTCCAGTTCCGTTGTTACCACCGAGGAAAATAGTAAAAAATAATAGTGAGAGAGGATAGCGAAGTTCCCTAATTCCAGTTCAAGAGCTTGAGAATAAATTACACGTATCTCATTACAATTTAAGGCTTTTCTCCCATTCGAGATATCCATCACAAGACAATATACCAATCAAATTAAAAATATATATTCGATTAAAACACTATTTAATAAGTTCAGACCATCCCTCCTTAATGAGAAGCATTCTGCTGCGTCTTTTCATTAGAATTTATTCACGCACCTATGTGGCTTAATCGATAAATCAGAATCGAAACAATCTTTTATTTCGAAAACTGTGTTGCCTTTTAGTATGCTTATTTCTTAGCATCTATCGCAATAATTTTTCATCCAGTTTCCATTGAGAGAAACGGTTTGAAACATTAAATATTCACCAACCAGGATTGCTTGATCTGTCATTAGGTTGTTTCAGCAGAGGGGTTTTCACAGACTCCATTTCAAATGAAACAGGTGATGACGCATTACTCTGCTTTGGAGGCACGTCGTCTACGGGAGTTGGTATGGTATCTTCATTTTCTGCCATTTCATACTCAAATTAAATTACAAAAAACTGCAAGAATATTAAGTAGCCAGTTTTTGGCACTTATATGAAGTTGTCAAACTCCACTTCAAAGTTTGCAGCTTTATTATTACACAAAATTAAATCTGAAAAGAACATTGTACAAATTATGACGGAAAGCGAACTCAGTTATAATAGAATCATCAACTTTCTCAGTTATCAAAATTGAAAAGCGTACAGCTATTAACTCAAAAGTGTAAAATTAAAATAGTGTGAGTAATAGTAGTATTTTTAGTATTTGACTCGTAAAATCCCCAATATTGACAATGCTCGGATCCGTTTGTGCCCCCCCCCCCCCCCACTTAATGGGCGCATACTATTTGTACTCATCAGACGCACATGCAATATTTTTCCATAATGCTTTACTATGTAGTACTATTATGCAATATTTTTCCATAATGCTTTACTATGTAGTACTATTATGCAATATTTTTCCATAATGCTTTACTAAGTAGTACTATTATTAGCAGAGTAGACTTCAGAGCTTGAGCTAGAGGTGGTTCCCCCTTTTAAGTTCAGTTTCCACATCTGCATAAAAGTCTCCACGTGTATTTGTTAGTCTCATGGTACTTTTTCTTGTCATAACTGGTGTTACATACAAGGTTAGGTGATCATTGATAACTTTCTCGGATTCTTCCAATAAGTCTGGGGTTGACCTCGATAAGAAAGTTAATTTATGGAAAGTTAATTTATGTTCCAGAAAGCCAGAAAGTAGTAGTAGTAGACGAGAATTCGGTTTCCCGGGGATTCAATTTGCGCCCATGTGTTAGTCCAGTTTCAGTTGTCAAGTTTTTTCCAATTGTTACAATTGTCACATCTGCAAATTATACGCCAAGAGCATTTGCTTGTTAGGCGGAATTGAGTTGTGAAAAAGTGCCAGCATGCTTTTGGGATAGTGTGTTTGTTTAATTTGCCTCCAAATCTTTGAATATTTCTATTTGCAACGTTGTAGTTCTTTCGTTCGGTGGAGGAAGTTTTCATCAGATTTGAATAGTCGGTTAAATTCATCGGATTAGCCTAATTTTTGTGATAAACATAAATAGCGTTTGCTATTTGATAAGTTAGTACTTCAGATCTTGTTTTGGCCATCTAGTGAGGAAAGACCGGTGGCAGAACACACCCTGAGACACCCGTCAGGCATCAATATCACCAGGTTGTTTCTTCCTATCAAATTTTTCAATTGTTTCATAAATATATTTTCAAAAAATCCATTTGATCAATTGTTCTCCATGTACTGTTATATAGTGATTCTTAGGTGAATGTTGACTCCGCGCCTCAAGCCGAAGAGAATTCCAGGCTTCTCAAGGAGATTGGCCATCGGAACATCGCATCGCGGACGAAGTACCTGGACCCTAAGCAGTCAAAGGCGACGATACACTTCTGAGGTGCTACCCTTGAGGACTTGACCGGAACTCTTTATCAGTATAGATCAAAGAAACTACACGCTGAAACTGTAATTGCTGGTTTTAATGATCACGACACAAGCGAAAATGAATTTTCAAATAACTGGAGAAAGTTAATAAACACAATTATTGACACATCCCATCCAATCTTCATCTTTGTCACAAAAAATATTGGCTTCACAAAAAATGCTTTTATAAATAATCAAATTAATAATCTAAACTATGCTCTGTAAAAATCAATTAGTATTTTTATTCAAACAACCATTCAAATTGTCTCCCCATACATCAATCTTCTTTTTAACAGGGTCTGTAAAGATAGTATACCTTTCTCTTTCTATGGTAACCATATGTTTTCTTGTAATTTAACCCGCATGTTTGAACTCTTCACTCATTAGTAAATCATAGGTTTTCAGACTACTAACAGCCTCCTTTATATATATCTCACCCACAAGACCCAGCAGGCACACTGTTCAAAATGTTCAAACCATCTCAGAGGTGGAGGGGTTTGGTGTTACTCGTGCGCCACCTACCAGCACGTTAAATGTAGCGGACTCAGCTCTAGGCGTGAACACCATGAGAACTTCCGCGTCGTAAGTTGCGAAACTGAAATAACTCTAATCTCCTCACGGGCAACTCTAAACCATGCAGCCATGCGACCATCAGCCAGACATCGCAAGCCTCTTCGGAAGCTTGTCCCGAACCCTGCAGTTGCTGACTGAACCTCGAGGAAAGCAAGAAAAAGCTTATGAAGAACATATAAAATCAAATTGTTCATTGGAAAGCAATCTTTTCATGCTGCCAAGAAACAAGACAGGCCTTAAATTCACCGATACCTTGAATGAAATCCTGTCTGCCACTTTAAATTGTTCTAAGGCAGAAAAGGCAATGTACTGCGCAATGGTGATGACTCGTCTCCTTCTAGCATGAATAAGAACGAAATGGTGACTCCTGAAATAACAAAACCGTTGCAAGACTGTTAGATCAATGGATAAAGTAGGACATAGATTCACTGTTTCTTGAAGCAATAGCTATCCAGGAATGGTTGAACAGAACTAAATCAAAATGATCTGTTGACAAATACAAAGATTTTGATAATCGCATGCCAACAGTGAAAATTTTCCAATGCCATTCGAAGTCTTACAGAAGAAGCGATGGGTGCTTTCCTTTCTTTAACTGACAGAGTTGAAAAGAAAAACAGTCCTTGATGTTATACGGGAGAAAAATGCGGAACCACGCAAAGCCAATTTGAATTATCTATTGAGCCATGAACATCCAAAAACATTACCATACCATCAATCTATATTTGAAAAAATCAATGCCTCAATTGTAAGTCTGCCATGAAGACGCATGGAAGCCATGGCCCTTCAGGCCTTGATGCCAACGAATGGCGAAAACTTCTGACATTCTTCAAGTCATCTTCAACTGATCTATGCAAAACAACAGCTAAAAAAGCAATACGCATAGCTACGTCTCATATAACTTTCCTTCTCCCATATAATTCATGTCGTTTGATAGCTCTTGATAAAGGCCCCGGTATACGACCAATAGTATTTGGGAAAGTCTTCAGGCGAATTATTGGAAGAACTATTGTCAAATGTTTTGAAACCGACCTTAAGATATAAGCTGGTGATCAGCAACTACGTATGGGTCAAAAAGAAGGAATTGCATATGCAACTCATTCATTGAGAGCAGATTTTAAAAACCCAGATTCAGAGGTGATCTTGCTTATCGACGCAAAAAATGTTTCAATAGTCTCAACCATGATATGACCTTTCAAAAAATTAAGAAATTATGCCCTTCTCTCTATCATAACATATGTAATTCATATCGTGAGCCATCAAATTTGTTTAATATCAAACAAACAATGTTTTCTCAGGAATTTACAACCCAGGGCAACCCCCTTGCGATGTCGATGTATGGAATTGCCATTAGCCCCTTAATTGAACATTTTGACAACTGCTTCACAGTTCAAATGTCGTAAGCGGACAATGGCAACGGTGTCGGCTCTCTTGATATCTTGAAAAAGCTTTTTGACTCATTGAAAAAACATGGTACTGCTTTCGGTTACCATCTTACCAAATGACACATCCTTACCAAATAAAATTTTTTTGAAAAAACACAGCAAATTTTTGATCACGACGAAGTGGAAATAGTTGACGGTTGTAGAGTACCTGGTAGTGTAATAGTTTCTGATAATGTAGAAAAGAAATTTTGTAGGAATATCACTAAAACAGAATAAACCGTTGTTAAAAAACTGGCCGCTCATGCCATTGTTACTCCACAAAACGTTCATAAACCGTTCACTTCATCGGTTCAGCGTAAATTGACCTTCCTAGCTTGTACATCATTAAACATTGAAGACCTGTTAAATGAATGTGAGAATTCAGTCAACGATGAGCTATTACCTAATCTATTCAAGGATCCCGCCTAAAATCAAAAATGCCGGAATAACTTTTCGTTGCCGATAAAGTAGGTTGTACTGATCATCCTTAAACCTGAAGATCGCCTTAAAGAATATGGACGATCAGTTCAACAAGTCCCTTATCCCTATATCTGCCCGAAGCTGAACTAAAGCAACAACAAATCTTACAAGAAATAAAAAAAGGAGGAAGAGCTAGCTATCAAATCAATAAAGACGAAATTAAAAGCGAAATCAATAACAACAGATTTGCGCACTTGACTTAGCTATTGAAAAGGGAGCATAAAGATGGTTAAAGGCTATGCCATTGAATCCATATCACTTCGACCTAAAAACTGAGTTTTGTGATGGCATTGCCCTTCGGTATGTCTGGGACCCAGTGAAAAAGCCATCACTATGCGCATGCAAAGAAATCTTCACTGCGAAACATGCCCTCCACTGTCCGAAAGAAGGATACACGCACCTGAGACATAATGAACTTCGTGATTCCGTTGCAAACATTTTAAGGGATGTCTGTCATGATGTCGAAATCGAGACTCATCTTCAGCCGTTGCAAGGGGAAACCTTTGCTCTTAAATCAACGACACCTGACGATGATGCAAAATTAGATATCAAGGCAAACGGATTTTGGGAATCGAGGTTCAACAGAATTTTTTTTATGTAAAAACTTTCAACTCGCTGGCAGAAAGTTGCCCTGAAAGCAGGAGCGAAGCCTACAAGTACCATGAGTCTATTAAAAAGAACAAATATGAACAAAAAAATTGAGGTTGAGAAAGCAAATTTTTGTCCGCTTGTCTTTGCATGCAGTTCTTCTGATTTAAAATTAAAACTTCAAATTCTGCCAATAAAATTTTTCTTGGAATACAAAGTACTAAATTTTTTTATGAAACTTACCAGTAACCAGCTTCCGATTTTCGAAAAACTGCATTTACCAACATCAAATCTACGCTACAGCCAACGAATCAAAAAATACTGCTTCAATCACAAAATAAACTCATCTGCACTAGAAAACTCTATCCTTAATATCGGCTTAACCATTCATAATAAATATCTTAACGTGATTTTTTTTTAATAAACATAATTGAAATGGATGCAAGACCACTAGTTCTAAAGAAACATCTTAAAATGCTTTTCTTTCATTTACTTAAATAAAACACGAATAATGCGTCGTACGGCAGGGCATCATGGAAAAGTTTTAAGTTTTCATAGTACCACTGTCTTCTCAATTTAAACCGTAATATATTTAATTTATTTCATTTATACTCTGATCTACACAGCCCATTTAGTTTGTTTTGCTGTTTATAACTTAATGGGAATTCAATGTGTTTTTTTAAGGAATCTGAAGGTTGCCAGAAATCTAGTAATGAGCAGAATTGGTTTATCACTGGTGATAAAACTTATATGATAATTCTTGTAGTCTAAATCTAAAAGATCAGGGGAGTAAGTACTAGGTGACACCGTTATTTAGTAGATACATTGGGGTAATTCGCATTTTTTTTTAAAAAAAATGACTGGGAGATTTTTCGAAAAGTCAGTCTGAGGGAACACATTCAGAACTACCGAGAAATATATCAGTGTTTTTTCAGATTGCGTTAATTATTAATTAATGTTCACTCAGCTACAGATTACACTCCCTAATTCTCAGAATTTTAATTTATTAATTTGCCAGGTGAACCAAGTTGTTTTGTCTAAATTTTTATTCTCTGCCGTAGTAATTTCCCAAATTCTGACTCTTTTTTGTCACTGTTATGCAGAAGTTCCATTTTTGAAGCGAAATAACTTGAACTCAATTAAAATTGTGTTTATACAAATCTTTTACCTCAGCAGATCGAACCCAGTTTTTCGCCGCAACAACTGTTGTCAACAAATGTTATCAATATTTGAAATACAAAATATTTTATCAATCTTTACAATAGAAAATAATAAGCGGATTAGATTATATATTTTTCACCCGATAACAACGCCAACTAATACATTTATCTGGACTCGTTTCAGAACTGGATCAATCATATTCAAATAGCTTGGAAAGCTTTCTTAATACTTGATTTGCAGATCAAGTGTTTAGAAGATGTTTACAAATGTCACTCAATTAAGTTATTCCTTTATTTGGGTTTAAGAACTTAAACTCTGCATTTTTGGGAACTCATGGAAAAAGTATAGAACAACTGTGGAATGTTTGTCTTTGAATAAAAGGAGGACAATTGAAATCATGAATCACGAAATTCTTTCGAATGTTTGTTGCAGAACAGGCACACACGGCAGCTACTGCTTTTAGCCGCAAGAAAAAAAAAAGAACATTGTTAATTTCCTCTGGTACACATAAGTATAAAAAGCAAATGGTAAAAGAGGCAATGTAAAGTTAAGAATATAAAATTATGTAAAATTATAAAATCATTAAATTACTTAACTAAAAATTAAATTACTTAACTAAAAATTTGACCTTACATTATTAAAAAATGGCCTAAAATGCGAACATAAAATGTTCTCACAATTTTATATGTACATCGTGAAGATTTAAAATTAAAATTAAAATCTAATGCTCTCAATATCATCTTTAATATCAGTTACCTTTGGGTCCTTCAAAAATTCTTTCCAAAAATATTCTTTCAGTTGTTTTTTTAAGGAAGCTTTCGATGTTGTTTTCAGTCTAATATTAGAAGGCAGACTATTATAAATTGGAATGGCTTGTGCAATAAAAGAATCAGTTAAAAACTTATTGTTCTTTCTTATATCGAAAGTTACTTTTTTTGACCTGTCATGTTGTTTTATTCTCATGGTAGAGAGAGGTTCAATTTTATACGCTGGAAGATCGTTGCTGAGTAAGCGAATAAAATATTTTGAGCAACGATATTTCAAGAGAAAAGAAACTGGTAGTATTTTGTTGCGAAGTTTGAGATCTGTAGACCGATCGTATTTTCTCCTATTAAAAATGGATTTTATTCCCCAATTCAATTGTTTTTCTAAAGTTGTGAGTAATGACTTTTGCAACCCTATCAGAATTAGAGCGGAATAATGTAGATGACTTATTACTATTGCATTAAGTAATAAGACTTTCGTTAAACTTTTACTTAGTGTATTCAAAACTTTTATTCCACAAGCCATTCTCTGAAGAATCTTTTTCACTTCTCCATCAAATTTTAGTTTGCTGTCTATAATTACGCCAAGATACTTCACACTATTTGATTCTGCTATTCTTTCATTGTCAACATTCACAACAGTATTTGTTAACCTCTTCCTGGTGCTGAACACAATATATTCTGTTTTTTGTTTGTTCACTACTAACTGGGACTTTGCAAAAAAATCAATAATTTTTGAGATGTTATGTTCAAGTTTTGTTTTTGCCGATATTTCATCAGTGTCGGATGTAAAAAGAAAAGTGTCGTCTGCGTACTGTACAACCGTGCAATCCTCTTCAACAATCTTTGCTAAATCGTTGACGTAAATGTTAAGTAATAGAGGTCCTAAAATAGTACCTTGTGGAACTCCTCTCTTCAAATTTATCCAGTCCGATTCAATTCCATTCAGAACAACTCTTTGCGTTCTTTTACTCAAATAATTCTCTACTAAATTGGTAGCATGTTCGTCGAAACCTATATTTTCTAGTCTCCGTAACAGTATTTTGTGGTTTATAGAATCAAAAGCCTTTGAAAGATCTAAAAACGCCCCTGTAACATTTTTTTTCTTGTTGAGTTCTAATCTTATTTGTTCTGTCGATTTCAGGATAGCATCAATTGTTGAAATTTGTTTTCTATAACCAAATTGACTAGCCGACAATAATTGCTCCCTTTCGAGGAAACTTGTGATTTGTGAACTGAACGCCTTTTCAAAAATTTTTGACAAAGCAGAAGTGACAGAAATAGGTCTATAATTGAGTGGGTCTTCGGGATTCCCTTTTTTGAAGAGTGGAGTTACACAAGCTTTTTTAAGATCTTCTGGAAATTTTCCTTCTGTAATGAATTGATTAATGAGATAACATAGTGGTTCTGCCAGCCATAAACAGTTTATCATTTGTTGTCTCGTTGCGTAACTGTCGTTATTGGATTGGCAAGATGTCGCAACAAAGAGATTATAGATATTCACTACTGTAACTGAAACAAAAGTTTGAATTCCAGTAGACACTACCACCCACTTTTAGCTCTTTTCGATTTGATGGGTTACTTTTTCTGGCCAATCCAATAACGACAGTTACGCAACGAGACAACAAATGATAAACTGTTTATGGCTGGCATGAACCATATTACTCGAGCCACAGCCTTTTTTACATTGCAAAGCAACCAAACGATGAAAACAGATACCTAGAAGAACTCAACTTGTTCTGGATACATCAAGTGTTCTCTGTTGAAGGTCTGGACATGCAGGAACTCGCTTCTGACTACAAAGACATTGAGAGCTCCTTGTCATCAAGCAAAAATTGGAAACAGATGCAGATTAAAAACGAGGATTTTTAGTCACCAAGATGGATTCTCATGGCTCAACCAACAAAATCAGGATTGATTAAAATTTTCAGCAAATAATTTTAGAAAGAAACTCAAATAATTGTGAGAAAAATCCTCATTTAAAAGTTCGGATCTTTTCCGTTTGTGCCCCCCCCCCCAGTACGTTATGCTCCCCCCAGTTACAGAGCACGTGTCATTACATAGTAAATCATTATGTAAAAATATTGCACGTGCATCTGGGGGTTGCAAATAATATGCACCCACTAAGCTGGGGGGCACAAACGGAAAAGATCCAAAAGTTCTGTATTGACTTGGTAAATTGTTCCATTATTTGGTCCTTGAAATAATGTCAGATATCAAATGTACTTTTAGAAACCATTAAATCGTCTTACTTGAAATGATATCTGGACAAATGGACCAAAAACACAAAAATGAGCTGAAAAAGAGCAATAACATTTCTACATCAAGATAAGTAGTGATGAGAAAAGTTAGATATAAGAGCTTTGTGCATTGAAAACATTTAGTTCATATTACATAGTACTTTAATTCATTTACTTTTTCCGAGTTCATTTAGTGGACAACATTACGGAAAATAAAAATGCAACAGGTATACCCTCAGTAAATACAACTGTAGTTCGATTGTGAATTAATGAATACATAGCAACGTATTAAGCAACGTGTTATTCAGAAAACAACGTATAAGCAATGTTTTAGCATTAGTAATGATCAAGACAACAAGTGAAAACTTAGGCGGCAAGATTTTTTGATGCTCATATAACAGGTTTTTTCGTCTGATGTCATTGTCGTCAAATCAGTTGGTATTCAATCGGCATATGTCTAGAAAACCTAAAGATATTAAGCCGAAATCTAGCTTAATCGATACATATTGTGGTTATATTTAATTAAAATTAGGTGAAATGAACTTTTTCGCAACTTTCTACATATATTAGAACTTATTTAAATCTTATTTTAAAGATTAGAAATACTCGATTCTGATTGTCTAAAATTCATTATTTTATTTACTTCGTAACATCCTCCGGCCCGGAAGAAGATGTTGGGAAAACTGGTACAAGTTTTTCAAGCGGACGGACGAGTGAACCGGTCGACGTACGTAAAACGGCGGAGCGCGCGACGCTATTGGAGCCATAACGGAGTTCCACAATCCGAGCGGTAGGGTAGTAACCCCTAGGGTTGGTTTCCTCAACTATCCGAACCAAGTCACCGGTCTTAAGGTGTTGCTCGGCAGGCGTCTGCCACATAGAGCGTCGGTTCAGCGTCGGTACGTACTCTCAGCGTCGGTGAAGAGGAAGCCCCACTTTTTCTCAGTAGTACGGCGGACAGTAACATAGAATGTCCCAAAGTACTTAACGCCAGTGTTCGTGAAGGGATGAGACTGGTAAGCAAGTCGTCTCTCCTTAGGTAAGTCAGACATGATTGGTTGCATAGTTACAGATTGGAATTCTCGGCATCTCAGGCAGTGTGCTTTGATGTAACGCAAAGATGATCTTAGTTTCAGTACTATATAGTGCTCCTGCACAATTGATCTTAGGTATTCAACGCCTTGATGATAATGCTTTACGTGGGTGTGTTCAAGGAACAGTTTTACAAACGGATGACGTGCATATAAGATGATTGGGTACTTTACGTTAAATCCAACTTCCATTAACCGGTTGATGTGGCCCGAGGAACGGATTAGCCCATTTGCACTAAGGAACGGTGAAAGTGGAGCAATTTGGCGACTCCGTTTTACAGATTTATTGTCAAGAAGATCTTTTCTTCTGGGTTCAAAAGACTCTCCTCGCAGCAAGTACTGTAGATGACGCTCGACTTCGTCAAGCTCAGTAGGGTCAGTAATGCTACCATCGAATTTACGGTAGCCGGCATGTTTCGGCAAAAGCCGGAGAACGTATGCGGCAATGCGCAAGTTTTTTTGATAAGAACTAAACTTATCAAACGGAAATATGGAAAGAACACGAATTTTTTGTTTTTTGACAGATGTAGTCAGAGATACAGTGTTCTCTATAGTGACCGCTTGGTTGACGCCAAGTTTGATTTTTTTTAATGACGTCTTTGTTCGGTACAAACGGGAAGAGTGAATTAGTTAGGAAATGCGGACCTTTGACCCAAATGCTTAGTTGCAAAATTTCAGCGGACATTCCACGCGTGCCAGCGTCAGCTGGATTATCCTTAGTTGCGACGTGGTTCCATTGGTCAACGCTGGTATACTCCAAAAATTCGCAAACACGGTTTGCAACAAAGATTGGTTGCTTTTCATTGGAGTTATTCCATTGGAGAACGGTCGTGCTGTCTGGCCACATGAATACTTGGTTAAGAGTTACAGTAAGTGCTTGTGTAATTTCCCTCTTCAGTCGAGAGGCAAGTAGAGCTGCTTGTAATTCCAATTTTGGGACAGTCAATACTTTCAGTGGCGCCACGCGCGCTTTCCCAAAACAAACGCAAGATCTGTTTTTCCTTCGCCCGTGGGAGTTTTTACTCGGGCTCGCAAGAATGCGACCGCACTGAAGATATCCAGGGAACTGTCACCGAACATATGCAACTCTATATTATCAAAGGGTCCACTAAAGTAACTTCGGGGAATTTTGATGGTTTCAAGCTTTGGTAAGTCGGCACTCCAAACCAAAAATCTTTGAACTTTGTCCTGTCGAAGCTCTTCGTCCCATTGTTGTCCTGAGAAACGCCAGATGTCCTTTAAGAGCAGTCGAGCACCGACAGTAAACGGTGCGACAAGACCAAAGGGGTCAAAAACTTTCGAGACAAGACTTCGGATCAAGCGTTGCGTGAAGGACTTGGTGATAGCGCAGCTTGTACCCCTACTCACAACCAAAATGTCATTACTGTGATCCCACATTAGCCCTAGCACATGCGATGAATCCTCCTGACATGACACAATTACCTTGGGCTCAGTAGATTGAGGAGAACCATCAATTCGGTCAACCAGATTTGGCACCTTGCTTACCAACTTTGTAAGCTTGAACTAACCGAGATTGAGAAGATGTACCAATTCCTTCGATCTATTGATGGCTTTCTCAGGAGACTCCACTGAGTCAAGGTAATCGTCCATATAGAAGTTTTCAAGGACGGTTTTTGCAGCTTCGGGGTAAAACTTGGCCTTGTTGCTCGCAGTGCGTTGTAATGCATAGTTGACGCATGTGGGCGAGTCTTTAGCGCCGAATAGAGTGCGCGTATATTGATACACTACAACGTTAGTTGTGGGGTCCTCCCGCCACAGAAAGCGAAGTGATGGTTGATATGATGGTAATACACCAAACTGTAGAAACATTCCATCGATGTCGGCAGAGATGGCATATGGATGTTGTCGGAAGCGATGAAGTACGTAAATAAGGTTTCGGAGCAGATCAGGGCCAATGGGCAAAGATTTATTCAGTGAGGCACCATGAAATTTTGCTGCTCCATTGAGCACCCTACGCACCTTACCCGGTTTGTTCGGGTTTAAAACCGGATGGTGGGGTAGGTACCACTCTTTATTGGACCGGCTCTCAACCTTGTGAGCGTCCGGAACCTCAATTACATACCCCTTATTTAGATCTGAATTGATGGTACTATTATACTTCTCCCTAAGGTTTTCATCCTTGGTCAATAGTCTTTCGAGAGACTTTAGTTGCACAAGGGAGGAAAAGTAATTATTTGGGAGCTTGGTGTTGTCGGCTGCCAACAGAATTCAGACATTGTATCTCAAGCCATTGTGTATGGTGGTACTCTCAAGGATTTCTTGAGCCCTCGCGTCTGCTGCAGATCTTGAGTCGACCTACTTGTTTTCCCCGATTAACTCAATGTCGTACCATGACTTTACTTGACTTGTTAACTCATTGTCATGTTCGATATTCACTTTTATGAACGTTGAAGTTAAACAGGAACTTGATGGTAACGGACCGCTTAAGACTCAACCTATGGGTAAGCTTACGGTAACGGATGAACGCTTCTCATCGGCAGAGAAGTATTCTAACGGCGGATGGCATGATAGACATCTTGTCCGAGTGTCATCTCAATGTCTTTATAGGAATATGTCACGGGATCAAGGACTGCTAAGTGTGGGTAAGTCTCTTGCAGGGCCTGTACATTAATTTTGTCAGAGCCGACGTTCAGACTCTCTTTAACGAAAAGGTTGATCGTAAATGGTTCGAAATCCTGATGTTCTCTCAGTTTCACAGTATCTTCAGCAACCCTAGCATCAAATACTTCTTCGGTATTAATACCCTTGACAGTTAGCTTTAGTGCTTTACCGTGCAAACCAAGTCTATCTGGTCTATCTGCGACACTACTGGCCACCCAAGAGTTACTGCAGGTGGTATCACACAAAACCAAGGCCCTGGTATCTACCCCGGACGAATCGACCAACTGCAATTCCATTATCTGAAGGAGCCCCTTAACATCAGTAACAGATGACATTGTTGTGGTCTTAATAGGCTGCAGTTGACTAGAAGTTGCTTTACTTTGACCTATGTTGCCAGAAGGCTGAATGCTATTGAAATTTGTTGACTGTTTTGATGGGAAAACCCTATCTGCTCAGTGCAATAGCGTGTTATGCGAACTATTGCACCCCTCTGCTCGGCACTTTCTCGTTTGAAGCTTATACTTTGAGTTCTCTTTCTCGGTTGAGGCACAAAAACTTTTGAGGCTGTTTTGGTCTTGGTTACTGAAGCGCTGTTATCTTCAGGCCTGGCCTTGTTTGCGCTTTGTTTCATAAGATCGTGGGCCTCAGCCTTTTCTTTAAGCCAATTGTTAAAGTCAAGGAGGGTAGGCTTAACCCAGTGCTTTTTTACCGTAAAGAGCGACCATGACTCTTTCATGTTTGGTGGTAACTTCTGTACCGCTTGGTTAAATAGGGAAGCATTCTTCAAGTCATCATCATATGATAGTGACTTGAAAACGCCAACGAGGCTGGATTTGACTGCAGAATTGTTAATGATGTTATCACTATTGTGTATTTTAAGAGGTGGAATATTGCTTAGTTTATCCAAGTGTGCACCTACTACTGCCTTTGGCTGGCCAAATTTACGTTCTAAGGACCTTAGTGCATCCCTGTACATTAAACCACAGTAAGCAAACCCGGCAATTGCAATCATTGCTTTACCGGTGACGAGTGTTTTAAGGTACGTCAATTTGCCGTCATCAGTGAGTGACTGCGAGTCAATCGCGCTTTTGAATTAACCATACCACTCATGCCACTTTAATGGTTCGCTATTAAACTCTGCAATTTTCCACTCGGGCAAAGGGTCGTTTTTCTTACTTGTTATTGCATCAGCCAATTCTTTAATCAATGATGCATTGTCTGCAATTGAAGGGACAGGTAAAAACACCTGCGGGCCACTCCAACTCAGCGGTGTGTGCACAACATAAGGATATGTTGGCTGAAAAACAGGAGTGGCTAGACCAGGTACAACATTACTAGAAGTTGCGATTGGGTTTTACTGTTGTGTGCCGGATGGTGATAGCAAATTAATCAAAATGGTTGATTTCGAATATATTTGTTGTGGAATATTAGTTTTGAGAGCAAAATGTGAGCTTGTACATTTGGAGGTACACTAATCACGGTATTAGTGTCTTGGTTGATTTTTGATGGTCTCTGCTGTGGAAACCGCCATTGACTCATATTTGGCAGAAAATTTTGTCCAAGAGGGATATTGGGCATATTTGGGACAGGATGAGCAACGGAACGTACGACTTTGTGTACTCGGTTATTATTATTCTGAAAAGTGTTGTTGACGAGAGGCTGATTAATCAAAGGGGCGTGTGGGATGGGAGCAGTAGGGTTAGGTGCGAAGACTGAGTTTGGAATGGGAAGGTCATTAGGATGAGCGGGTTCGTAGTTGTGCTGTTGAGTGTTTGGACTTCGTGGGGCGCTTGGGTGCAGGGGAGCGTTAGTTGCGGGGCTGGATGATTTGTTGTCGGAAAAGGAGGAAGAGTGGCGTTTGGTGCTCGGGGAACAAAATTAATTTGTTGTCGGGGGCATATACGCTGGGCCGAATTATTCTTGGGCAGACTTGATGTTTCAGGTCCCCTGGTTTCTGAAATTTGAAGTTGTGCGTGTGGAAAAAAAATCGGACGAATTATTTTGATTTATTTGTGGTCAAACGGGCTTTTGAATGTGTGGTGAAGAAGCCCCTGGGGCGTTTACAGAAGGCGGGTGACTATCTGCGGTTCCTTGGTTAGTTATGCTCGGAAGCGACGTGCCTTGTTGGCCTGTTTGATTCATTTGCGCCCGTAGCTTCACCTGGTACAACGCCTGTGTGTTAGCAGCAGCCAAAAAATTTTCAGGTGGAGTATAAAACGGGTCGAGTTGCTGCAAGGTCTCATTGCTGAAAATGCAATTGCCTCGACAATTTTTTGGAATAGAGTGCCTCGAAATTTCAGTGTTGTAATCTTCCACTGTTTCGTTGTTGTTGTGTCTAGGGCATTCTGGAGGGTCTTTCGAAACCTCTGGTTCACTAGTTTTCTCCTCATTGTTAATACCTGAAGCAAGTGAGGCGTTTATCCAGTCCTGAACAGCCTTTTCGCTTCTCATTGAGCTCCTTGCACTTGCAGTTGTTTCAGGTTGGCTACCGTTGGAAACGGCGTCCAGCAATTCAACTTCTTGCAGAGTTGCCTCTGCCAACCGTTTCCTGTTGTTTTCCTCCAGTTCATCTAATTCCATTGGCTTTTTCTGTTTGGCGAGGCAAATGGCCGCCTCATTTTGTTTTTCAATTTCTTCGTGCTTCATTTTAGTGATTGCATAATCATCTTTACGCTGACTAGATGTTTTTGACGAGGCCATCAGTGAGCTATCACTAGAACGAATGAAAGTCCTCGGTTTCTGAAAATCGTTAACTTTATCATCAGCAGAGTTGATGTAGTTTCGTGCTGAAGTGAGTATCTTGTCGTTCTTAGTTGTCATTGCCTCCAAGTAAGACTCAAATGAAAGAACAAGTGCACTTGGATCCTCCGTTTTTCTAGCAAATGCAATCAGGTCCTCATTTTTGTCTACATCAGTCATAAATGCTTCGTTGCACTTTGTTACTAGGCGTTCAGCTTTCACTCGCCTACTTTGACTATTTATGCAATGACGGATATCTTCATGTATAGCATGCAATTCAGCTTCACAATTTGACCTGGCAGCGTACTACTTTTTTGACTTTTTGATCAAGACTATTAGACATCACGATGTTAAAATTTCCAAAAACCAGCAAAACTACCACTGCACACGGTTATCTATTATATGCACACTCCAAACAAACCAAATCCACGCAAAATAAACCAAAAGGGAGACAAAGGACACACGGGAAGTCGAGCGAGCAACGCCAGACGCAACGGAAACGAGACAGACGAAAAGTCGAACGAGCTGTGCGCGACAGAACGGAAACGGGACGTGCGGGAAGTCGAGCGAAAAACGCGCAACGCAACAAAATGGGACGGAGGGGAAAGAACAGGTGGGAAATGAGGTCGGAAAGAAATATGTTAGCAGACCACTGCAAAAACTCAACCAAGCATCCTAGCCGTAACTCCAGAACAAACTTAAGTCACACCCTAGGAAGAAGTAGAGAAGCTACTGCAAGACAATCTAGCATAGTTCATTATGGGGCTGAAAACAACAATTAATTAACGGCAATGCGGTAGTACACTAAAAGGATGAAAAGGTCGAGAAATTTACCAGCCGTAACTCCAGAAAAAAATTAAGTCACATCCTAGCAAAACCCAAGAAACAAACAATCAGCATACTAGCGGTATTAAACAAACTACAGTAAAATTGAATAAACTACATTAGTGTATTTGTAGACTAAAACAGTTGGAAAAGTCAAGAAACAATCCAGCCGTAACTCGAGAATAAACTTAAGTCACACCCTAGAATGCAACAAGACAAAAGCAAATAGCAATCATACAGGTACGCACAAAAATACAGCAGCAAAACCAAAATACTACAACAGGAGGGCTAGTAAATTAGTAAAGTTGAAAAGTCAACGGATAATCCAGCCGTAACTCGAGAATAAACTTAATCCACACCCTAGAAAGCTATTAGACCTAAACAACAAACCAGCATACTAGCATACTCAACATACTGCAGCAAAAACAACAACATACTTCATCACACATGACATACTACATCGAAATCCAGAAAAGAGGGGGAAGAAAACGAAAAGCGAAGTTTTGGGAGAGCGACGTTATTGAAAAAACGGAACACGGAGAATTGAAAGGTTAAAGGACGAAAACGACGCGGACGAAACGCTACATAAACGAGCGACGAAGAGAAATTATAGTGATTCGATAATTTTTTTTCTGCAGGCCGGATGTTGTGAAAATTTTCACAACTTTTTGTGCATTGAGTTTCACTCAGTTTACGAACCTTCTTGTTGAGAAGAATGTTCTTTGACAAATTTTAGAAAATTTTTATGCTTTTGCCCAATTTTTTTCTCTATTTATGGTCAAGTTTTTGCAAATTCTTGTATATGGAACGGTAATCCAGTAAAATGGACGGTTTTATGCCTGAAAGTACGGTTTATCAAATTTCGAACTTTTTTGAATTGCCTCAAAATTGACCAAAAATTTTCAAAATTGTACAACTTTAGCATTATTTTCTCCCACTTTTCTGTATATCAGAGGTTATTTTTTGATATACTAACCGATTAAATAATTTTTGTTGAATTTTTGGTAACACGGTCAGAAATTTTCAAAATTGATGTTTTTTCGTCTCTAAAATCATTTTTTGTGGCCCCCTACCAATTTTTCTACAGATATTCGTTTAATTCCACTAGCCCATTATCCAAAAATTTCACGGGTTGAGTTTCTTGCCCTCTAAATTCTGAAATAAATAGATAAAGTCTTACAGTTTTGCGAAAACCTCAAAGCCATCAGTTTTGCTGAAAGGGCACCATCCAGCCTGTATCAAACTCCTGTTCTCAGCAGCTGGCCAATGAGTCACACATCCTTCGATCTGTTTTAATGCTTCTCGGACGGTATTGACACTTCCTTTGACGCGCGCTTTGTGCAGAGGCGTCTGATCAAAAGTGTCCACTTGGGCTGGGTTGAGTTCGAACCTGCGTTGGAATTGGATGAGGTCTGTCTGTCCGGCATAAGCTGCCCAGTGGAGAACAGTGTCTGCCTCCATAATCACTTGTGTGACATTTGCGCATTTGTTTAATAAGTAGATTGCAAGAGGTGCGTGTCCGTTCTTTGCAGTTACTATCAGGGGATTGCATCCACTACCATCTGTCGATTGGGTCGTTATCCACTAGTAGGCTGAATGAAAGGTAATTAATCTAAAGATTCCTCTTTTCCTTGCGAAAGTACAGTAAAATCGCGGCACCATTAAACTCAGTGAATACAACTGTAGTTCGGTTGTGAATTAATGAATACATAACAACGTATTAATTAACGTGTTATTCAGAAAACAACGTATAAGCAATATTTTAGCATTAGTAATGATCAAGACAACAAGTGAAAACTTAGGCGGCAAGATTTTTTGATGCTCATTTAACAGGTTTTTTAGTCTGATGTCATTGACGTCAAATCAGTTCGTATTCAATCGGCAATTGTCTAGAAAACCTAAAAATATTAAGGCGAAAACCAGCTTAATCGATACATATAGTGGTTATATTTACTTAAAGTTAGGTTAAATGAACTTTTTCTCAACTTTCTACGTATATTGGAACGTATTTAAATCTTATTTTAAAGATTAGAAATACTCGATTCTGATTGGCTAAAATTCGTTCTTTTATTTACTTCGTAACAACAGGACAATGAAATAAATAATAACTAAATTAAACCTGTTTATAACTCTATTGAGATGTGCCAAAAATGAGTTTATAATCAAATTAAGGTAGACCTGTATTTAGGCGGAGTATTACTACTAAAAGTGATTGTGGCTTTGTTTGCTTTTAAAAGCCTTTTAGCTTTTATATGCTACCTTGGTTTAAAAAACCGAGCTTCCAGCTTGAAAGAAGAACAGTTTTAGAAAAAAATGTTATTGGATTCTAAGTTACCTGCTGGTTAACTAGGAAAATATAAATTGCATATATTGACAGAGGTAGTGAAAAACACAAGTATGCCAGATCCGAAGGTTCACGCTAGTTAGGTGAGCGAGTTTTAACTTGAACATAACAAGACGATTGGTGAAATTAATGTTGTTTTGGATCCTAAGCTCTTTACTTGTTAACTAAGAGAGCTGTAGCGTGTGGGCTGTTAGTTGTGTGACAGCATTGGTAAAAAAGTTCTCTGTGTAATGGATATTAAATTTAGGTCATTTCAGAAAATTTTTTGTACATTTTAAAATTAATCGTGAAAGAATCTTCTGTTTTTATCTTAAACTACCTGCTAGTTACCTAAGTGTGTTTTAAATTTTACATATTAAGATAAATGTTAAAAGGAAAACTCGTGTATTGGTTCCTAAGATACCTGCTCGTAAACTATCAGAATTTTGAGCTCTACGTATAGACAATGAGATTATCTGAGCGAAAATATTGTTTAAATGACCTCAATTTAATTAGGTTTTTTAGAGTGCGGGTTAATTGATGTTAAATTAGCTATGCGTCAGTGAAACTACTCAATTCTTTCACCTTTTTTATTTAATTTTTTTAGTTGGATGCAGTTATTTACGCAATAAATTTTTGAACTGAATTTAATCATTGCTATAAACGTTTTTCGGTCTCATAATATTTCATCTCATAAAAAAAATATTTTTGCATTTTTTCCACAGTTTATTATTATAGTTGTATTATATAGCTGAAAGTACTCGCCTAAACCGATTATTGTTTTCATTGCATTTCTCAATAAATGTGTTCCCTTGTTTCTACAACTTAACAGCGTCAGGTTTTGCTCTCTTATATTATATCAAAATTGACGATTGAACGCGATTTCACAAGTACGGTATTTTTTTGTTCTAGCAGGAAAACGTTAGAGAATTGATCTTGCGCGCTTGATTTGCGTTTCATTTATTGAATGTAGATTGCCAAAGATTTGCATCAGAAGTTTGTGTGAGCCTAAAATCTGTACTTGTTATACTCGTGCGTCTACCTACTATTAATAAAAAAATAAGGAACTTGGAGGTGGGACGAATAAGTGGTACAATATCAAAAAAACCTACCACAATCGTAAAATGGGTCCGTTTTAGGTTTGCTAGGGTGAACAAGACGACCTGAGTGATTTTGAATTAGGAACACAACTTTAACTGTCGGAGTTTTTTTTTGAACATGAACCAATGTTAACTCTTACATTTCCGAAATAACTACCCGGGTTGAGGTTTGGTGGTGAATTTTTGTTAGAAATGCGGTGGAATGCGGTAAAAAATTAATTTTCACTAGTATTTCTTACATCTTTTTTCAGTGAACGCTGTGAATCGAGGTAAATTATTTATTTTCACCGCGTTCTCAGCTTTTTTTTATAAAAAAGAATCTTCCCTACCCGGGTTTGAACCTCGGAACTCCTGCTTGCCTTCATTAGCTTATTCCACTGCGCCAATTGTCACGTCTAAACTTTTTATCTCATGTGAAATTAAATCGGATTGAGTAAACGTTTGAAAGCAAATGCGGTGAATTTTTGTAAGAAATGCAGTGAATTTCGCGGTGAATTTTGTTAAGAAATGCGGTGAAATGCAGCGAGTTATTTTTTTTCACCTCATTCACCCCTTTCACCGCATTTCTTACATTAATTAGCCAAAAAATTGATAAGGTGAATTTTTGTAAGAAATGTTGTGAATTTTGCGGTGAATTTTTGTAAAAAAATGCGGTGAAATGTGGTGAAATATTTATGTCACCGCATTCACCGCAATCAACGCATTTCTTACAAAAATTCACCGCATTAACCGCATTCACCGCATTTCTTACAAAAATTTACCCAAAAACCTCGACCCGGGTTTTTCACTAAAGCATAAAATTTTCCAGTGAAGCGGTTGGCAACTTCACCGCATTCTAGACTTTTTTAAACCTCAAAATGACTAATTGATTCAATAGGCAATCTAAGAGGTGCAGCGAAATTATTTTTAATTTGCTGGTTTTGTTTTCTTGTTAGCTTCAAAGACACAATTTGCCCTGAAGCATGATTAAATTGATACTTGCGAACAATAATAGTTGATGGGAAAATTGTCTCTGCTTTTTTCCCCATTTGCTAATGCACTGACGTAGGAATAAGTTTCCATAATTCCTAAAGCGTCGCTATATTTTGCATATATCTCCATGGCAATATATTTTTAAAACCGTAAACAGAGTGAAGACATGTTTCAGCTTATTTTCCCTCTTAAACGTTAGCAACACGGCTTAGCTCAACAATATCAAAATGAAAACAGCATTCAAGCGATAGTTTACTGTTTATAATAAAAAGGGCAATTTACCTTGTTGTTCTGAAAAAATTTAAAATGTCTATATTTCTGTGCGATAACTAATTCAATATTTTCAACTGAGTAGAAAAAATTTGGCAAAGCGACCATTTTGCCGACAAAAATAAACATATCAATCTTTTTGTTTAGCAACATTTTTCAACTGATACAGCCACATTTTGTACACAATAACGAAAAGAATTGCGGTTTCTTTTATTTATTTTAATCAAAAGAGCTCAGCCTTATTGTAAATCAAAATCCCTCGAAATTGTTTTTCTCTTACTTATGTTATATCATCAATTAGAAGACTTATGTTAGCATAGTTAGTATAGAGTTATCATTTTATAATAGGAAAAAAAGTTTAAAAAATATTTCATAATTTGCGCTCGGATTATTTCGTTAGTCATTGCACGAACAATTCTGCGAAATTCAAAATAATTCAAATTATTAAAAATTAATTTTTGATAATACTTTTGGTCCAGAAACATCGAGTTAAGTGTTTAAGACTTTAGTTCGAGATTTTTTCGACCACCAAGTGTAATTTTACTAGTTTGAATATACGCTGAAGTTAACCACCGCTTAAAAATTCACAGTATTAAGCAGCGAAACGATGGCGCCTACTAATGACGACGTTCAAACGACAATTGCCGAAGTGGTCGAAATGTCAGGCGAAATATCAGTTTTGAACTCCACGACAATGACTGATTCTAGCATGTCATTTGAAAATGGCTCGAATATTGGCGGGAATCTTGACCAGAATGTGACAGGTGATAACTTTGAAGATTTTCTGGAAACGATGGGAGCAGACTTCAAATGGTACTTGGACAACCGAGTTACAATTTTGCTCGTCAATTACTACGTCAGAGTAAGTTATTGATTTCTGATGTCATCAGACTGTATTCGTAGAAATTTTTTTGGAAAGCTTTTTGGAAAATATAACGAGAAGGCTTGCATGATACTTTGCATGGCGCAAAATACTCCCACAGAATTGTTTTGTTTTATATCTACAGATTACTGCATTGAGAAGGCTAATTTTTTCTTTTAAGAGGCTGCAGGAGTGTATCGACTTTTTGGAAAACATTTGAATAAATTTAATAACAAGGAGGCTCAGTAATGTGCATTCGCACATAAAGTTTCAACCACGATAATCCACACTTTTGGCACAACTGTCCACCAAAAGAGGTACAGATAGAAAACCCCCAAAATATAAAAAATAGGTGTGAACAAAAAGATCGCCTCCAACGCAAAGAACTCAGTGGAGTAAAAATGCCGCAATAGATTGATGAGACCAGCCATTTTTAAGAAAGCAAGTCAAGGCGAACAACAAAATCAAACAAAAATAACAACAAACATTAATTACATACAAAACTTTATGTCCATTTATAAAAAAAACGTATTAACAAGGTCAAAGTAGCGTCAGATAATACTGAAACTAAACAAAATAACTTTTAAATCACTAGAAAAGATATGGGTATACTCCAAAATAATGCTCGGTAACAATAAGACAAATAGAACAGAAAAAACAGCAAAGTTACAAAATCGACTTATATTTCAAAAACAATTAATTTCAAAGAAATGAAGAACATTATAAAGTATTTAAAAACATCCAATGTGTTTTTGATCACATAATCCTCTATAGAAAGGCATTGAGACCTCTCGTTAATTAATTTTTTGTGCGGTTACACAAAGAACAAAAAATTGAGAAACAAACAAAAATTCAATAAAAACCTGCGAGAAAAAGCTGTCGAAGCCGTAAAGCCAAATTTTGCCCCTCAAAAAACGTTAAATTGCACCTCCCAACCGCCAATATTATAGTATGTTACCTCTCTTTAACGAGACTAAAAAGTAGACTAAAAAGGGAAAAAAGTGCAAAATTAAGTAACGCTTTTGTATTTTCAGAAAACAATTTTTTTCAAAGTCATGAAAGCCGTTAGATACAAATAGAATTAATTAAATAGGTTCGTTTATTGTTTCGAAAGACGCGCTTTTTCGGAATACGTCTTAGGTCTACAAAAAGAACGTCAAATTTGGACAAAAAATCAAAAATTTTGATTCTTTTCTTGCTAAAAACCACGGTCAAAGCCGGTAAACTCATAACTACTTCTTTAAAAACATTCGGTTTTGTACTTGTACACTTGCACCTTCGACAACAACAATGTTATGTGTGACCTTTAATTAACAAGATTGGGTAACAAATAGACAAATGGAACAAAAATGCGAAGTTAAGAGGTGTTTTTTTTTAAATTTTTTTTTAAACAATTGTTTTTAAAGACATGAAAAGCAACAGCTATCTACTAAAATCAGATTATGGGCTCATTTTTTCCTCCATAAAAAACCAGTGAGATCCTTTATTATCCAGAAAATTTCATGCGACTAAAGGCAGAAAGTAAATACGATAGCTAAAGACAAACATAAAACATTCAAATAAATTCTTCGAGAAAGAGGCTTCGAAGCCGTTAAAACCATAATCTATGCTTTTAAAGACCTTTATGTATTCAATTGTGCCTCATTTTTAATGCCAACAATGTAATTTTTGAACTGTCAAAACGTTATGAGGTGACAAAAACGAGAAAAAACATGAAAAATGGGCCAATGCCTAAAAATAGAATAAACTATGAAATCTAGTGGTATTAAAGCCAGAAGACCATAAATTACTTCATAAAACGACAAAAAGATAAAATCTTAGTTCAATGGAGAGAAAAGGAAGAAGAAACATTCTTTCTTTGCGAATACTAAGCTACAAGTTGGCCCAACTAAGAGAAAAATGGTGGCAAAGTTCAATAAGCCATTGTTTGTTTGAAAATCAACTTTATCAATTTTGTGAAAATCAAACTTTCTCAATCAAAACTAAAAGTCAAAAAAACCATAATCTTTCGAGTGAAGAAATTAGATACATTAATTTAGAACTGCTGATGACACCAATTGGACCTGTCAACAGTGAGCTTTGATTTGAATTGTTCTGTTCTTTAATTAACATAAAAAGGATCGTTTTTTTTTTAAAAAAGACCGACTATTTACAATACAAATTGCTTCTTTTTTATAACAGCCTAAGATTTTAGAAAATCCAGTCCTGCTATTGCTGTTCGCCCAGTAAGAATACTCAATTGTTTAAAACAAATATTATAAAAACTAACTGCTGCGTTTTCTAAAATCACAGAGTAAAGTTAACAAAAAACGGCAAAATGTTAATCCCAGACTACTCTCTATGGCATTGGAAGTAAGAACAGTTCCCTGTGTAGTTTATTAGGATTGTTTATGTTGTTTTTGGGTGCTCACTCCCGGCAAATTTAGTCGAAGTGGACTAAAGATGTTTGTTTCGGGCAATTTGTGATGAAAAGAGCTGAATTTTGAAAAGTTTAGCCCTAAATTTTAGCCAAAAAATTAAATCACAAAAGTTATCAACACTTTGCTGTCTTTAAAATTTTTATCAACCATGGTATTGTTAACAATTTTTACGTATTTTATTAAAATTGACAAAATTTTAAGCAAAAGTTCCGGAAAATGTGAATAAAAATAACAAAAATCGGTCTAATATTCAAAAAAATTTCGACCGCGATATCTCAATCGAGAAAATAAAATTCAAAAAAACGTTTTTGATTACATATTCTAGGCTGAACGGGCTTACTAATGATAACACTCACAACTCTCTACGATGAATATATCGGTCGGTCAAAATTGACTGAAGAAAAAGAACCCATTTATAAATATAGTTTCTCTCCCACTCAAAAACGGAACAATTACGCTGAAAATTACTCTTATTATTCATATCTACGATCAACTATTAGATTTAAAAGTAGCTGTTTGTTATTTCTATTTGATTTGTTGGACCCAATCAAAAGATTAAACGGATTCAAAAAATTAATTTGACTCAATCTCTAAACGCATCTACAAGAAGAAGATGAAGAACAAAAAAGTAAAGACGAATGTCCAAACAGGTGACTTCCCAGAGGTTTGTGGCAGAGCAAATCAGCGCTGTATCAGTCTAGAGCCATTCTGTTTTTGGGATGACCAGTACTCTGTTCATGTCACAATATACCCTGCCGGGTCTTGATTTTGGCGTAAATTTTCTCGCATGAAAAATGATGTTAAATTTAACTCACACCAACAAAGTTTGCTTCATATGCAACTCGAACTAGCGCGTGGGTATTTGTAACAGTTAATTTGCGTATCAAGAGGTAACCACTAGGCTAAACGGTCTTTGTAGTAATTGCTTAAACACCAGCTATGACCTCAATATAAACCTCAATATAAACTTAATGAAGAAAAACTGCACATACAAGAACTTTATGTATTCTGGAGATGCAATGTTTAAGAACTGAATTAAGATTTTAGGCTCATAAAGTAATGGTTCAGAGCTGAAATAATTTGAAACTCAATTCCGGTTTATTTTCTCAAAAGAAATTAATAAGTAATATTTTGTGGTATCTAAAAGCAGAGCGTTTTTCTACAGAACGTCAGAACGTTAACAAAGATAATTTTGTTAGAGAGCTAATTTTTGGGTGCTGACTTCCGGCAAATTCAATTGAAGTGGACTAAAGAAGCTTATTTTGTGCAATTTTTGATGAAAAGGGCTGAATTTTGAAAGTTTAGCTCAAAATTTTAGCCAAAAAATTAATTCACAACAGTCATCAGTAATTTCTTGTTTTTAAAATTTGTATCGACAATAGTATTGGTAACAATTTTTACGTATTTTAGTATAATTGATAAAATTTTAGGCCAAAGTTCCTGAAAATGTGAATAAAATTAACAAAAATATTCAGAAAAGTTCTAACCACGACATTTCACTCTAGAAAATAAAACTCAAAAAAATCCTTTTATTCCAAATTATACGCTGTACGGGCTTACTAATGATACCACTCACAACTCTCTACGGTGAAAATATCGATCGGTCAAAATTGATTGAACAAAAAGAACCCATTTATGTATATATTTCCTCCCCCACTCAAAAATGGAACAATTACGCTTTAAATTTTTTTGCTCTTTTTATCTAAGATCAATTATTAGATTTAAAAACAGCTGTTTGTTATTTCTATTTGATTTTTTTGGTCCCAATTAAAATATTCAACGGATTCAAAAAAGGAGTTTGACTCAATCTCTAAACGCATCTACAAGAAGAAGATGAAGAATAAAAAAGAAAAGACGAATCTCCAAACAGGTGCCTTCCCGGAAGTTGGTGGCAGAGCAAATCAGCGCTGTATCAGTCTAGAGCAATTCCGACTTTGGGATGGCCAGAACTCTGTTCATGTCACAATTTACCCGGCCACGACTTGATTTTTGTGTAAAATTTATTGCATGAAAAATGATGTTCAACTTAACTCCCACCAACAAAGCTTGCTTCATATACGACTCGAACTCGCGAGTGGGTACTTGGAACAGTTAATTTGCGTATCAAGAGGTAACACCTAGGCCAAAAGTTCATTCTGGTAATTACTTAAACACTAGTTTACGTGTAAATAATGGGTACACTACTATAGTAATTGCCAGTTATAAGCTTCAATTGTTTGAAAATATTCTGCTCAGACCTAATTTGGCGGTATGAAAAATTTTCGGACAAAACACGATAAGTTTATTCTGGGCGAACTCTATGACATCCATATTAATTAAATTAAAGAAAACTGCACAAAAAGGAACTTTATGTATTCTGGAGATGCAATGTTTCAGAACTGAATTAAAATTTTACGCTGAAAACGTGATGGTTTAGAGCTGAAATAATCTGGAACTAAAGTCGGGTTTACACTCTCAAAAAAATTATTAAGAAAATTGTTTTGTGGTATCTAAAAGCATAGCGTATTTCTACAGAACGTTGACAAAGGAAATTTATTAGAGAGCAAATTTTTTGGTGCTCACTTCCGGCAAATTTAATCGAAGTGGACTAAGGAACCTTAATTGGGGCAATTTTTGATGAAAAGGGCTAAATTTTGAATAGTTTAGCCCTAAATTTTAGCCAATTAAATCACGATAGTCATCAATACCTTGTTGTCTTTAAAGTTAATATCAACAGTAGTATTGGTAACAATTTTTAGGCATTTTAGTAAAATTGGTAAATTTTAAGCAAATCTTCCGGAAAATGTGAATAAAAATAACAATAATCGGTCTAATATTCAGAAAAATTTTAACCACGATATCTCACTCTAGAAATTGAAATTCAAAAAAACTTTTTAATTACATATTCTACGCTGGACGGGCTAGCTAATGATACCACTCACAACTCTCTACAATTAATTTATCGATCGGTCAAAATTGACTGAACAAAAAGAACCCATTCATGAATATAGTTCCGCCCCCACTCAAGAGATGGAACAAACACGCTTGAATTTAATTTTACTCTTTTTTATCTAAGATCAACTATTAGATTTAAATATAGCTGTTTGCTATTTCTATTTGACTTTGTTGGACCGAATTAAAATATTAAACGAATTCAAAAAATAAATTTGACTCAATCTCTAAACGCATCAACAAGAAGAAGATGAAGAATAAAAAATTAAAGACGAATCTCCAAACAGGTGCCTTCCCGGAAGTTGGTGGCAGAGGAAATCAGCGCTGTATCAGTCTAGAGCCATTCTGTCTTTGGGATGGCCAGAACTCTGTTCATGTCACAATTTACCCGGCCACGTCCTGATTTTTGCGTCAAATTTATTGCAAGAAAAGTGATGTTCAACTTAACTCCCGGCAACAAAGCTTGCTTCATATACGACTCGAACTCGCTCGTGGGTGCTTGTAACAGTTAATTTGCGTATCAAGAGGTAACCACTAGACTAAAGGTCTTTGTAGTAATTGCTTAAACACTAGCCTAAGTGTAAATAGTTCGTACATTACTTTTGTAATTACCAGTTATAAGCTGCAATTGTATGACATTATTCTGCTCAGACCTAATTTTGGGATATGAGTAATTTTCAGACAATACAGGATAAGTTTATTCTGGACGAACTCTATGACCTCTAGATTATCTTAATTAAGAAAAACAGCACATAAAGGAACTTTATGTGTTCTTGAGATGCAATGTTTCAGAACTGAATTAGGTTTAAGTTCAAAATTTGATCGTTCTGAGCTGAAAAAATCTGAACCTAAAGTCCGGTTTATGTTCTCAAAAGAAATAAATAAGAAATGTTTTTGTGGTATCTAAAAACAGAGCGTTTTCCTACAAAACGTTAACTAAAGTAAATTTGTTAGAGAGCAAATTTTCGGGTGCCCACTTCCGGCAAATTTAATCGAAGTGGACTAAAGAAGCTTATTTTGAAAAATTTTTGACGAAAAAGGCTGAATTTTGAATAGTTTAGCCCTAAATTTTAGCCAAAAAATTAAATCACAATAGTCATCAATACTTTGTTGTCTTTTAAAATTATATCAACAGTAGTATTGTTAACAGTTTTTACGTATTTTAGTAAAATTGACAGAATTTAAGCCAAAGTTCCGGATAATATGAATAAAAATGACAAAAATTGGTATAATATTCAGAAAAGTTTTAACGACAATATCTCACTCCAGAAAATGAAATACAAAAAAAATTTTTTAATTCCATATTTTACGCTGGACGGCCCACTAATGATACCACTCACAACTTTCTACGGTGAATATATCGATCGATCAAAATTGACTGAAGAAAAAGAACCCATTTATAAATATAGTTTCTCCCCCACTCAAGAGATAGAACAATTACGCCGGAAATTATTTTTACTCTTCATATCTACGATCAACTATTAGATTTAAAAGTAGCTGTTTGTTATTTCTATTTCATTTTGTTGGACCCAATTAAAATATTAAATAGATTCAAAACAGGAATTCGACTCAATCTCAAAACGCATCTACAACAAGAAAATAAAGAATAAAAAATTAAAGACGAATCTCCAAACAAGTGACTTCCTGGAGGTTGGTGGCAGAGCAAATCAGCGCTGTATCAGTCTAGAGCAATCATGTTTTTGGGATGGCGAGTACTCTGTTTATGTCACAATTTATCCTGTTGGGCCTTTATTTGAGCGTAAAATTTATTGCTTGGAAAATGATGTTCAACCTAACGCCAACCAACAAAGTTTGGTTCATATGCGACTCGAACTCGGGTGTGGGTACTTGTAACAGTTAATTTTCGTATCAAGAGGTAACCACTAGGCTAGAAAGTCTTTTTGGTAATTGCTTAAACACTACCTTATGTGTAAATAGGGTATAACTACTATAGTAATCGCCGGTTATAGGCTGAAATTGTATGACATAATTCTGCTCAGACCTACTCTTGGGTTTTGAGTAATTTTCAGATTATACAGGATAAGTTTATTGTGGGCGAACTCTATGTAAACTCAATATAAACTGAATGAAGAAAAAGTGCACATAAAGGAATTTTATGTGTTCTGGAGATGCAATGTTTCAGAACTGAATTAAAATTTTACGCTGAAAACGTGATGGTTTAGAGCTGAAATAATCTGAAACTAAAGGTTGGCTTATGCTCTCAAAAGAAATTAATAAGAAATGTTTTTTATGGTATCAAAAGCAGAGCATTTTTCTACAGTACGTTAACAAAGATAAATTTGTTAGAGAGCAAATTTTTGGGTGCCCACTTCCGGCAAACTTAATCGAAATGGACCAAAGAAGCTTTTTTGGGGAATTTTTGGATGAAAAAAGCTGAATTTTGAATAGTTTAGCCCTAAATTTTAGCCAAAAAATTAAATCACAATAGTCATCAATACTTTGTTGTCTTTTAAAATTATATCAACAGTAGTATTGTTAACAATTTTTACGTATTTTAGTAAAATTGACAAAACTTTAAGCAAAAGTTCCGGATAATGTGAATAAAAATGACAAAAATTGGTCTAATATTAAGAAAAGTTTTAACGACAATATCTCACTCTAGAAAATGAAATTCAAAAAACATGTTTTTAGTTCAATATTTTACGCTGGACGGGTTTACTAATGTTACCACTCACAACTCTCTACGGTGAATATATCGATCGGTCAAAATTGACTGAACAATAAGAACCCATTTATGTATATATTTCCTCCCCCACTCACGATATGGAACAATTACGCTTGATTTTGTTTTTACTCTTCAAATCTAAGATCAAATATTAGATTTAATAACAGCTGTTTATTATTTCTATTTGATTTTGTTGGACCCATCTAAAATATTAAACGGATTCAAAAAAGGAGTTTGAGTCAATCTCAAAACTCATCTACAAGAAGAAGATGAAGAATAAAAAAGTAAAGACGAATCTCTAAACAGGTGCCTTCCCGGAAGTTGGTGGCAGAGCAAATCAGCGCTGTATCAGTCTAGAGCCATTCTGTTTTTGGGATGGCCAGTAAAGAAGGAATTTGAGTCAATCTCAAAACACATCTACAAGAAGAAGATGAAGAATAAAAAAGTAAAGACGAATCTCTAAACAGGTGCCTTCCCGGAAGTTGGTGGCAGAGCAAGTCAGTGCTGTATCAGTCTAGAGCCAATCTGTTTTTGATTCTATTAAAATCTTTTAATGAAGAGAAGTTAAATCATTTTTTTGGAATTGGAGATTTGAACTTTTCAAGATTTAATGCAAAAATTTCATCAAAAATGTGCGTATATCAAAACAATATTCTGTCTAGTGAAAAAGAATGTCATTTGTATTAAACATATATTCAAATTAACGAAATTAAAACAAAATATGAAATTGGAAATCATCTTGCCGTTCTGGCCAAAAGGAAGCAGAATTTTTATCGTAGTGGTTTTCGTTCTCAAAACAATTTCTTTGTTTGGCAAAATTTATTTCTATATACACTCAATTGATATCACACTTGTTGAAGAAAACAATTCACTAAATTGTCAACGAAATAGTCAAAACTGTGTTGAAGTTCGCTCAAAATGATGCCCAAAGATCATTGAATGGGTTTAGTTTAGTTCACACTCTGCTTAAAATATTTTTCCTAGGTTTTCGCGATTATCAAGAACCTGCAGAGCTTTTTGGGGATATCTTCCAAAAACTTAAAAATATAAATTTGACCGAACAAATGAAAAGTCAAGCCATGTGAAAAATATCACGTTCTTTTCACAAATATGAATTCAGTAAGCAGAGAAATTTGAAAATGTAATTCGAAAATAGTCTTCGCTCGCATAGCGAAGGCGGCAACTAAATAAAATATAAGTCAATTTGAAAATTTGCTAAATTTGATCAAAAACTTTTGGCAAGGACATGATATCTAAGAATACACTTTTCCTGAATATGCTTAAATTACCATGTTTCCTACAGTTAACTAATATACAAAAAACGTTTGGATAAACTTGTACACCAATAGGCGTTTTTTTATTTAGTATCTGTTTTCCTGTGCATTTTTTCTCAATTGATTTTTCGAAAAAAAACAATACAGGCCATTTTTGCACATCTGAACCGACTTAAAACTTTTTCTTTTTTGACTTCCAGATGTTTCTTTCAATTCAAGATTTTATTCTGAGTTTCCTTTTTTGTGCAGTTCAATACCTGGAACCAAAATTTTGACTGCAGTAAAAAATTAGATTGATATCAAGATGTATTCTCTACAATCCATTCAATTTGAAATCTTGCTCCTTTTCTTTCAAAAAAGGCTACTGATTACACAGTTTTCAACGGATGAGTTTTCAGGAGCACTCGTAAAATTGTGAATATATTGGAAAATCTCTTTTTAAGGAAAATAATGTGAAAAAAAACAAATGAAAACCAAAAAAGTGATTGTTTTTTTTTGTTCTAGCAACTGTTCATCAGGTGCCTGAATGTTGCATAAGACATTAGTTACTAAACAGCTTTTTTGGCGAAGTATATATATATATATATATATATATATATATATATATATATATATATATATATATATATATCTGCACTTGCAACTGTTTTTTTTTACGATAAATGTAACTACCTGTTAATTAAGCAGAAATAGAAGAAAGCGTAATTGATAAGTATTTACAAAATATTACCAATTGCGGTTTTAAAAGACCAATGGCCGATTAACACTTTCCAGTATTTCTGCTAAAGATATCGTAAATAATAAAGATTATCAGAAAATCAAGTTCCAGATCAAATAAAGATGTTTACTTGGAAAACGGTGCCAAATATTGATTTAACGTTGAACTAAATACTATTTGCGCAATCATACATTTTAAAGTGCTATAGTTAAAATTTGCGCAACCATACATTTCGTGACGAATAACTGTCAGAGCAGTTATTGGAGGGAGTACTGAAAGGAGATTTCTTCCAAGTATTTAAACTTAATTTGCAAACTTTTGTATAACCTAAAAATCTTGCGGTGAAAGAAGTATACACCGCTAAAATGTATTTTTTTGATGAATTTTTTTATCACCGCATTTTTCGCATTAATTTTGATGATACCTCGAACGAGGTACTACATTATTTGCTGCTTCGGTATTCAAAACATATTGCTTTATTTAATCTGATCTTATTTTCCCCTTTTACATTTGTTCATTGATCTCAGGGTGAAACGGCTCTTAGTTCTATAGGTTTCTATAAAAAGATGAGGGCAGAAACGGTACTTTTATGCTATAATCTTTGTTGTCTTTCTGACCTAAAACAGCATTTTTTTCTCGCTCTCATGTACTTTTATTTTGCTTTAGTTATCTCTCGGAATTCTGACAGATATATTGAACTGTTTTCTACTCCTTTCAATTCTGTCTTCAAAACACCTGCGATCTCTTAACCTCTACCCTCTCTGCTTGCAATCACTCATTGTAACCCTCGAGTTAGGCTTGGGAAACATCTACTACACAACCATTCATTTGGCACTTATGAGCAAAGATGACCAGACTTATAACACAGTCAACAGCCGCGAAGGATATCAACCAGCCGAATACTATTATAACAGCAAATTAGCCGAAAGAATTCGAGACCGAGTTTTAGAAAATTACGATTCAGCGTTTTGTAGTGCAAACATTTTGAATTATATTCCAAGCACTTACACATTTGGCTTGTGTATAATTTGCATGGCTTTCGAAAAGTTTGTCGCAACTTTTAAGCTTTTTAAGCTGAACGAAGGGGCCGCTTTCAACATTCGGATTTTAGCATACGCTTTTCTATCTATTGTAATATCGGTTTTGATAACTACTGGAATAACGTATGCTGTGCTAAATCACGGCGCTAACTGCGGATTGTCATTTTATGAGGACGCGCGGGTTCGAGCCTGGGTGGACGCTTGGTTATTCTTCTTCTTTCCCGGTTTCACTTCTTTCGGATTATATTTGGTAATTTATCTCAACTCAACCAGAGAAAATCCAGCTCCACCATTTATGAAACCAATGTTTGTTAGTTGTTTATTTTGGATCCTTCTATGTGGGCCGAAAATTGTTCACAGCTTTTATGCAGAGTATTTTCTAGAATATCCCTATGACATGAAGTCAAAATTTTTCTACGTCTGGCATAATGCAAGAGTTTACGACTCACTGGCAGTCACTTACGGGGTTCTGAACCCTATTATTTACTTCCTGTTTTACCCTGGAATCTGTAAGTTAGACCAGGGTTGTATTGGGTGGGTTAACAGAGGGTGCAGAAAGAAACATGCAGACATGAAATTCCAAACGACTGAAGAGTACGTGAACGAAATCAATCGTTTCTCGGGTGAAGTTCAACTTCGAATGCGAACAATGCGACCGTCGATCTATCAATAAAGACAACGAAAAGTGTGAACAAACGCTAAATTGCATCAATTACATTTTTTGGAAAATGATTATGAGTTTTAGAAACTAGATTTATTCATAAAAATGGCTTTTGCCTCCCAATTCCTATTATCGAAGCGTAAAAATCTTCCGGGAGTGGGTTGGAGATATGTAATCGACGGGCGACGGGGGCGGGGGGGGGGGGGTTGGGGTGAAAATACGACTGAGAGTAATCTTCATTACCCGGGTTGGTTGACCAACCACACAAGATTATTTACGTACGGTTCTTAAAAGCCATTACATATTTTGCGGATCATGTTGTTGATATGACTAATTTTGTATCAAAAATGGTGTTATGATAAGATTGTTTATCGTCAAAATTCCTTCTTTATGTAAGAAGACAGTATGCACCAACTTCTGCTTCTATGCAATAGTATCTCTGATAATTTATAATTTTATGAGAGTTCTGAGACATTTTAAATCAATAATTGATAGTTTTGAAATACAAATTTCCAGATCAATGCACTTTTGACAACATGAATTTAAATCGCACAAATAAACTAAAATTAATGTTTATGATAGTTTATGTGATACAGTTTTGTCATATTTTCCTGTAACCATACTAGTGTAATAACCCAGCTTGTGGTATATTAAGCTTACAAATTTGCTACTTCAGCAGAGCGGTGGTGCAACGGTGCCTAATCGCGGTTCTGGAGATAGTAGGTTCGAGTCCTCTAAGCTCTAATTCTTTAGCAGTATAGCTAATATCACAGTTGGGTTGTTACACCAGAAGTGTCTGTTTAGCACCAAAAAACTTAGAGTATAGACAAGTTTAAGGTACTTGTTTTATGCATCTTTACCGTGGTTTTTTCCATTCGACTGTCAGAAAATTTTCAAGAGATTTCATGTGAAAGACTGAAACGTAAACCATTTTCACGTAAGCAATGCGTAGCAAACAACCAAATTCTAACAAATGTTAGCGCACTTCGGCTGCAGTTTGGAGTGAGCATAAAAAAATAAAGTATATCATTTCCAAAAACTTTTTTTGATCCCAAGTGAAACCAATGAATCTAATACCATAATTTTCCATAAAAGACAAGTTATGATCTTAAGTCGCGTAAGGAGTACAAAAAAAGCCTATTAGCCTGAGCACAAAATTTCTCGTTTGTTTTTGTCAAAAGTGTTTTTGGTCTGTTCTCTGCCACGTTTTTGTTTAATGCAGTGTTTTTAATTCCAAAGTGACAATTTTCACCTGAAATTTTTATACCTTTTTGCAAAATCTAAGTCTGATCTCTCTTAGAAGTCCTGATGAAAAGTAAAATTCGAGAGACTGATGGACGACCAACTTGGTGGTTAATACTTTGAAACACACTTGTTTCTAAGTTAAAAGGGATCTGACGGACGGTACCATATTAATTTTCAGATGTTTGTTTGACGTCAATTTGTTTTGATAGTATCCCTATGAGTCTTGCAATTTCTTGACAAAAATTTTTAAATAGAAACGAAAAGCTCATTTCAAAACTGTGTGGTGTCCTCTATAGTTTTTTTTCCACAAAAATCTCAACTGATTTACAGTTTGAAAAACTTTGAGGTTGATTGAACCTACATTGCGTGAAATTACGTGTTAACTATCAACAAATCATGGCAATAAACCTTTTTTATAGACAATTTAAAAAAGAAATCTTGCAGCAGGCTCATAAGTTTTTGAGATTTTATTAGTTGTGATCAATTGCTGAAATAGATAACTAATTTTTATGTGCATCTACAGTAATGGTTGGAAGTTTTCCGTAGTTGCGTGTGATATTAACGTAATTTATAACTTTGTTCACAAAAAACGGCAATTAAAACTATTTGAGAACTGAACATTTGAAGAAATCATATAATGCAACTTTTTGTAACAATGAAGACTATAGTTGAAACTAGTTTTTGTGTTGAATATACAAATAGAAATTTTTGGTCTAAGTGTTTTCTGATGTTTTCATTCACAATTCTGAAAAAAAAATTTAGAGCTTCGGAGCCAGCCCTAAGTTTATTGAAAAAATATTAAGAAGTAGCTTCCTTCAAATTGTTTTTGGTATAGTGAGCTTTTCATCTAGTACAAGCATAAAGGGTAAAATTCGTCTGGCTTAAACTAAAGGAGTAATTCAAAAAAAAATACGTCAAAAAAAACAGTTAAACATAAAGGTACTGTAGTATTACGAGAGCCGTTACAATTGAACGGATAATTAATCCCGCACTAGAGCGAACGTATTTAGGCGCTAATTAACCATACTTTCGCCGCGCGCTAAACGAACTAACGCTTGTTAAGACTACCAGTACACAAGTATTTAAACAACTCAGTTCGACTTATTTAAATAACACAACCTTAGGCCTGGATCTCCTCGCTTATATCCAGGATAGAAAATGTACGTTGTTGAACGTAGGCGGCCTGTAAAACCACAGTTTCTTTTGATTTAAATTACTTCTGCTTTTGACAGTTGCAATGCAAATCTTTCCCCCCAAGTTCAATAAAGATGAAACAGATTGCTTCAGGGGAAAAGACAATAGAGGCTCATAAAAAGCCCCCAAGAAAACCATAATTGTTGCGGTTTTAGAAGAGGGGGAAAAGCAGAAAACAGGCGCCTACAAAATCAATAATTGATGCTCTCAGCTTTTTAGATTTTTATTATTTTTTGGAGTTTCAATAATTTTTCCGTGAGATAAAAAAGAGTTAATTCTCTTGCCTTCTCGGCCAATAGGAAAATTAAGAAGCACCTCACTATGAACGTGAGTTTGTGATTCGCTCCCTATCGGCCCAAACGGAGCTGAGAGGAATTAATTGTTTCTCTCAGCGAAGTGGGACGGAATAAAATTAGAGAGACAGAAATCACTCCCAGAAGCAAGCAGCAGACAACTGCTTTCATTTTTCTCAAAATTTAACTTCACATTAACAATAAAAATAGTCGAACAAAATTGTTTAATAACTTATACAAATAATTCCAGATTTAATTTTATAACTTTCTTTTTCGACAAATAACATAACTGAAGAAACACCCAAGTGAACGATCGCCCAGCAGCTCACCTCCATTTCACAACTACACAACTGGTAATTAGTAAGCTGTAATTTTATATTTACTCTTTTGTAAATTAAATACTTTCAGCACCCCAACTATTTTAAATTGAGACTTATAGCACAGACAGGTCTTAGGCATATATCTTTGCCTTCGATTTGTTATATCTTTTGTCAAATTTGACTGGCATACATAAAGAGATCCCGTATTGTGTGATCTGTAAGAGCCCAGCCAAATTTGATAACTGGTGCGCCCAGAGGAAAGAATCACGCCTGAATTTTTGTTTTTCTATCCGATCGGATTAAAATAGTAAAATAACCACTACCACAGAAGTGAAAACACACTAATAGACAAACAAATAGAGTAATTTATATCAAATTTACGGCCGAAATACAGTAAATTTACATTAAAATAGTAACCCGCAACTGATTCTTTGCTCTTGTAAATTTGTTCTGACCCGGGTGGGGGTAATCTATGTCCAATTTTTAGTTTATTTGTTTATTTATATAACCATTGAAGTACTTTTACATTTTATAGTCAAAATTTAACCAAAAATCATCCCCCCAAAACCTATTTAGCCTAATTTTCACCCAATTTTTATCAAATTTATGGTTAAATTTTAGTATTTACACCTTAAATAACCGAAATTCAACCAGATTCTATCCCCCAAAAACACATTTAATTTGATTTTAACCCAATTTTCACCAAATTTATGGTTGAATTTTAGTATTTTCACTATAAATAATCGGAATTTATACAGAATTTATCCCCACAAAACTTGTTTAGACTATTTCTGACCCGATTTGCACAAAATTTATGATTAAATTGTAGCATATACACTCCAAATTACCAAAAATTATCCAAATTTCACCGCCCCAACACCTAATTAAACTAAACTTTAGCCGATTTTCACCAAATTCACAGCAGAATTTTAGCATTTTCATACTAAATAGCCGATTTTTAACCAAAAATCATCCCCCCAAATCATATTTAGAGTAACATATGTCTAATTTTTACTGAATTTTTGACCAAAATATAGCATTTTCAAACAATTTAACGAAAATTTAACCAGAATTCATCCCCCCAATACGTGTTTAGTGTAATTTATATCTAATTTTCTACACATTTAAGCACACGTTGTTGCATTTTCACATTAACTAACCCAATTTTGGTTAAATTTAAGCCTTCCTTAATTGAATATTCACTCTGTTTTATCAATTCCTTGACCCGGGTGGGGTAATATTAATCAAATTTTAACCAAATAAACATCATTTTGACCTAAATTCTCAAATATTAACCAGATTTTAACAAACTTAACGTCACTTTTATCATAATTTAACGGATACTAATCACATTTAAGCCTTCAAAACATCATTCTTATCCAATTTTAACCAATATTACTCAAGAAAACAGCCATATTAACGTCATTTTTACACAAAATTAGTAAATATTAACCAAGTTTTGACCACATAAATCTCAATAAGGCTCAAATTTAACAAAGAATAACGGGTTTTAAACTAAATTTTATCCCCCAAACTTAGATTTTTAGCCTGAAAATAACATAAATTGATGAGAATTCCCCCATTTTAACCGGTTTCACAAGTACAATTTCACCAAGAGAGGTTTTAAACAGTGCATGGACCAAACTGGAATAGTTATTGTAGAACATCTTAATCTAACAGCAATAGAAAACACTAGAAGGGGTAAAATAATACGGTTTATTACTGACGGAATTACTTTCTTAGCTATTTTCTACGTGTTTGAACATAATTCTCCCGCTGACTTTTGTATAACTTATGCATCTGAGAACCCAAATTTTCAGAATTTACTAACTTTGTTAAAAACTAAAAACAGTGTGATCGAGATTCCCGCAGAAAATTTAGCCGATAGTTTATTAAAAGAGCGTAAACTAGCCTTTTTAACCCAATTTGTACACAAATTTATCATAGAAAATTTGTTGTCTCATGTTAAAATACGGTCATTAACAGACTCAAGCACTTTAGAAACAATATTTAAACACAATAATAGCTACAAAAATACTACTACTGATGTACTAAACATCCCGTACTAAACGTTTTTATAATGTCTTCTGTGTGTTTCATACAAAAATACAATAATAAAACAACAAAAACAATTGTTCTATGTTATTTATATGTCATATATTAAAGTAAACGTTCAAGATTTAAATATAAGTATTAAAGTACATAGCGAAATAGGCAAAGTTTCATATTATTTAACTGATCAGAACAGAAACTTTTTATGCATTTACCATCACTCTTCTAGCGAAACAGAGACTGAAATCTACATAACTTACAAGTGGACCAACCCAAACTTTAATGAACTTTTATGTGCTCTAAGAAATCAGAACAGTGTGATAGAATTAGCATAAACGTTATCATCTTTTGTGTGGATGAGCCACCAAAATAAAATTCCCCCGTTTGGTTTACAAATCTTAAAAATCATTAAACCCAAATACATCAACGTTTCTCCTGACGATCCGAGTTTACCAAATAGAGTTAAATTACTTATAAAAACAGAATTTGTCACACAAATTAGATTTTCCAAAATAAACAGATTTCACCAATACTCTGTTGAATTTAAATACTCTGAAAGCACTTATCCTTGGTTATTAAGTTTTACCGCTGAGCAAACCGATATTTACTCTTGGGTTGAAGTTTTTAGCACTGATAACGGCAAGAACTTTGAATTTAAAATACAATCTTTAAACGGTCCTAAACAAATAAAATTCATAACACAAAACAAACAGTTCAACTTTCTACTTTAGTATTAGTGTTTTATTACTTAATTGTTATAACAAAAATATTTTCTACACTAATTACCCAAACTAATAGTACTTTCGTATAAAATATTCTTTTCATACACTAAAACAAAACATGGCAGCGAACGTTGTTGCGTACCCCGACATAGCGTTAGAGAAATTTACAGGTTTAGACCCATCTGAAGATGCCCAGGAATTCTTTAATTTAATACAAAGAAAAATCCAATTCTCACTAGGAATAGGAGATCCTGCGGATGCTGATTTGCAAGCAGCATACGACGCTAGACAAAAAGCATTGTTTGGTTCGGTTTTGCGTGGGCCCGCAGCCCAATGGTTTGAAACCTTAGCACCAGGTTTAGCATGGAACGAAGTTAGAAATCAGTTCATTACCCGTTTTACTGATGAAAAAGACAAGTATAGGAAAAGAATTGAAGTCGAGAGTATTAAAAGGCAACCAGATGAGTTGATAAAAAGCTATACACACCGAGTAACAAAAGCAGTTGAAAAAGGATGGCGAGATCCAGATTTTACCAACGACCAGCGTAACGCTAAGTGTATGGAGTACTTTGTAAGAGGATTAACGCCACCTACACTCAAGCAAAAGGCACATCAGCGGTTAATAGAAAACCCAGCTACAACTTGGAAACAATTACAGGATCATGTAGCAACTAAAGACTTAAGTTTTTCTGTTAGCAGTGAATTCACGGGTACTGCCTCAAGTAGTATCGACAATAAAATAGAAATAGAAGGGTTAAAAAACCAACTCACAGAAATTGCAAATTTAATGAAAGATCATAAAATAAACGCCACATACAACAACGACAATCCCAGATTCAAACAAAACCAGACTAGAATCTGCAAGTTTTGCAAACGTACAGGTCACACAATAGCTTTCTGCTTTAAGTACAAGGACTTTAAAAACGAAAACCGAAACCCACCTCAACAACGAGAAAAGTTCACAGATAATTATAAACGTAGTAGGAGCCATTCACCAAGTCAACAAAATTACAAATCAAACAATTATGACAATCGGAATTCTAGGGACAGACAAAGAAATAGTTATAACCAAAATCAATCCAATTATCAAAACAACTCTAGATCAGACTACCGACATCGATCACCGTACCCATCAAACTCTTCAAACAATTACCGATCATCTTCTTACGATAACCGATCACAGGAACGAGACAATAACCATCGAAACAACTCTTACAGAGATAACAATAGGCAAAATAGTAGGGATAGACAAAGCAAGGGTCCTCCAAGATCAGATAATCGATATCGTGATAGGAGTAGAGACCATGACCGGGATAGGACACCTACTAGACAAAACAATAATACTCATTCAAGAGATAACAGTGAAGGGCGAAGCCCTCGAGTTCACTTTACCAGTGAAACTTCCAGAGACTATTACAATAATGAGAATCATAACGACGAGTATTTAAGCTAGACAGGTCTCCGTTCATAAACACTACTGATAACAAAGCAAGTTACTCACATATCTATATTAATTTATACCAATCCGTCGGAGATAAAAATAAAAATAACGGCTTAGAAAAACAGTTTTTATTGGACACAGGAGCATCAAGCTCTATAATTAATTACCACAATTATCTTGAACTATGTAAATTACAACACATTGAGATGAAAGCTTCAAAAAATCATACTTTAGCGGTTAATGGTGAGAAACTAAAACTTCTAGGTCAAATTACTTTCAAAACTTCTTTCGACATTGAAGGAAAATATCAAGTGGAAGTTACCACATGGGTTTCAGCAAAAGACGGTTGCAAGCCGAATTTGTTGGGAATGGATTTCCTTGAATCTGCAGTAAAATCTATTGACCTAACCACTCCAAAAATTGATTTAAAAACTTACCCTGAAGTAGCCGTCACATTATCTAGATACCAAACGAAAAGCTATCCATACATTAGCTCTCACAAAATTGTAACTCTTGACCAGCAACTACCATTAGCACCAAAATCAACTCGAGTAATATCAATTAGACCTCCGAATGATTTCTTCAGAAAAGGAACCTCCTTCGTAATTGGAAGTGAACTGCAAGCTCAAGGAATTTATACTTACAACGTTCAGTGTTTTAGAAAAGAAAAGGAATTACCAATAATGCAAAACAATCCTCAAAACAACAAGGTTGTCATCCAAAAGGGTCCTATTGGGCACACTTTAGAAGACATTGAAATTAGACAAGACCCAGAATTTTCTGTAGTTGACAACGTTGCATTCATAAACCACCTAATGAATAGTGACACTAATTGGGATCAAATATTCCATGTTAGTGAAAAACAAGGTCCAAAAAATTCAAAAATTCAAAATTTCTTTGCAGGCAAAACTCCTGAAAAACAAAAGAAAACAGAAAAGCGAAAAAGGCAACAAGATTTTACCAACAACTACGAATTAGAAACAGACTTTAGCGACGACCTCAAGGATCTTAAGCCACAATTAGAAACAACTGATGAGAACATCAGACCCGTTGAACTTCCCAAAGAAAAACTTAACAGATTTGACAAAACCGATCAAGCGTTTCTCAAAAAATTTGATTTCAGTCAAGCTGATATCATTGACGAAAACTTAGACAAGTTACTGAGGACTTTAACTAAAAATAAAGACGTTTACTCTCAACACAAATACGATGTTGGAAAGATAAAACAAAAGTTTCATGTTAAACTTTTACCTAATTCAACTTTGAGCAAACAAAGACCATCCAAAGTACCAATACATTATCAGGAAAAACTAGAAAACCTTTTGGAACAACTGTGTAAAACAGGTATAATCCGGGAAATGGGTAATGATAAAGAAATGGGATCAGAATTTATTAATCCAATCATAACCCTACCCAAGGGGAACACAGTAAAACTGGTTATAGATGCCCGATATCTGAATTCAATAACAGACCTTAGTCGATATTCATGGCCAATCGGAAGTCTATTAACTAGATTAAAAGGTAATTTCTTCACAACCAGTGATCTTTGTTCAGCCTATAACCAAGTCCCTCTAACTGAGGAAACAAAACAGCTGGTAAGTTTTGTAATTGGTCCAAAGCAATACACATTTGAACGCGGATTTTACGGCCTATGCGGTCTACCTAATTTCTTCAGTCGTATAATGACTATCCATTTTGCACCATTAATTAGAAAAAAAAACAAGCTATAACCTACATTGATGACACCATCATGGAAGCGCAAGATGAAACCGAAATGTTTGAAATAAATGACAAGTACCATGAACTTTTAAGGAAATCAGGATTGAAAGCTCAACCTGAAAAGACTAAATTTTTCCTTAGGAAAGTACAGTTCTTGGGACATGTAGTAGGTAAAGATGGGATACAACCAGTCAAGAAGCGAGTAGCAGATTTAAAAGCACTTAAGTCGCCTGAAAACAAACGTGATGTCATGAGAGTTCTAGGTTGCTTAGGATTCTACAGCATGTACATCAAAAATTTGCATGTTGACTGCAAACCATTCTATAACTTAACCCGCACAGAAACTAAATTTGTTTGGACAACGGAACACGAAAAACCGTTTAACGACATTAAAAAGAGAATTAGCGAAGATACTATCTTAGCAATACCGGATACTAAATACCCTTTCCACGTGCATGTAGACGCTTCTTCTATAGGAGTAGGCTCAATTCTCGTTCAAGAATTTCCAGAAGGGAAACGAATAGTGTCTTTTAATTCTAGAATTTACACTAAAGAGGAACAAAAAATGAGTACCACAGCACGCGAACTTTGCGGTGTAATATCGGCATTACAAACTTATGAGCATTACCTAATTGGTTCTCCCCATCCTGTATACGTGTACACAGACCATAAGCCTTTAATGTATCTATGGGGTAGAAGAGGAAAACTCTCTCACAGGTTTTTTAGATACCAGTTAGTAATTTCTCAATTCCAGAACTTGAAAATTATTTGGACTGAAGGAAAAAACTTAGCTTTTCCCGACATCCTAAGTCGCAATGTAAAACTTAAAGATCTGGACAAGTATCAACTTAAATACAAAAAGATACCAAAAGACATTAGTTTTTACGACGAGCATGGCAACGAGGAAAAATACTTCATTTTGCGTGATAATGAAAAGGGACCAGCAGATGACTTTTTTCCAATCCTAAAACAAAGCATAATGGGTATCGACAAATTCATTTTCAAAAATGACAAAATGGTAAAGCAAAAGTACGACAATAATCAAAACAGACTTTGCTCAATAAACAATATTTCGGAAGATTTCTCGTATGGTTCATCAATTAACCACTATAGGCGTCACCGCAAACATGAAATAACCCCTGTATCAGAACAGGAGGAAGACGAAACGTCTGATCATTATACAGAAATTGATTCCTACCCTGATGAAGGGATAACCGAACAAGATTTTGACCCAATTTCGGAATTTGAATTGTTCAATGAGAACCAGTCACCGGAATTAGAGTTTGACAAACTCTACATTGATCAAACTAATACCACAGACTCGGAGTACAGATTCCCTCTAGAATACGATAAAGTTTTTCTCGTGAAAAATAGCACTTGTATAGACAAAACCGAATTAGCAAAAAAATTTCTCGAAAATACAAAAATACAAGATGCAAGAGAACTCATTGATAAACTGACAACCTTCTCTAAAGAAGTTGATTTAAATACATCAGTAATTTGTCAAGAACAATTAAAAGATCCAGTAATACAACAAACTCGTCAATCAAGAACGGACAATAACAAAGATGAAAAGAAAATTGAATTCCGACAATCTAAAGCCATAATGTCATACATTAATAACTTTGAAAAACTGAGTTTTGTAGGCAACATCTTATGTATTCAACAACAAACAGACGAACCAGATATTGAATACTCAAAAATTTGTGTACCTCTGTCATTGTTCTTTAAAGTTTTTCAGCTAGCTCATTGTGAACTGTCAGGTCATGTAGGTTTAGATAAAACACTTGCTAATGTAAAACGATTATTTTATTGGCCCGGAATGTATAAATGGATTGAAAACCTAATTGCTGATTGCCTGGAATGCCAAAAAAACGGAGAGATATCCACGAAGCACCTCTCGAAAAGTGGACTGATACAGTCCCATTCCCCTTTCATACGGTCCATATTGATCACAAAGGACCTTTAAATCCTCCATCGAACGGTAAACACCATTGTTTAGTTATTGTCGATTCATTTTCGCGTTTGATTCAAGTATACCCTGTACGTTCCACAGACGCAGTAGACACCATAAAAGCTTTAGAAAAGTTCATCTTGTCCTTTGGAATACCACAAAAACTTGTTTATGATAAGGGTTCGGCATTCATGAACCAAGATTTTGCGAGTTACATTCATGAATTAGGTATAACACCCGCACCTCGAACTGCTTATGCGCCTTGGACTAATGGTAAAGTCGGGATCCAAAACAAACATCTAGGAGCACATTTCCGAATTTTTCTAGAACAAGCTCGAGGTAAATGGGACGAACTGGCACCAAAATTTGCTTTTTCTCATAACACGGTTCCAAGTGCTAGTACTGGAAACTCACCTTATGAAATTGTGATCGGACAAAAACCACAGATACCTCTGTCACTTAAGTTAGGACTCCTACGAAAGTCACAACTCACATGCTCTTCCGAGTTTTGCAAAGACCTGCCTCTTCACATGCATACCTTGCAAACTTCAAAAAACACCGAAATTGACAAACTTCTAAAACCGACTATTAACAATTCGTTGCTTATGCGAGAAAACCAATTCAAACAAATATACAATAACGCTTATAAAAGGAGCTCAGAAAACAATAACCGCGCACATAAACATAGAAACAAACACAAATTAGGCAAGCCACTTGAGGTTGGACAAAAAGTTCTAATGGAAAACCATCAAATTGAGTTAGGAAAGTCAAAAAAACTACATTAACTGAGATCAGGTCCTTATACTGTAGAAAAAAAACTAACCAATGTTAACTATGAATTAACTTTAGATAGCAACCCGGCCACCAGGAAGGTCGCTCATAGAAATCACCTAGTCGAGTACTACCAAGCTACTGAAACTATACCAGAGTTAACTCTAGAATATGGTATAGATAAAAATAATTGTGACACATTTTATAATAATCTAATGACAAGTCAGATGAATAAACTCAACAGTCCCTTGACTAAATTCTCCTTCCAAAGCCCTACTAACACCGAATATTTCCCCGTGGAGAATTTCATACGAAGAGACTCCCCTGTGCAGAACTTCGACCCTGACCAAACTCCTACCAATTTCGATTCTGGATACAACGAAGCAAGTTCAGGTGGTCGTGACAACCCACCTCCAGTCCAAACACACCTGCCTAGCGGTAGTCGAACAATAAGTTCAACTCCTCGCCCACAGCACAATTCTGGAATACATCTAGACCCTAATTTAAGTCCTCTCCGCCCTAATATATTGGAACAAGGACCTTCTAATTTACAAACTTTAGAAAATAATAATAATAATAGGCGAACTTCTAGTCGCTCGGCCAAGCAGCCAGCACGCTAACAAGCCGGATTTACTTAACTTTGTTTTAGGTAGCAATAAATCCAGTCAACATTTACTGGCAGTGCCTATTACTACAACTCATAGCCTTAATTCCCGACTTGAAGCGCTAAAAAAGAACAGGATGAAAAGATATCCTTGTTTTGAAAAATTCTATTTTTCTTATTTACTTTTAAGTCTTTTCTACTTTTGTACTCTTTCTATAGTTATCAACGCTACTGGACCTCCTTTTGAGGATATTAATGACGTATCTAACAAACTTAGGGTCATTCATTATGACTGTTCTAAATTGAAAGAAAATAAAATGTATACTTTAACACAAGTTTCTCCTTGCAAAATTACACCCGAAAACATTCAGATGGTTGATACACATGTAACACTTTATCAACGGTCTTATCGGACCTTTGTTAAAGCTCTTATGTGCAAAGTCACTGCAATGCTCATTCGTTATAATTGTGGTATGTTTTCCCATTCATCAATTGTACACAACGCTCCAATAATAACATACGATATTATTGTTTCACCCGAACAATGCCTAAATGCTAATAAAACTGGAAAAATTACTGTTACCGAATTTGACGATGATGACTTGGAAATCGACATAAAAAACATGGAATAAAAACTGTCTCCTTTAAAAACCAGGGAGTTGATCTTGAAGGTGAATCATCAACATCTTGTGATAATCGTGGTCAAATTAAACATTTCTCTTTTGAAACCCTGATGCAAGAAACTGTACTCGATATTGATCTTAATGACAGAACTGTCTATAACAGTCAAGGACTAAAACTTCCTTGTGCCCTCTCAGAAGGAGGTTGTCATTCGACATCACTCGACCCCTTTGCATACAATTGGGAGGCACCGGAAAATTGTATAGTTACTAAAAGATTTTCACAAAACGCAAAAATGCTAAAACATGAAAACGAACTTGGTAACGTACAGTATTTCATAGTGAGTGATGAAAAACCGGAGACGCCCTATGAAGGACCAGGAACGTATTCTCCTGCTGAAATGGACATAAAAATTAGAGTAATTGATGAAAACGAAAAGGTGTGTGGAAAACCAGAATTTATTTACAGAACAAATTTAGATTACTTATGTTTCTTATAAAGGCGGATTTAATATGAAGACTGGCAAACCTTATAAAACAAAAACTCAACAATTCTTTTATAAACTTCGTGTTGAACCTGACAATAGCCTAAGTGTAAATGGGTTTAATAGGAAGCCTTCAGATGAACATCCGACAATGGTTTTGTTGCATGGGAACACTTAGACAAAGACAAGTTAGACTATGATCTTAACCTTGCGGTAAAAATGGATTTTGTCATATATCATAATTACATGCAAATAAAACAAGCATGGAAAGGTTTGGTCATAGAGCAATGCGAACTTGATCGAACTCAAAAACAAATGATACTAATGCAGGCTATCCAAAACAATCGTTTAGCTGGATATATGTTAACCGGCAACCGCTCGATGTTCTTAGACACAGATGGTAGCATAGGTTGGCTGTACCACTGTCCAAAACGAAACTCACCACTTCAGGTTCTTGAGCAGTGTTATGATAGAATTCCTATTCATTATGATGGTAGGACAATGTTCGTCGGCCCAATTACTCGACAAACCTACCCTTTTGCAAACGAAGTAGATTGTGTTGGAGGCTACAAAAATGCCTACCAATTAGATATTGATAATGAAAATTCATGGTACCATTTGATGCCAGCACTTGTTCCTTTACAACCGCCAAAAATATTCTCTTCAAGAGTTATTAGTTCTATTCCAAAAGTTACCGGTTACGAATCGCAACGTGCCGGAATTTACACACCAAATCAATTTAAATCTTTTTGGGACAATATCTTGCATTCGGAAGCTTCAAAATCTGTTTTGACAAAAATTTCAAGAGAAATTCTAGAAGGAAGAAGCATAGACTATTCTCAAAAGATATCTATGCGTCGGCAATGGGAATTAACAGACAAATTTATCTAGACTCTCTTCTTTCACCTACATTTTTTACAGACCAGTTCAAAGGCACTTTTGGAATCATCACTTTTTATCTGGAAAAAATTGGAGTTTATTTTGCTTGTTTCTTGTGCATAAAATTCTTAACTGATGTAATCGTAACAATCATAAGAGCGTTCGAAATCCACAAAATATCCAACAAAACAATGGGTTTTTGGAAAATTCTATTAGGAGCAACATATAATCTTTGTATCTTATCGTTCTTTACACCGGTATTCTCTAACGAAACCAAACCGTCGGCCCCGCAGAACAACAATCATTTTTTACCGCTTAGTAATTATCAACCTTACAGCACAATAGAAAAAACTTACAAATGTGTTGAGGATCAACCGCGAGAAAATAAAATTGATGAGCATTGTCATACAGAAAATAATAAAGTAGAATACCCAAATCTGGCGTCACATCAACCACAACCACAAAATGATGCAACCATTCGAAATGTGGTGGCACCTCCTTAAAGCTGTTAATAAAAAAATCATCTTTTTCATAAAAAAATAATTTGTCTCAAAAATAAAAAAAATTATTTGTATTAGACTCTATAAGTTAATTAATATCTTGTTTAGATACACCTCAAGGATGCTATGCTATGCAACCCAAATTCATAAAACAGCCTAACGCTTTATTCATTCGATTTGGACAATACACCGGACAAATATTATCATCAAGTATTTCCGATTTAAAAACTACTGTAACTATTAGAGTTGCATCTTTCTACTTCAGTGACATTATAGACTTGGACGTACCGCATTCAAATTTTCAATACTTCTCATTGTAAAGAGCCCTGATTGATGACACAATTACTTTTGTAAACATTGGAGTCGAATACAAAATTGTTTCAAATCGTCTGAAGAAAAATATTATTAGACTTTGACTTTTCCTGTAAGAGACATGTGTGGATTCCTTCCTTGCTTTTTATTTCTTATAATGCATTTTCAACTATGTAATCGCAACTATGTCTATCTAACTATTGCCTGCACTCTTCCCCTACTCCGATTTTGCTTCAGTGAATCCGATTGATATATTATCTATAAATATCAATCGTTGTCAATAATCCTCTTTTCAGAAATAATTGACACACCCTTTTTTATCCTTTTTTTACATTTACATACTTTTATACATAGTTTTGAAAAGAAGAACAATAAGTTAATTATCAACTAAAACGCTTCCATTAATGTACTTTTTGTTTCAAGATAGACTCGTTACAATTTATCAAATAAAGAAAACTTTTGAAGAAAATCACGGAGACATTTTCCCTCAAATCGTTATAAATTTTGAGTTTTGGGACACTGGGGAAAACGATACTGTGATTTTAACCCCTCATTCGTTGTATTGGAATTATTTCGTGTATTTAGCACAATTCGACCCTAATAGTCTGCCAAATGAGCTAGATCAGCAACATGATTCCTTTAACTAATAGAAACTTACAAATCAGAATCGGAAACCAAAATTTTGAGCTATTAGCCGTATACTATGTTTCCGCTATAAGTATAATGACTTTCGCAAAAAAACCCATGACAAATATTTACAGACTTTTAACTATTTTCATTACTCATCCTCAGTTCGCCGAATTCACCATTTTTCTAGCATTCAAAGAGAACTCGGTATTTCAAGTACAACATCCAATCTACATTGCTTAGGTATCATTCTAAACTATGATATTTGCAGTTAACAATAACTTTGTAGAGTTGCAAAAAATTCAACGATCTTTTGATGCATACCCAACTCCTGTACCTACTATGCTAGTAACGCTCAAAGAAATCCAAAGTGAAAAAATTTGTTTAATAAGTATTAATCCTCTTTCAGTTCATTGGAAATTCTTCCTCTTTATTCTAGAAAACCCAAACTGTGTACCTCACAATCTTTATTTTGAATTGCCGAAAAGTGATTCTTCTCAAAACGATTTCATTACTAAAGAATTGGAAACAATTAACAATTAAAAAACAGCAATGATATTCTCATACCAAAATTGCCTTATACAAATTCAATTTTTTGAAAAATCATTTGTGACAACAAAAAGTAACAGAGTTATACCACAACTAATACTCCATTTCGAATATTTAAACACTTGGACTGATGGAACCATCATCTTAACACCATCTTCCCCCTATTGGACATTCTTCATAAATATATCCCAAGCTTTAAATGGTTCCAAAATCCCTTTTAATTTAGATCTCCTATAATGCTGTTCCACTTTGGTGAGCAACTAGTCAAAGTAGAATCCCTCGAGAGATCATTCATTGAAACTCCCACTGCAGAAATAAAGCCCTGTATAATCATACATTATACTGACTACGAACGTGGATGTGAGGGTTCTACTCGAGTCACCATGGGAATGATGCACTGGGAATTCTTTCTGGCACTCATCGATATCGAAGAGCACTTCCCAGTCAACTTGGGCGCACTTCAGTAAAGTAATTTGTTTTACATAACTTGCTCTCCACAAAAAATTGTTTTTTTCTCTCCTTTCCTCTTCTTCATTTTTTTCTATCCTTTTTTTTCTGATCAATTTGTTCTTTTCCCCTCATTTCTTCCAAATTGTTAAAACTAAAATGATTTTGTTTATTGGTAAGGAAAAAATTAAAATTGTTAAAGTAGAAAGGTGGTTCAATATTTGTTTCACACAGTATAAAGCATGTATCAAGATAACTTATATGTTTTTAAGCACCGGTACCATTAATCATTATTACATTTATCCAAACGAGAAACACTGGAATTTCTCTTTTGCTATTGCAGATTTAAATGTAACTATCCCCAACGAACTTGAACACCATGGATTAGAACTCGTATACCCGGATCTTTCTGATTTGTCCTTATAATGGGAAACATTCTGAAAATATCGTCTCAGCAACCTCAAATTGATACAACCCCTAAAATTGAAAGCCCTGTTTGTTATCTCCCTTGCCGTCAATTCAAAAAACTGCACAAAAACCCAATTGGTCAGCCCCCCCATTTTGCTTGCATTCCTTGTAGAAATGAATTATTTAAATATTGGAACCAACCTAAATGCCCCATTTGCGTAACTCCCATTTATACAATCAGTCATTGCCATTATTTCTAGTGTGATTCTTGTCAAGAAGTCAAAAAGTTATCCACCTGCCACAGTCACTTCAGTGATTTTCACCCAAAACAATCAATTTGTTTGCAGTGTATGACCTTCACAATTACTAAATGCCCCTTATGCAAACAAACAATTGACCCAAACAACCCGTGGTAAAATCCTTGATTCAAAACGACCTTCACAGATTATCCAAAATGTTTATCCCCAAAGTACTTGATTTTTTATTAATGGCCCTCATGATTATTGCAGCAGCCTTCTCCTTCGTTTTAACCGTTTTCCTCGTTGTTTTAAGTATCCCTTTCAATTTTTTGATGTTAATAGTTATATTAGTAATAGACCAAACAATAAAATCCCAAAATAATCAACAACCAAATCCTCCAACCATACCAGTCCCATAATCCCCTCCAATAACAATCTTCCAAAAATGAATACAATTGACAAAGAAACCAATACTATAGAATCCAAACCGGTCTCATTAATTTGTTTATGCTGCAGACGCGAAACAATTGTTTTCAAGAAATTACACGAAACCCCCCCTAACGAACTATCCCACGTAATGTGTCTGCTCTGTTACCAATATGTTATAAAAGATATGGGCTATGATTTTTGTCCAAAATGCTCTAAATTTAATGTTATCTTTTCAATCTTTAACTGGTTTCAATGTGATATTTGCAAACAAACAAGATTTCAATACTCTGTTGCAAAAACGTTTCGTCACAGTGATCATAAGCCCGTCAACTTTTGTAAATTTTGCGTAGAAGATTATAAATTATGCCCTCGTTGCGAAAAAAACAACCACATAATCTAAAATGCGTCCAAGAACATCCAAAATTTTACTTCTTTCCCTAGTTTTGTTTTTAATCCAATCGATATCCCTAATTCAACTCAGTTTTTACCAGGAGCAAGTCACCTCCTTCACCCTAGTTCTGCACTACTCATTGAATTGGCAAAATGCAACCCATAACATTGTTTATTCTTCTATTTGTTCTCTTATGCGCATTGGCAATATCCATCTTTATTAATAACTACCTCCTTTCCGCAATTCGCCAAATTTTCTCCAGATACTAAAAATGACCTATCCACAAAAACATTTATCCTAATCCTAATTACCTTGCTTGCCATATCGCTCCTCATTAATCTCATCCTACTACAGTTCCTCAAAGGTTTTCCTGTTTCTATCTAAGGAAAATAAGAGAACAGTCACTCGATGGGTCTTTCACAATCCGTATTCGACGGTTTCCGTTGGTTCTATCCCCATAAGGACATTATCTGCCCCATATGTTCACGGAAACCCGTTATTGTAGAAAAACTGCATAAACAATTTCCCAGAGAAAATCCTCACTATGTATGTATTCCTTGCAGAAAGGCACTTTTTAAAAGATACCCAAACCCTAAATGTCCCATTTGTCTTCGACATTGTCTTCCCGTCCTGATCACATCCTACTTTCATTGCAATTTATGCAAAAAAATGAAAACAGAATTAGGAGTAACAAAACACGCACATTTTTCCCAACATGACAAACACCGATTCTGTCGAGTGTGCATAAATAAGCTGACAAGATGTCCCATTTGCAAAAATTTTCTTTAGACGACGTTGTCTAATAAACCAAAAACAACTCAAGTACAAACGATCTTTTTTTCTCTCTTTTAACTTTTCCTCGGGAAGGGGTTATCTCAGCTTTCTCCGGCCTGCCCCCCTGGCTTTTGAACCTAAATAATTTAGAACACTAACACGATAACTGAAAATTCCAAAAATGACCCGGAAAATTTTTTTCTTTCAACTCAGCAAGGTTGTCTCCCCAGCTGCACGGGTCGTTGCAGCCGTGTTAGTGTGACGCACGCCCCAAGACTCACACCTCCGGGCAGCGGAGAAAGACGTACTTGTGCCAGGGCTGCCCGCCTGGCATAAGTATAAAAATTTTTTTATTATTGCCCCCCCCCCCTCCTTTATTAAAGTTAACTTTGCATTCAGCAAAACAAAAACTTTTATACCAAACTTTAATAACAAATGCATTTAGCATTATAATTTTTAAGTAAAGCCGTTAGCAACAAAACCTTACAAAAACATTTTTACAATAGAATACATTTTATATTAGCAATACAATTGCAAACTTGAAAAGAAGCCATAATGTGTGATATTGATGACACAGGCTAACCAAAATCAAAATATTTTAGATCACCCACAAGGAAACACTCACAATAACTACCAGACTCACACTCGCAAGCGTAGTAATCCCCAATCAACATCAACAAGTAACAACACAACAAGAACAAACACAAACCCATTCTTCCCAGCCTCCTATTTTCTCAAAGCCTCCATTTACTACAACCATTGCACCTCCATCAACTTCGAGTCAATATGATCCGCAAAACAATTGGATAGTCCATCGAAAGAGACCAGCACCAGGAAATCGGCAAAGCAGTCACGCAGAGAAGATAAGAAAAATGGCAAATATAGATGACCTCATTAGTGACAAAGAGCGAAAGGACATCCCCTATTGCTTGAAAGTTCAGAAAATTAGGGAAAACGTTGTAAATCCCATGAACCCCAGATTTGTGACGAACTTGAAGTATACTTTGAAAATGCAAGCCAATAAGTTCAGAATCTCTGACAAAGTTAAGGTTCAGAACATTTCAACCGGCGAAGAATTTCTTGCGAAAACTGAAAACCTGCCTATTTTGAAAGAGTTCTCATTACCAGAAACAACAAACGTCTGGAGAATAAAAGACAGAGATACCCAAAAGAACACTTACCTCGCCAGAAACAATCAGCTGGACTCGTATGTCAACTTCCCCTATGCCCACTTAACTGCCTTCCCGACGCCTGCGAACGCCATCGAAGAAGTCACCCAAGCTTCACTAATTTCGGAGAATTCCAAGTTCCGACAGGAGTTATTTGTTAAAGAAACCGAATTGCAGGAGCTACAAATTAGATTTGAAAGATTACAAATGCAGAACAGTGAAAAGGAGAAAGTAACAAGCGATGACTATTGGCGGAGGCAGTACATCGTCTCCCAGCAAGTAAAAAAACGGAGGAAAGTAATGTTAAAGAAATTAACAAAGTGTATGCAAGAAAGCATTTAGAAATCACTACAGCCAATCAGAATTTAGGAGGGGAGAACAAAAAACTGGTTGAAAAAGTTCAGCAACTCAACTCTGAATTGACGAAACTCAAGAAGAAGAACCGAAAACAAAAAAGGATAATCAAGGAACTATCAAATACAGAAAAGCATGAAGATGGAGATGAAGTAGTGGAAGTTGTTGATATCATGGACGACGGAAACAGTCCAGTGCAAAGCCCAGTCATTTTGCCCCCAGAATTTTTTGAATAATACAGCACAACATTATCGCCCTTTGCGATTAATTTTATAGCATACCATTGTCGACCTTTGCGATTAATTTCATAACTGTCTGAACTTGTAGTAACTCATTTATATGTCTCAAGCGCAATAAAATTATATACGATGCAATATATTTCTTTTTTTTTAATCATTTTCTTTTCTATCTTAAAAATCGGGGTGAGCTGTAGTATTACGAGAGCCGTTACAAATGAACGGATAATTAATCCCGCATTAGAGCGAACGTATTTAGGCGCTAATTAACCATTCTTTCGCCGCGCGCTAAACGAACTAACGCTTGTTAAGACTACCAGTACACAAGTATTTAAACAACTCAGTTCGACTTATTTAAATAACACAAACTTAGGCCTGGATCTCCTCGCTTATATCCAGGATAGAAAATGTACGTTGTTGAACGTAGGCGGCCTGTAAAACCACAGTTTCTTTTGATTTAAATTACTTCTGCTTTTGACAGTTGCAATGCAGATCTTTCCCCCCAAGTTCAATAAAGATGAAGCAGATTGCTTCAGGGGAGAAGACAATAGAGTCTCATAAAAAGACCCCAAGAAAACCATAATTGTTGCGGTTTTAGAAGAGGGGAAAAGCAGAAAACAGGCGCCTACGAAATCAATAATTGATGCTCTCAGCTTTTTAGATTTTTATTATTTTTTGGAGTTTCAATAATTTTTCCGTGAGATAAAAAAGAGTTAATTCTCTTGCCTTCTCGGCCAATAGGAAAATTAAGAAGCACCTCACTATGAACGTGAGTTTGTGATTCGCTCCCTATCGGCCCAAACGGAGCTGAGAGGAATTAATTGTTTCTCTCAGCGAAGTGGGACGGAATAAAATTAGAGAGACAGAAATCACTCCCAGAAGCAAGCAGCAGACAACTGCTTTCATTTTTCTCAAAATTTAACTTCACTTTAACAATAAAATAGTCGAACAAAATTGTTTAATAACTTAGACAAATAATTCCAGATTTAATTTTATAACTTTCTTTTTCGACAAATAACATAACTGAAGAAACACCCAAGTGAACGATCGCCCAGCAGCTCACCTCCATTTCACCACTACACAACTGGTAATTAGTAAGCTGTAATTTTATATTTACTCTTTTATAAATTAAATACTTTCAGCCCCCCAACTATTTTAAATTGAGACTTATAGCACAGACAGGTCTTAGGCATATATCTTTGCCTTCGATTTGTTATATCTTTTGTCAAATTTGACTTGCATACATAAAGAGATCCCGTATTGTGTGATCTGTAAGAGCCCAGCCAAATTTGATAGTACTGTATTGATAAACATCAAAAATGACCTTAAAAACAATGTTTACAAAATTTTGAAAGAAGAAAAACAGTGTTTTTGAAGTGAAAAATAATCTGATTTAAAACTCAACGCTTGCCCGGCTCTCTAACGATATCAATTCACTTCCTTCGCATGATTTCTAATGATTTTCTCGAATATTCACAGTTTTTTAATACTTGTTTTTATTAATTGTTATTTGGGAACTTAGTCATGTGTGTCAGTTAATTTTCTGTCTATAAGAGACTTCCGGAGCAGCTTCCTGTTGTTATGATATCGGTTGATTGTTCACTCTTTCACAAGGCGGGTCCAAACAGAAATTTCTATATTAATTTTTTTGCTAGTTTTGTCCTCCAAAGAACTTAAAACACCCTAATAATCATCCTGTAAAATACAGAGCAATTCCTGGTATATGTTAAAAAGCAGTATGATTGGTGCAAATTAGCTGTTGAATGTGTTCTTCATGTTTCAGCTCAGCTTAATTTTGAATTCTCCAAAAATTCGACATTTAGTCTAAATTCAGTATACACGTCTAATTTTATCACAACAAAATAGTTTACATCTATAATTGAAAAAATGATCAGGATATCAGTTAGCTCAAGAAAACAGTTAAACTTACGTTTTACAACAACCATAACATTGAGTTTAACTAATCAATTTGTTTTAAATAGGTTGGCTTGATTTTTAATCATAAATTTCGTACATTTATGACACAAATAGAGCATTGAAAATCAATCTAAATCGCAAATTCTATGCATTTACTTTAGAACATTTAGGGTCAACAATTCAGTGTTTCATAATTTACAGTATAATTTTAAACCGAGACATAATTCGCAACAATTAAGCATGAAGTTAAGAGTTCAAAACATTCAACTTCGGGGCATTTTGATTTCCATTAGTGCATAATGCAATTTAGGAAAAGGGCGGGGTCAAACAACAAAAATTGCCACAGAAGGCGAATTTACTTCAGAACTGGTACCCAAATAGACGATTGTTCGAACAGCCGAGAGACAAAGATGCCAGCCGCTGATTTTTCAAATCGGTAAACGATAGTTCGTGCTGCCATTAATTTTGAACCCTTTATAAGGGCTTAAGAGCGTAACATAATTAATAGATTTCTAAAATCAATTTCTTTCACCGATTAGTGTTTCAAATAAACAGGAGTTGACGCCCCCCCCCCCCCCCCCAACTACAAACTCTACTACGAAACCCCCATTCATTCACAAATAAACAACTCCAAATCATTATATAAACTCACTAAAAATTATAACATGCTATTTAAAAATAAGTTATGTTTCAATTAAAATTTGAATGGGAGGGCGTCTGGTAATTGCTATACTTGGGCTTAATAAGCAATAAGTTAAAGTTATACAAGCAGGCTGAAGTTCTTCATTCGGCTATTTGACCACTCGGCTGTTTGAACCGATTAGCCTTGAGAAATGGAACAGAGTGTGATGAAATGGTTGATTGGGTGTATAAATGAACTTCACCTCATTTCACTGTGAAATAAACACTGAGTTCAACTGATGGAGTGTGAAATTAGGAGGAGGGGATTCCCTTGTTTATGTTTGGATTGTACTTTATTTATCCGGGTCTTTCCCATTATAATCTCCCATGAAAGTATAGCCCAATAATAGTGTCATTGCCTCGTAAATCTAACCCCTCTTAGATGGAGGGAGGAGGAGGGGCGGGGGAGGGGTGGGGGAGGGGTGGGGGAATATAATGGGAAAGAGCCATTTGGTCTAACATAAGGAGTCTTTTCAATGTTGATTACAACCAAGGAAAGGTAGACTATTGGAATATGGACACGACTCGGATATTGGAACAAAATTGGAACATTATAGTGTCTAAATTGCTCGTGCCACCAAAAATATTTCGGGCAGCTGCAAAGCTAAATTTCTCAAACTTCTCACACAACCATTGAGAAATTTTTTTTGGATCTATTCTGCTAGCGCATAATAATTTCAACAGTCGACGTGGCGCAGTAAGAAGCACAAACACCTAAGGAGATGGAGAGCGTGGGTGCGATCCCCGTACGTAACTTTATTCTCGCACTTGTATTAAGACTTGCCAAGTCTGACAAGTTTTAAATTGTGTTATGGTCATAGCTCTGAATCAGTACTGATATCTAGACTTGGAATTATACTTGCCCAGTACTGATATTGACGTGGCGTTAAGTACGGGAGCACAGCTATGGCTTGAAAGTATTACGTATTCAACCAAAATTTGTTGCATATAACGTAAGCATCAATAAAAATTCCGGTATTAGATCATTTTTGGTGTTATCGGCTACAATAAGGGCATGATTTTTTTAAAATTTTCTATGGAAACTATTCTAAAAGTATCTTTAATCTACCTAGACACTCTTGTTTCAATGAAATTCAAATATCGCTCTTACAATTAGGACCGCTCCTGTTTCTCATATACGTGAACGACCTCTCGGAAGCTTGTAAAAAAGTAGACGTTTACCAATTTGCCGACGATACGAACGTAAGCGCCCTTGAATGTTCAATTTTGGAATTGAAAGATGATTTAGAATCGTTATCTCGCTGGTTACACGTTAACAAGCTGACACTAATCCTTAAAAAAAATCACAAGTAAATTTCTCGATTACAGGTGCCTCTAGTTCTAGTTCTATCTCAAACATTGGTACATCCATAAATGATTTTACTATTAGAATTGATAATTGTTGTCGCTATCTAGGATTTTATATTGATTATAAGCTGCAGTTAAGAGATCATATTAATACATTGGTGGTTAAACTAACGAAGCAGAGTGGTATCATTTCAAAGTTGAGACATTATGTACCACGAAGTACTTTAATACGTTATTATGAGGCTAATGTCAAGGCACTTATTCAGTATGGAGTCTTGATATACGGCTGCACAAGTTTTTCAAATCTTTGCGATATCGAAAAATTACAAAGAAAAATTTTCCGACTAATTTTCTTCAAACGGTTTAAGTATAGCAAATCTCCTATTTTGTTGAATAACGGTGTACTGGCCGTGAATGAGCTGTACGTTTATGAGCTTTTAAAGTTTGTACTTCGATCAGTTCAATCACTTCATTCAGAATCGTATCTCAATAATATCTTCACTTTTAAAAATTAAGATGCGTATTTAACCAGGAGATATTCAACTGGAGTTATGGCTATGCCGGCTGCTAAAAAAAGTTTCAAAGGCTTTTTTCGCTTGAATATCGTGGCGCAAAGCTATCCAATATACTTCGCCAAAATAATGTCGTACCGCAACTATGCATGATGAATAAAGATATATTCAACAACCTTGTTCATAGAATAAAAGACAATTATTTTCTTGGCAATACAGCGCTGACAAAGTTTATTTTCCAACTATAAAATTAAGCGATCACTTTATACCTGTTGCTTTGTTATTTGCAATTTTATTTACAATTACATTTTAATAATACAAGGGAATTATGATCTAATTCGAAATGTGTTTTTTGGATAATTTGTCACATCCCTGCAACTCCTGGAAGTTCTTTGAAAATAATTGAAAATCATACGCAAAATTTTGTGCGCTGCCTTCGTAGAATGCACCGCGACTCAGTTTCTGCTGCCAAAAATCACTTTTTTCACTTTCTAAAGACAGTGTTTGTCACTTTTTTCTCCGTCATAGGACCATTTGACAAAACACGACAATTTTTAACTTGCAACGTTGCTCTCTGCTGTAAACAAGTTTCAATTCGATGTAGTTAAAGTACTTATCTCCGGGCTCTGGTGGAGCAATAAGTTCGAGCAGATAAAAGGTTGCTAAAAAAGAAATCATTTACAAAATGGCAAGAATATTAAATTGAAAAAAATTAAGTTTATCCACTCTTACGTTTATATTACAGGGCACGCTGGAAAGTAGGTCTAAGGACCTCGTTGCGCGTCCTTTCCCAGCCTAAAATAATCTTGAATAAACTTTTAATTTGATTGTTGGATATTTTAAATGCATTTATTTTTCGATGTTTGATTGTGATTTATGTCGTGTTTTGATTATCCTTCTTTGTACTTTTGATTTATGGGCCGGGATAAATTAACTCTCTCAAAAATTAACTCTCTCAATTCGCAAAACCTTAGATTTTTGGGGGGGGGGGGGGTTGTAAATTTAACGGCTATATAGGGCTGGGGGGGTAGCAGAAAAGATCCATTTTTTCAAGCTATATTCTCAATCTTTGCATAATATTGCGCTACAATATAAAGACCTTGTAAATTAAGTAGGAGCAAATATCGTAACGTAATCCGAGCTATCTAACAAAACTAGTTTTGTAGTTACCAATTTTGTAATTGAAAAGGCCTAAAAACATTGCTAATAATCTCATGACCCAGAAGGGTTTAGTGGGTAAAAGATTGCTCAACAGTATAATTTTGATTGGTGGTTAAATCCGACTGGATAGGAATCTGCGAGTGTGTACGTTCATTACTGCTGTTGTGCGGATTTTTATCCAATAAAATAAAAAATTTCCAAACAATGAAAAATCATGCCCCTGAATGAAAACAAAGTTGAGAATTTTTCTTTGCTGAAATTTGTCGGATTTAAGCTGGAGTTCACCTCAAGCCAGCATATCATCGCAGATCTTGGACCGAATGGAAAAAAATGGGGATTTTTAGGTACTCAAATACCGCTTTGGAAAACTGACCACCTGCGGTTAAGAAAACCATCTTGTGCACCATCAATCGTTTGGAAGTGAAGAAAGGGATATAACGTAAGTGCAGTTCAGTGTTGAATGAAGTTGCGATTGTTATAAAAAAAATTTGCACTCGTTGATGCATAAAAATTTGGATTTAAAATCCAGAATTTTGCCACTGCGGATTGCAAGTTCGAATTCAACATGGAAAAAATACTTACAAATAACCCCATTCCAAAAAAATCCCAAACGTCTTACAAACACGAAAAACTCTTTTGCACAAACCGTTTGGAAATTAAAATAAATTATAATTGTTTTTTTTGCTCAAATTGGAAGATGTAAAGATTATTCCTGGAACTAAATTAGTCCTTTTGGTAATTTTTGTTTACAATTTACATGTTGCTATTCCTATGCACGGTTCTTTTCTCATTTTCAGTTTTTTTACTGTTAAATAAAGAGTTTATTAGATTACATTTGTTAAAAATACAGAAAAGCAATAGCAATGCTCCTCTGTTTCCCGATTATTTTACTTTTTTCAATTATAGCACGATTTTTATGCCATTATTCCAGATTGCAATATGTACCAAATTGAAAGCGAGGGAAAAAAAGATCGAGCTCCTTCTTTCACAAAAAGAATTACATGGCATAAATTGTGTTTATTGGAAATTTACAGGCCTATAACTTAATATCCTGATTGGTGCTGAAAAAATTCTTGCTAAAAAAGTTATGAATATTCTATCTTGAGACGAAAAACTTCTGAGCATTGCATTCGATAAAAATGAACGAAAAAAACGCTCTATTGGAAACAAGATAATTCCAATCTAATTTTTTAACGTAAAATTACTGCAAAATCATCACACTCAATTACCATCATTAAATAGTGCTTCATGTTGCCGGCCACTTTCCGTAACAGTTGCATACAAGTCTGCCACAAATCAAAATCTTAACATTGCTGAATGCTTTCGAATATAAAGTATTTTTTCTCGACCAAAACAAACCATACCTCATCTTCAAATTTATTTTATTTCCTTTCAAAAAATTCAGTTGTAAGACAATGAAAGACCATTTGATTTAAAATCAGAACCGCAGTTATTTTACATTTCTGAATCTAACAGCAACCAGAAAAGTTATGGTTGCATTACAACAACTTGTAGGAATTGAATTCAGTTTTCTTGAGAACCTTTAATCAAGGTCTAATATTAACTAATCCAGTTTGTTGTAGTTATCCAGAAATTTTTTTCATCAAACTTTTGAAACCAAGGAATATCCAAACGAATTGTAAGTCTGTAAATCAATTCCAATATTTAAAAAACGTGGTCTGCAGGTATACTCAAATCAGGATTAATTGAAAATACTGATCTCTCAATGCCCTGTAATGTACAATGTGAACTATTGAAGAACACACAAAAGTGCTGAAAAGTCTAAATATGAACAAAAAATTGTAAACGGTTGTATCTTTCGTGAGCGATCAGAAATAATTGATTCCATACTATATCAATTATAAACTGGAAATGTTACTGTTAAAGAATAAGATGACAGACTGAAGAACTTGAATCTACGAAAGATAGAGCCGCTTGCTATAAAAACCAAACCTTTTCTGATAAAAATAGTCTATAGCGTGCTCCAAGGGTTTTGATCAGATCACTTTTCTTTTAAATCTACACAAATAGTTTTCCAGATAAACAAAAACACAATAATGCTTTTTTAACGGCAGTTGAAAAAATTAATCTTTGTTGCCTATAGGATCTTGAAAGTTACCAATGGGTAAAAAAAACTTATTACAATTTTTTAACGATTTGAAACAAGGAAAATTGGAAACAAATAGCATTGAAACAGGTGTGTGTTGGTTGATGAGTTCACAATTTAACAGAATTTAACAAATGCCAAAAAATGTACATCAATACAACAGTTTAGCCTATTCAATAGTATACTATACAACAGTATAGACAATTTCAATTTTGACGTAAATAAAACAATGACAAGAAAACTTACAAAAAGGCTACAAAAACAAACCTATTATCCAATTGAAAATTCTAGAATACATTTGCAATTTACTTGAAATAATTTATCTTTTTAGATAAAATCTATAATAAAATTTTATCAATTTAACTTTTTTCTGCATTTTGTGTGCATTAAAGTTTTCCTCTAATAATCAGTTTTGAAGAAAATTAACAGACAATCTTTTTACGTTTTCTAAAAATATATTAATGTTAACTTAGTGAAATAATTAAATGTTGAATTCTTAAAAGCGCTGAATCAAGCAAATTGATTTTTACTAGCCGCTCAGTACGGCTCTAATAACTTATAATATAGTGATGTTTTGCTAATTTTCGGTTTCCCTAAATAAATAGATATGGGTCCATATTCTGCGAAAAATTAGTTGCTGTTTTTTTAATATTAGGAGGTTGAACAAGTCGCTAATATATACCATGGGAAAGAAAAAAAATCATTTATGGGGAGGGTGCCTCATATTTTGGGGCAGCACTAATGCCTGTTACCAGTTTTCTCGCACGTACTTAAATCAAGTTGAAGCGTAATATCATCTCAGGAAAATTTGAAAAATTTAAACGAAACAAACAGCAGAGTTTTATTACTGATAAAATAGCCCTTTAATGTGTTCAATTGTAGATTTGTTGATTGCTATCTACATTCATGAATCGAAATTGATATACGAGCTTACGTCAACAAGTAATAAACAGGTTAAAAATATTGAATGTATATTTCAAAATTAGTGAACTTGATTATTGAAAAGACCCCAATCGAGAAATTAACTGCAAAGTAGCAACTATTGCTTAAACCATAGTAAAACAGCGAAATTCTGGCTCCTTGGAAGCTGCAGAACAATTATGCACAATAAAAATCCGAAAAATGTTGCAAAAATAAATTGCGTCCCATTCTGGGACCAAAATGATAATAATTCTCTTTGGAAAGTGAAAATAAGGAATAATGATTTTGTTGGTTTTAAATGAGAGAGAGAGAGAGAGGGGGGGGGGGGGGGGCGAATTCATAACAGTGGCGTTGTTTTTGTTGTTTATTTTCATCGGTTGATTCTAGGCTGGTTTGGGTTCTGTTTTGCACAGCAAAGCACCCTTCGTATCAAATTAACAACTACCCTTCTGAAGTCAATGTTAGCGTAGGCGTAGCAGAATGGGTTAATGGTACTGTTGATGTAGCACAGTCCATAACTGACGTTGTATGCCCATAATGGAATGCAGGTGGGACACTTTGCAATGACCATGACGAAACAGCTGAAGGGCGCCCAGCAGATGACGTAACAGGCTAGAATTGAACTGAGCATTTTGAGGGCCTTGATATGTTTGCTTCCTCCTTTGGCGCCCACCGAGGCTGCACCGTTGTCTTCTTTCCTAGAAACGATAGAAAATGATAATTTATGGAATATTTAAATTAAATTAAATACAGAAATTTAGATTCAGTTTTAGAATGAAACATGCAGTATTGCGCAATTTTTTAAAACCACCAACAACATCAAATCAACCACCAACCACTGTAAGCATTTTCCTCTCACCATTTTTTGACTTTTAGTAAGCTTGAGACGTTGAGATTTTGTTCCGTGGTCATTGTTTTACGAATCTTTTTGTAAATTTTTGACCTTTCATCATACATTATAAAAAAATTTTATACAAAAATTAAGCATTTAATGATAAAAGAGAAAGTACATACATAATTATGCACAATCAGTAAATACAGTTACATCCACATGAATCAACTTGGAAACATTTCAATTGAGAGAATTGACAGACAAATTGACGATTTGTTTGTAGTCATGCTTTTTGCAGATGTTTTTATTATGTGCAGAAATTGTCAAGAATATAGGAAACTGGAATATGTGCAACATCAGTCAACTCATATTTCGGTTCCAAAATAAAAACGTACTGCTTGATCGAATCAAAGATTTCAATACGAGCAAACGCCCCTACCAGTAAAGTTGACCATTTTACCTCTTCAATTCCACAAAACGTATCATAATACATGTGAAAAGGGCCTTAGAGTGTGAGACAAGGCAACAAAGAAACGATTAAAATAATTTGTTTGTACTATTGAGCAAGATATGACAGGGTTACATGACAATATACCCAATGTCATTCTAACCAATGCCAAAACACCCAATGCCATTATAACCAATACACCAATATACTCAAAGCCAATATACTCTCTACTGATCCGGCCAATTTTTCCAACTCGGATATACGTCCACTGAAAATACGAAGTTAGTTCGTCTATTATCTGCAAATATTATGTGTCTATTTTAGCAATTTCACAGAGATCTTAAATCAGTATATCCTAAATTACAAGATCGAAAGAGGCCAGTACCATTGGTTCAGGGAAAAAAAAACAGAGTACAGGAATCTTTTAATCAACATGAATGCTAGTTCGGGTTTGTTTTCATAAATATTCTTAAGGCCGAGTTCGCATATCTTCCTGTTAAAACTTTGAAACAAGTGAAATTAGCATCTTTTTATCTCACTTGCCGGATATTGTTCTGAGAATATATTGATTGCCGACTTTTCGAAATTCGAAATCCAGGACAATATTTTTCAAACTCCACGAGTGAGTTGATTCAAGCCAACAAGAAGCTTCCGATACAAATTCTCTCTTCTGTTGCTAAGTAGAGCGTAAATACAAGGTGGATAAAATCTTCCAAATGTGTTTAGTAGAGCAAAGCACCCTTCGTATCAAACTAACAACTACAAGGTGGATCAAACTAACACCCTTCGTTTCAAACAAGTGAAAATAGCATCTTTTTATCTCACTTGCTGGATATTGTTCTGAGAAGATTTTGATTGCCGACTTTTCGAAACCAGGACAATATTTTCCCGGTCAAACTCCACCAGTGAGTTGATTCAAGCCAACAAGAAGCTTCCGATACGATATCTCTCTTCTGTTAGTAAAGAAAGCATAAATACAAGGTGGATAAAATCCTCCAACTGTGAATTGTGTATGATTGGTAACACTGCATTGGAGATATTTTGAAAGTTCCGTCACAGGGCCAAAGCGCATTGCTGGTTTCCAGGGATTCTGCATTTTCTTGTGTTCCAAAAATCAGCATTTTCTGGTTGTCAGTGGTTTCCATGTCATAAAGGCAGAATTCTTCAAACTTGGCGGGCGCTTCGAAATGTCTGTCTGTGATTGGTGGCTCCTGTATGTTCTCAGATGCTCTTCTTCGGGTTTAGTGTCGGATTTAGAGCAGATCTGGTCGGTAACGACAGCTGCGCTGCAACATCGGACCCGATTGGTAACAGACTGCTGGCAATTATCATGTTGTTCACTGGATTCTGTTCCGTTCTCGCGGTCACCTTCATTTGACCAAGAATCTGTTTCGCTTGTACTTGTCCGGGAACAATTTCGTGGTGGTACTTGTTTTACTTTGATAGCAATTGTTTTCCAGTCGTAGTGGCCGTAACTTTACTTTCATAGGAGTTCCAATTTTAGCATTTCGAATGCGTAGTAGTCTTTGTTTCTAACTTCTTTTGTAACTCATGTCCATCAAGGATTAAATATTATCGGTTCTGCTGGAACGTACCACACGTAATTTCGCTCATATTTAGCGTCTATTTTTGGACAAGTTTAAAGAATAGAATTACGCGTCAATTTATTTCGAACAATTCAATGTCTAAGATAATTTTAAGTCTTGTTTACTTAAAGTATGTCTAATTGATTAATTTGTACTTAATGGTAGACTGAGACTTTAATTGTCAGATTGTAAGTTAATTTCAAGATTATAACTATTACATTATAAATAGGGTGGTTTGGCATTGGGTATAATGGAATTGGGTATTATGGCATTGGTTAATTTGGCATTGGGTATTTTTGGCATTAGGTATTTTGGCACATTGGGTATTTTGGAATTAGGTATTATGGCATTGGGTATATTGTCCTGACACCAGATGACAGTTTGGGACAAAGGCAATGTGAAGTATAATACCAATTACAGTGTTTTATTATAGTATAGCTAACTATATTATAATAAAACATTGTAATTGGTATTATAATTTCCAATTCCTTTGTCTCAAAATTCAACAAACTAGCGCAATAGAAAATAAAATCTATTGGATGGGACGGGACGCTGACTCGTAATAAACACGTACCCTGACCCCCGCCTTTTGTCAAAATATGACGTACCCTCCTCCCTAAATGATATTCAATAATTTTCTTCCTTCCTATGTTAGCGACCTGTTCAACCTCCTGATAAAATCTGAGCATTATAATAAGCGCTTTTTAGTTGATTCACAATTTTGTTAACATAGACGTGGGTACACCAGAAACGGATTTCAGGGTAATTAAAAGCCCAGAATGGGCATTTTCCGCAGTTAACGTCATCTTCAGGCGACCGAATTTCTAGATTTCAGGTTCCAACTTGAGCCAAATTTCACATCAGCTTTGCTTTACAGATAGAAGAACAAGAAGTTTATTTTTTGGGGAAAACTTAAAACAAGTTAATATTTATATGATTTATATACAAACATCTCACACGCTCCGGACATTTCTGATGAAATTTTTCAAAATTGGTGAACAAAAATCTTATCAATACGATTGCATGTAAAATCGGCGTGAAAAATTTCATCATACAGATTTTGTAAACTTCATATTCGTGAATAAATTTTTTCATATTAGCATTTCTGCTTGGAACATGTACCATATACAAGGAATTATACAACTTAGAGATAGAGAAGAAATATTTAACGAGGGGGCGTTACTTTGAATCGGTATCAGAAATTACCCATGTAAAGTATGATTAATGTGTCTAGCATATTCCAGCAGTTTATTGTTTCCGTTTGTAAGTATGATAATGAAATGATAAAGAGACACTTAGCTGCTAAAATGAAAAGAGAAACATAAAAATGAGGCCATGAATTTTAAACTTAAAACAAATGAGCAAAATTGCTGTTTCTATTATGAACTTAATTGCCAGCATATTTGAAGATTTTTCACATAATGGTTTTTCACGGAGGTTAACAAATTTTGCTTTACTTTCTTTGTCTAGAATGAACAGGATATTATTATACTTACTCGGAAGCGGAATGGGAGAGAGTTAAATGCAGTCTAGAAAACAACATCACCAACAATAATAACACCAACAAAATTTTTTAGTAAACAACAAAACTGATTGCAATCAGGTGTTAAACATGATTTTAAAGCTAATTAACAGTAATTTGAACAGATTGGTATTTCATACATAATTGCCAACATAGTACTAATTTCATGTGTCCGATCAGGTCAGATTGCTATTATTTGTATTATGACAAATGTGCTTTTATGACAAATTTTGTGCTATTAGAAGTTCGTAATTAAATGTTCGTTAATTCAATGTTCAGCATAAGTTAAACTTTTTTGTGAAAAAATGAGTTTTCTTCCAGAATTGACATCTGTTCAGTTTTACATAAAAATCATTGATGATAAATAAGAGTTAAAAAAACTAAAATAATGTTTGAGATGAAACCTTTGCCAGTGTAACATTACAGCAACAAGAATCTTGATTATAACTTCAATTTTTTGATATGTACCAGGCGAAAATGAACTCATGCATTAAACAATTCATTTAATAATTCAGATCATTTTGTTCATTTATCTTCTTAAGCTAGTATTATTGTTCCGACCCCACTTGTGGGGGAGGAAAAATATACTCAAATGCTTTTCTTTGTTCAGTCAATTTTGGCCGATCGATATTTTTATCGTGGAGAGCTGAGACTGGTATTATTGAAAAACCCATCCAACCTGTGAAAACTCCATTTTCCTATAGAAGTCCTCTGGAAATAAAATTTCGTCTGTTTTTCGAAAAATTAACTCAGTAATTATACAAAATGCATCATTTATTTTTTGGTTAATTGAAGTATTTCCTTTGTTAATTAATCTATTTTGCAAACATATGAAGTGAATAATTGCTTTGTTAGAAGTGCTTCACAATCAGGGCTAGGTTTGGACTCATCTTGGATTCTTAGTCATTAATTATTCGTATTAATTCGAGGCGCGGTTTTTTTTTCAAAATAATTTCACCTTTTTATTTTTATGTTGACCACTGACGAAACTGATTTCAAATCAAGGCTCAATCAATAAAAAATACTATTGACAATTAATTGAGGCCAAAAGAACATATAAAATGTCTTCAGAGAAAAGCTCATAGTTTTTACTGCATTGAAAATGTGTTTTTGTTAACTTTAATTGATTTCTTTTGTTTTTGCCTTCATTTTTCATTTTTTTTGCAGCCTCATAATTTCGTCCTCTTAATTACAGGTTCATCTGGTTTCTTTAAGAGCTATAGGTGGAACTACACAATGCTTTCAGTTGTTATCTAATGACCCTTATGACTTTAAATATATTTGTTTTAAGAAAATGTCCCTGAAGTTTGAAAACTTCCGTTTTTTTTAATTCTTTTTTGTGCACTTGTAGCTTATTTACAGAGCAGGATATATTCCACGCAAAGTAAAAAGTACTCATTATAGTAGTTTGCTTCAATTAAGCGTTTCTCGCCTTTTTTACTAAGAAATTTCACAAAAGTTTTGTGATTTTTGCATTTTGGCCTAAAATTGAGCTTGTTACTTGTTACCTTTTCAAACTATCACAATAAGGACAGCTCCAATTGGCACTGAAAGAAGGCGCAAAACAACATTTTCAAAGATGTCATGGAAATGCTTGTAGTTTTAACGGCTGCGTATTATAATTCTAACATAAATAATTCCATTGGCGTAAACTTTTTAACAGCGTGTGACCAAAATTTGATCGCTTTATAAAATAAGGGGAAGACGGTCTCTAATTGAGAATATGGAGAGCTGCTGATGACAATCCCAGAAATGACTTGATGCTAACATTTTCATGTTTGCATTTTGAGTTTTTTTGTGAAAAATGACATTCAAATTTCAGAGAATTACTGAACAAAAAACTAAAACTGAAGTCTTTTGCTTTAAGACTATTTTTGAAGTTTACCGAACCGAAATTTCTTCATGAAAGTTTTGGTAAAAGCGGATTTGAAAAATGAACCAAAACAGCACTTATTGAATGGAGAGCTCAGTTTTGCACAAGTAACCATTAACGTTGTAAAAATTTTGCAACTTAACTCCCAGCTTAAAAAATGTAAATGTGATTTTAATTATTTGAATCTGAATCATTTTTGTTTTCATTAGAATTTTTTTTGAACGAGAAGTGGGGATATAAAGAGGTGTAAAGAAGGCACTAAAAGAAGACATTTTCATTGTGCTATTCAAAATTTCAATTACTTTTAAAATTTTAGGTTGCTGTTTCGTTCTGTGTCTATGTAAGTCATTTTTGAAAGCATACTAACATCCTTCTACTTATTGTTGGCGAATTTCTCCGATAGCTTTGAGTAGAGAGCTATACACCGTTCAATAGCCAATAAGAAGGTAGCTGAAAAGGTGATAATTTGCAAATAACTTCCTCTTTTTACTTCCTTAACATGTGTGTAAAAGTTTCCCTCCCACGAAACCCAAATTTCAGTTGTATATTTTGAAGCAGTTGCGGTTCGGGTTGATGAAATATCCAATTTTGTATTGACAAAAGTAACGCTTTCCTCAAGTTTCTGATAAATTTTTCTATTTATCAGAATATTATTATAATGGCCACTTTGCGACAAAAAGTATCGATGTTGGAGTAAATATTTCTGATGAAAATCGTAGAGAATATTTGAGTTATCTGAATCGCGAAGCATTAGTAAGATATTTTGAAAATCGAGCGCCAAAAGCCATTGTGTAATTTCGATATGATTATGATCTGGGTGGGAGCAATTTAATTTCAAATATTCATTTTGCTGTCGCTCAGCAGGAATTTCGTAAATATGAAAAAATAGAGTTTCGGGTAGACCGTTTAAGGTCGCGGCGCCTTGTTGTTCAACGTTAAAAGGACGGCAAATTTTTTCTTGTGTTGAATTTCTGTGGCGAAAATGAGCAATGCGACAATCACAAAACTTGTCAATTTGTATGGGAGTGAAGTTAAATCGGGGAAGAATTATTAATATTGAGGTCAAATGTGTCCCTTTGGAGTCTAAGATTTCAATAGAGGTCTTAAGTTCATTAACTTTGTGAAAAATGTGCTTCGATTCAAACAGCAAAATAACACCAGATAAAATGGCAACTGCTAAAATCAATGTTTGCAGAAATTTGGCCCTCATTTTCCGCCATTAAAAATAATGATGGGCTGCAATTTTTCAAAGATAAAATTCCAGGGCAGATAATTTTGCAATTAAAATGATGGCAAATAACTGTAAATGTTCCTTTTATGTTCAGTTAGGAGAAAGTTTAGTGATTTATTTGTTTTTCATTTCCTTGATAAACAATAGAAAGATTGGCCAAATTTTATTTTTATAAGGAACGCTGAAATTATAAATTTATAAGAGGAAAATGAAAAAGTAAATAAATAATGCAAAATAGGGACCAGTTGAGACTTCAGTGAGAAAAATTGATTTCATTGTTTACTAAACAGTGTCCAGATTTAGCCGAACTATTATTTTAAAATTCTTCTTCAAAGTTAACAGATTTAGAAATTTTCACTGTCACAAAAATACCTGAATTTATGAGTTTGTCACTGCCCTTTTTGAAAAAATTTTGGAAGAAAATTTATGTTTCAAATCTGAAATAACTTGCATGGTTACCAACCTGCCATTTTTACTTCTCTTAGTGGAAGAATTTTCCATATCAGAAAAAACTGCAATTTCTTGCATCTAAAGTTTAATTTGTTAAGCTTAGTTTCAAAATAACGACTAAAAGATGTCTGCACAAAAATGTTTTACTGAATAATCTCAAATTTACTATGCAAATCTTTTCATTAATGCAGTTCAGTTTTTGCATTTTTATCTTATAATTGAGGAAAATAAATTTCGGCGGTGTTGCTCAAAAAATTGTCAATTTTAATACAAGTTTACGTTAGCAGCCTTAGATGTCTGTAATTGGCTCAGGAGCTGTAGCTATTTAAAACTTCAAGACGATCATCAGCTAGATAAAATGAAGTTCACTTATTGCTAAAGTGCTACAGTTTTAGAATTTTGTCTAATTTCAAAGCCTTTAAATTTTTTTTATGGACAAGAAAGCGTCTGATCAAAGCCAGCTTAATTTTTGCTCAAAGATAAAGAATACTGCAAAAATTAATAATCCATAAAAGTTTTCATTGTTTCAGTTCATAGTTTTGATACAACGGACGTTTAAACACACGCTATTCTTTCGATTTTTATTGGCCTAATTTTTTTCTACTACGCTTTTAATTGTTTATTCGATAGTTGAGCATCACATTTTACAAGTGTAAGTCAGGTAAAAAAAGGTATCATGGAATTGTCTGTTTCAGTAAGTTAATCATTATCAGAACAAATTGTCCTTTGAAATGATTATCCGGTAGTTTTGACACGATTGATCGTCATAACAAATTTTTTGTTGTTGTTCATAGGATGTCTGTCAAAACAATAAGGAAAATTTTGACAAACGAATTTCTTATTATTAGCAAAAAGAAAAATTGCTCCGCAAAAATAGTTAACGAACTCACTACGAATTTTCGAATTGATGAAAAATATATAAGAAACGAGTGATTGACAAATGAAAAAGCCCATCAAATCTTACAACAATCTTTGAAACAATGATTTATACGGCTCCCTTCTTGGCGCCATAAACTGTGAATTCCCTTTAGATGCTGAAGGTTGAATTGCTCAGAACCAATTTTGAAGAATATCATATACAACTATTGCTCATTCATAGTTCGGTTCTGACTTCTTTTAAACAAACCGGACTTTCGTCTCACAGCACTTCAGTGCTGAACTTATATATATATATATATATATATATATATATATATATATGTATATATATATATATATATATATATATATATATATATATATATATCAATACCGAAGTCAGTTTTGATATCAATATCGAAGTCAGTTCTGTAAAATCCGAAATCAGTGCGGAAATATTGCTTGTCAAGTGTATTTCAAGTTTTTAATGCGAAATTTGTCTTCCATATTATTGAAATGAGGTCATTGAGCTCACCCAGGCTAACTTTATCCTGTATAGTCTGAAAAAATACTTAGGCGCAAAATAAGCACCACATTGTCATAATTGTGTAGCTTGTAACTGGTAGCTACTGTAATGGTAGACACGCTTCTTACACTTAAACTAGTTGTTAGGTATTACCACAAAGTCCAATTAGCTCAATGTTTAATACTTGCTACGCAAATTAAATGCTACAAGTACCCATGCGGAAGTTCGAATAGTATACAAAGCTAATTTTGTAAGCAGTAGTTAAAATGAACATAAAATTTTTCATTTGTTAAATTTTAATCGAAAATCAATGCTAGATATTGTAATTTGGGACATGAACAGAGTACATATTGTAATTTCAGCCATCGACAAAAAAAGAATGTCTTAAAAACGATTCAGCGCTGATTTGCTCTGTCGCCAAATTCCGCAAACGCAGATTTGCTCCAAAATCATTATTTTCATGCTTTCTTTAGTTCCACTTAAACAAAATTTTTCCCAAGAAAAAGATTTGTTTTCAAACGCAAAACAAGAAAACTCCTATCTGGAGTCACTTGTTCCCTTCCAATTGAAAAAGTAGCTTAAACTGAATGAATGACAATTAAAATTCACTTTTTTCGCCATTTTCACTGCAAAACGAAAAAAAAATCCCAGAAACTTTAGAAAATCAAATTCTTAAAGTTGGCATCTGTTTCTGATCATTGGCGAAAGACGGGGAAAACAGATTTAGTATAAATACAATCTATTAGTTTGGTGTCATGTAGGGCGTGGTGCTGCGGTAAGGGTTTGAAAGCGCTGAACTTTCATAAAATGGATGCCAAATATTTACGTATATGCCAATATAAACATAAACCGACTAATGTCAGAAGAACTGCTCGCAAACGACAGGCGGATGTAAAAATATTTCAACCCACTGGGATTGGAACCATTGACCTCCTTCTTCATAGCCATATGCACTGCCCACTGTGCTTTTGGGCCCTAATTTTTGCTATGCTGCAACGGACTTTATATTAGCAACAAGCTTTACATCGGAGTGAGAGCAATAGAGATCCCTCAAAAATGAAGAACGAAAGCGTGAAAAAGTCACTTGAGAAGTCAAAGAATGTTCTAGAAGAAAAACGCAAAATGGTCAAACGAAAAATTTGCATGAAAAAAAAGACGAACGCGTTCACAATAATTCCTATGAACTTTGTTCAGGAGCAATTAACAATCAATTCACTGTATACACAAGCGTTGCTTAATTTAGACGAATTGTTGTGCTTATTTTTTGGGCGTTGTCTCAGCGTCGTTTCTACAAATTTTCAGGCGTTTAATTAACGCCACCCAAATTTGCAGTTTTGACACTAATAAAGCTCAACTTACTATTTTTAGTGCTAATTCAAGGCTTCTCCAGTAATGTTTCAAGGCTAACTCAGCAAATTTTACCTCCACAGTATAATAGACAGAACTTACAGAAACTGAAATAAACTTTTAAATTACAGTTTTCACACTAATCTCTTCATTTTTATACTGTATTGATTTTTCTTGGTATTTAAGCATATATTTCTTTGTGTTGACTGCATAAAGTATAGAGTTAAAAACACATTACAGTCTGCTTGACAACACGACAGGAGCGCCAATTGGCGCAAAATTGCACTCGATTGTAAAAAAAGATCACGCTATATTTATACATGTTTTCTTTTAAACAAACCGGACTTTCGTCTCACAGCACTTCAGTGCTGAACTTATATATATATATATATATATATATATATATATATATATATGTATATATATATATATCAATACCGAAGTCAGTTTTGATATCAATATCGAAGTCAGTTCTGTAAAATCCGAAATCAGTGCGGAAATATTGCTTGTCAAGTGTATTTCAAGTTTTTAATGCAAAATTTGTCTTCCATATTATTGAAATGAGGTCATTGAGCTCACCCAGGCTAACTTTATCCTGTATAGTCTGAAAAAATACTTAGGCGCAAAATAAGCACCACCTTGTCATAATTGTGTAGCTTGTAACTGGTAGCTACTGTAATGGTAGACACGCTTCTTACACTTAAACTAGTTGTTAGGTATTACCACAAAGTCCAATTAGCTCAATGGTTAATACTTGCTACGCAAATTAAATGCTACAAGTACCCATGCGGAAGTTCGAATAGTATACAAAGCTAATTTTGTAAGCAGTAGTTAAAATGAACATAAAATCTTTCATTTGTTAAATTTTAATCGAAAATCAATGCTAGATATTGTAATTTGGGACATGAACAGAGTACATATTGTAATTTGGGCCATCAACAAAAAAAGAATGTCTTAAAAATGATTCAGTGCTGATTTGCTCTGTCGCCAAATTCCGCAAACGCAGATTTGCTCCAAAATCATTATTTTCATGCTTTCTTTAGTTCCACTTAAACAAAATTTTTCCCAAGAAAAAGATTTGTTTTCAAACGCAAAACAAGAAAACTCCTATCTGGAGTCACTTGTTCCCTTCCAATTGAAAAAGTAGCTTAAACTGAATGAATGACAATTAAAATTCACTTTTTTCGCCATTTTCACAAAAAAACGAAAAAAAAATCCCAGAAACTTTAGAAAATCAAATTCTTAAAGTTGGCATCTGTTTCTGATCATTGGCGAAAGACGGGGAAAACAGATTTAGTATAAATACAATCTATTAGTTTGGTGTCATGTAGGGCGTGGTGCTGCGGTAAGGGTTTGAAAGCGCTGAACTTTCATAAAATGGGCGCCAAATATTTACGTATATGCCAATATAAACATAAACCGACTAATGTCAGAAGAACTGCTCGCGAACGACAGGCGGATGTAAAAATATTTCAATCCACTGGGATTGGAACCATTGACCTCCTTCTTCATAGCCATATGCACTGCCCACTGTGCTTTTTGGCCCTAATTTTTGCTATGCTGCAACGGACTTTATATTAGCAACAAGCTTTACATCGGAGTGAGAGCAATAGAGATCCCTCAAAAATGAAGAACGAAAGCGTGAAAAAGTCACTTGAGAAGTCAAAGAATGTTCTAGAAGAAAAGCGCAAAATGGTCAAACGAAAAATTTGCATGAAAAAAAAGACGAACGCGTTCACAATAATTCCTATGAACTTTGTTCAGGAGCAATTAACAATCAATTCACTGTATACACAAGCGTTGATTAATTTAGACGAATTGTTGTGCTTATTTTTTGGGCGTTGTCTCAGCGTCGTTTCTACAAATTTTCAGGCGTTTAATTAACGCCACCCAAATTTGCAGTTTTGACACTAATAAAGCTCAACTTACTATTTTTAGTGCTAATTCAAGGCTTCTCCAGTAATGTTTCAAGGCTAACTCAGCAAATTTTACCTCCACAGAATAATAGACAGAACTTACAGAAACTGAAATAAACTTTTAAATTACAGTTTTCACACTAATCTCTTCATTTTTATACTGTATTGATTTTTCTTGGTATTTAAGCATATATTTCTTTGTGTTGACTGCATAAAGTATAGAGTTAAAAACACATTACAGTCTGCTTGACAACACGACAGGAGCGCCAATTGGTGCAAAATTGCACTCGATTGTAAAAAAAGATCACGCTATATTTATACATGTTTTCTTTACCCATGTGAAGTGCACTGACATTCGAGACTTTGAGAACGTTAACAAAATGAGCAGCAAGAAAATTCACGTATAATTCAAACGAGTAGAATGCGAAATCGGATTACAACTATTTACTTGAATATTTAGAGCAAGAAAACTTTAATGTGAAAAACACTAATGAAGTTTTCACAATCGTAGTTCACAATCTTAACGGTGTTCTACACAACCCCCCCCCCCCCCGTAGAGCACCTTTTGTGAACAACAATGTTGTCAAGTAGACTGTTATGGAGAAAAACTCTCAACGAATTACTATTTTGACACTAATAAAGCTCAACTTACTATTTTTAGTGCTAATTCAAAGCTTCTCCAGTAATGTTTCAAGGCTAACTCAGCAAATTTTACCTCCACAGAATAATAGACAGAACTTACAGAAACTGAAATAAACTTTTAAATTACAGTTTTCACACTAATCTCTTCATTTTTATACTGTATTGATTTTTCTTGGTATTTAAGCATATATTTCTTTGTGTTGACTGCATAAAGTATAGAGTTAAAAACACATTACAGTCTGCTTGACAACACGACAGGAGCGCCAATTGGTGCAAAATTGCACTCGATTGTAAAAAAAGATCACGCTATATTTATACATGTTTTCTTTATTACCCATGTGAAGTGCACTGACATTCGAGACTTTGAGAAGGTTAACAAAATGAGCACGAAGAGAACTCAAGTATAATTCAAACGAGTAAAATGTGAAATCGGGTTACAACTATTTACTTGAATAATTAGAGCAAGAAAACTTTAATGTGAAAAACACTAATGAAGTTTTCACAATCGTAGTTCACAATCTTATCGAACAACAATGTTGTCAAGTAGACTGTTATGGAGAAAAACTCTCAACGAATTACTAAACAGATTAAAATTAACATTGCAAATTTGGAATTTTTTCCAAAAGGTTTTTATTTGCGCTGAAATTGTGTTTCAGTGGTAAATTAGCGCTGTCTATTTAATAAGAAGCGCCGAAAAAGTGCTGAAATTGTTTCTGGAAATTGTGCTGAATAAAGTGCATGGAAAATTTTGACGTGGCACTGCAAATATTTTAAGAAATACTGATTAAGAACAGAAAACTTTTTGTAGAAATGACAAATTGGCCATTCATTTCCAAAATTCAGCGCGTTTGAGCCGGTCGTCAAATTTTTGGGACTTCTCAGAGGTTTTAATTTCTCTTGCATCGAGAAATGAGCAAAAATAGCACCAACGCCTCGACCCGGGCAAAAGCAATGTTGGTCTTGAACGCTCTGATCAGAAGTCACCAAGGTCTTGGAAGATCTGATTACAGCTTTGGAGCAACCCAAAAGTAGTATTCACTAACTTAATGTACTGCTAAAGAATTAACTTAAAGGACTCGAACCTACTTTTTACCTACCGTTTCACCAATGCTATGCTGAAATAGTAACTATAGCATGCCAGATCGCGGTTCTGCAGTTAGTAGGTTCGAGTCCCCCAAGCTAATCGGGCCGGTACAGCATTACGTGGCAAGAGTCCTTTGTTGCTATTCACAATGAAAAATGGTTAACGTTATGGTCATATATATGGTTGCCAAGAAACCATGCACTTGAATTGTTTTCAAAGTTTCAACAGGTACTTTTCACCACCAAAATATGTCAGAGGCACTTAATTCACGCTTTTTCAGCCTAAATTTGAAATTTCGTATGGTCAGGTATATGGTTGCCAAGATTTATTTATGGTGGTCAACCCGGGTTATGTTAGTCGATGGGTTATTTTAATTTGAAAAGTTGTTAACTATCGAGGTTCGTAACCCCTGACAACAGCGACAGAGCGGACAAGTGTAACAAAGAGTGTCGATGTTAAAACATTGTCAATGAAAATAGTGGCAAGCTCGATTAATTTCACTAGAGAAAATGTACTTTTGCCACGTAATGAGGCAACTTTGCTCTGGTTTGGGACTGTTTTGTTTGTGGGTTAATTGGTGCCCTAAAATTCTCAATCCCACAACCAGGGTAGGATTTTAATACTAAATTATCGGCAAGGCCAATTGGAACGCTCGAGTTGGTCGATATTTAGAACACATTTTTGATTGCTGAAATCTTTTTTTCCAATGATTTTTGCTGCTAAATTTTTCAGAGGTATCACCTGAGCTTATTAAGCACAAAAATAAGTAACCGTCACCTTTTCAGAAGAGAAGCCACAAAACAGGAAGCATTTTGGGAAAATATTCAATCAGTTTTTTTTATGATGCTTCAATATTTATCAGCCAAAATAAACAACACATACAGCCAATTGAACAGAAAACAATCAAAAATCATTTGCAGTTATCAATATTAACAATATTATCAATATTGCAGTTATTAACAGTTATTAACAGTTATTAACACTTTAACTAACCATTAAACAGTTTATGAGCAGTAATAAGATACCGAATATTATGAAAACAGATTAATCAGGCCATAGTCACTCAGTCATTTGTTCACAAAACATCACGCAAAGACAGTTGAAACAGCAAAGATTGATCAGGAGTTGTTACGTAACACAGTTAGGTCAATCAGAACAAGAAATACAAAAATTACGTAATCATACACAGGAGCATTACATAATAGCTTTAGAGGCATACTTACTCTTTGGTTTCTTTGTATCTGTTCATGGCTGTTTGCCAGCTAAGGAAAACAAGCCACGGTCAGTCAGAATTCTCCAGTTTGTTTGTTAGTTTTGCTAATTACGTCATGGTAGGTCATGATGTTCGACGTTCTGATTCAGTTCCCGATTTTGAATGGATAGATTTGAGGTTTAGGCAGGTAATGGATATGATCACAAATCCCAAATAGAGGTCTTAATATCTGATTAAGTCTTCTGCTGTTTTTAAGATTTTCATTAAATCTTCTGCTGTTTTTTTAGATTCTGATTAAATCTGCTGTTTTTTTTCTGCCTTTTCGGGTTTGTCTTAACATAATTTCTTGTACCCCCACCCCAATTATAGTAGTTTTATTATATATCAAATTTGCAAATATTAAAAATTTTTCATCGTCTAAAGTCAAATTTGGCACTATTTGCGAACCTTTAAAAAATCAAGAATTGAGAAAAGTTGAATTGAAGAACAGCTCTCTTCACGCCCTAGATTTTAAAAAGTTCTAACGTCACACTTGTATTTTGCAAAAAAATGTGGCTATTGAAGTTTAGTTTATAAATTATTGGGAAAGTCGTACAGATCTTGCTGATTAGAGGGACACTCGCAAAAATTGCTTTGCAAAATTTGCAGACTTGTCATTATGTTTGGACTAAGGTAGAAAAAATTAGGCAGATCTTTACTCAGGAGAAATAGCTTTGTCACCATAAATCTGCTAGAGATAAATGGGATACACCAGATCTGGTCATCTGGTATCTCCTTCAAGTACAAAAAATGTCTCACAATTTCAGACAAAATGATAAGAAACAGATTTCTCAGCTCTGTTTAAGTACTTAATTTAAAAGTAGCCTCAGAAGCTTCAGTAATGAAATTTGTGGCAGTTTTACAGAGAGCACGAGAGATAAAAAAACTTTTGCTCAACATTTTGTTAGTTACCAAACGTTTAGAAATATAATGCCAAGTAGCGGCCATGTTTTTTGAACAGTCAATATTCATTTGAGCTAACATTTTTCTATTTGTTTTTCTGATAATTTTTGTACCACGCTTCACTCAGTTTTCGAGAAACAAAGAAATCTTTTGTTGAAAATTTCTTTGAAAATTAAGGGGAACATACTTCTTAAGATCTAAGAGCAAAAATAAGCCTTTGAGACAATACAAACACTCCAAAATAAATTCAATGTAATAAAAAGATGATGCTCTTGATTCATAAAAGTTTCAAGCAAAAAAATGTATCAAAATGTTCTGTTTACCCGCAAACAATCTACGTGATAAAAATTGATCCATGAGGTCAAAAAAGTGAAATTACTAGCTCAGGTGCCTTTCATCGTGAGATACTGCAAACAATTTTCTACCAGAACTTCTTTTACGAAGTATTAACATTTTCTCGCAAAAACTTCCTGCAATAACAATTTACTCAATGAAAAACTTGTTCATCAGACAAAAGAAGTTCAGAAAAAGAGTTGGTAGCATGATACTGAAAAAGAGAGTTCTGAGACGATTTAGCTCTGATTTAATTTTTTTAAAACTTTTTATCACAGTTCAAAGGAAAATTGTTTACGGTTTGCAATTCTCTTATCTAGTTTTGCAAGGCAAAGTTCTGTTTAATAAAAAAAATACATAAATAATCATGCCAATTGCAGGCCATATATTTCTTTTTATCGTACACAACCTATACAATAAATTGTGTACAATGCATTTAAACAACAAGAAATTTAAGCTGAAATTTATCAAAATTAATACAGCAACAGTTTTCTGGTCTCTCGATCTGTCAACGGTGTTTTTTTCAATTATTTCAAGCAGCATATCATCATTACTGTCTACAAGACGCAATTAGAGAATATTTGGAGCTATTGTATTCCTCCCCCAGCTTAGTGGGCATATATCTTTTACGCTACCCAGACGCACGTGCTATATTTTACATAGTAACGTGTTGTTTAACACATTATCGCAATTGGAGGACAAAAAATGGAGGGCAACTGGAGGGCAAAATTTTACGTCTAGGCAATCGGTTGTAAGTAAGGATCAAAACCCCTAACTTATATCCTGGGTCTTAACTGCTTTAACGGATTACGTTTACTTGCACGTTTTTTTTCCACGGTCTTAAAAGCAAGAAAACAATCTCATTACTTATGTTTTGACAAATTCCTCTGCCGTGACAAAACGCAAAACGCAATTCGTAATGTGAAAACGCCTACGAATAATAGCAAAAAATCTTCTAAGTGTTTTTCAACCCCCCGCCTCCCTCATGAATAATGCTCCAGTAATTTGAGGACAAGTTTATCAACATTTTAGTGCCAAAAATTCTGTTTTAGTGTTTGTGTTGCATACCTCTATCTTTTATTATCTTTTTAATGAGAAATTGATCTGTTTGACGGATTTTACGTGATTTAAACCGGGAACAACATTTTATTGCAATTTTTGCCTCATGAAAACTCATTTATTGCAATTTTTGCCACATTCTTCAAACTCTTTTCCATCTTTTTCTGAAATTCTTTGAAATTCTTTTGATAACGTGTATTAATTGCGTTTTGAAATTCTGATAACGTGTAATAATTGCAGTAAGTTGCCGAACATCGGAAACAAAAAACATCTATCAGGTTCTGCTGACACACAGTCATATGAAACTGAAATTTTGACCACCGGGAGAAAAGAAACACATTCAATATGCAGTCGAAATACGAAGTACTTTAAACGAACTGATTCCCCCAATAAAATTGTTCACCCGAACGAAACATTGCCATCAATTAACAAAACCGTGCTGAAATTTCAGAAGAAACTCTTTGTCAAACTATTAGAAATTTAAATGATTTATTCTAACAAACGACCAAATTAAAATTTCACTGACAATAAATCTATCAACAAAAGTTATGTAATATTTTGTTCACTAAGTTGTAAAGTTTTGTTGAAGATAATTCTGAAACTAATGTTGAAAAAGCAGCCTAGTGTTAGAATAAATTTATTGATAACTCGATCAGTCTACATAACGATCGCTTACTTTCTTTTTGCTGTTTTCTCCTGTTGTGAAGTGACACTGCGATCACCGCCCATTGTTGTTGGTCCAACTACAGCTGTAAACAAAACAATAAATTCACTTTGTTCACATTGAAATTAAATTTCTTAAATTAGTGTCAGTTCGTGCATTTTTTCTCAAATAAAGTCAAATTTTCAGAGGGCAGAGGTCATAAATTTTATTGGCTCTATTTAAACCAATAAATATTTTTAAAATAGTGTGAAAACAGATAATTTTTGTGAAAAATGGTTCTTCATTAAAAGTGTAGGAAACGTGACTTGATTATGGGGTTCAGATTGTTATTAGTTGGAAAGAATACACACAACCCTAATTTAACTAAATAGACTATTAGCATCTATATTTCACACCTTACCCTTTCTTGGAGCTGAAGTAAAACAACATTTTCAATACTCTAACCTCACCGATACCTTGGTTAATGACCCCAAAAGCCGTATTAGCAAATATATGATTAACCTTTTTTTACTAAAAGCTAACACATGTTAAGCCATATGAAATTAGAGCATTAAAATGAACCAGAAGGATAGTTTAAGTGCGTGTGCACATAAAGTTCCAAGTTCCAATTCATATTTAGTTAAGGTTACCCAATACCATTTTACTGAACCTGTCATTTTATCCAATGCCATTTTACCCAATGTCAATTTTAATTTACCCCATTGTTAAAATCACCAGAATGACTATTTAGGCGATTATATAGTTAAATGGCACGTGGGACTCTTCATATGAAACAATTACAACCGAGCATGGGATTATATTAACTATTTAGGTTTTTTAAATAACCCTTGTAATAGTGGCTGCTAATTTTATTCGGATAATTGAACGAAAAGATCAAAGAGCGAAGGATAAAATGGCATTGGGTAAAGCGGCAGGTTGATTAAAATGGCAATGTTTATAATGACTGAAACAAACATTAGTTAAAATTAGTAATTAAACAGTTTTCACCCACAACTTGAAAAACAATAAGAATAACAATTCGGTCTTCTTTTCTAAATTAAGACAAAATTCAATTTCTCAAAACTTTAGCAACTGTTTATATTATTATCCCTAAATTGATGTTATTTTTTAATATTAAAAATGTTGTAAATTTATTATCATAATCGGGGCTGTATCCAGAATATATCCGAATTGTCCACAACCTCGAAAATGATAAAGTAAACCAATCGCTGTGTTATCGCTCTTGGTTTACCGATTAGTGCGTATAAGTCTCAGTTAAATTACTAATGTGGTTAAATAAGTTATTAATTCACCAAGTTATGTATACAGTTAGAAAACCCGTTCCAATCTAATAATATTTAAAATATAAAGCTACAATATTGAACATCTATAAAAGGCTCTTCGTTCTCAAATCAGCGGGGATAGCTGGAACTTATGAGCTATACTAAGTTTGGCTTACCAGTTTAGTTTCATGACGGTCGGATTAGATTTTAGAAAAAAAAACTAAAGTTTAGTCTGAGAGCTTGTTTGTGAGGAGAATGTGCGGAAGTAAGTAGAGTTTTACAAGTCAGAAATTTGGCTATTTTTTAACAGTTTTTCTGCCAACTGATTTTCAGGATTCTCGGTGTGTTCCGTTTTTTCAATTCAGAAATTTCTCTCTCTCCACTTCGTTTCGAGAGAGAACCATCTGCGCCACGTCAGATGGTTGACGACATCTGACGTTGCGGGATGAAAATAACACACCATTTGGTGATTCAGTATTTATTCACCAAGTTTGATGTTTGTTTTAAGTGGCAGTTGGTTCTCCAGTAGCTGCTTCTTTTATGTTTGTGGTAGAAAGTACCATATGGTGCAAGAACCACGGAGCCAAAGTTTTCAAGTGTGACTCAACTCTAACTCAACTTTTTGTGAACTTGGAAGGTTTTAAAAGTGAACTAGAAAGGTGTTTCTACGGTTACATTATCAAAATACTGGAGTATAAAAAATGTAACTTCTTTAATCAATTCAGATAACACTCTTTTTGTATAAGTCACGACCGGCCACCAAAAACCTTGGGTAGTTGGAAAAAATTAATTTTCATTGTAATTGAAAGAAATGTTTGAATTGCAAACAAAACACATCTATCTGATTATGAACTACTGAAATAAAAACTCTCCACTCAAAGTAGTTTAAAGTTACAAATATAATAGCCGTGAAGACAAGCTTGTCCTAATTTTATTAACATCATTGATAGCAGCTGTGCTATTTGCGAAATTGTTCTATTGTACTGTTTTTTAGCAATTTTTGAAAAATTCTCATTCTTCAAGTAAATAACTGGTAGTCTTGTGATTACTAGTTGCACATCCAGGCTTTCATTCTTTATCAGGAAATTATAGAAACAAATAAAAGCAATCAGGGAATTATTTCAAGAGTCACCTTAAAGAAAAACTATCATATGTTTGCAACTTACATAGTTAAAGTTTCTCGTTATGTTAATCAAAAATTTGTCCCTATATTCCTTATTGCATTTTTTTCTGCTTTGTTTTTGTTTAAATCAATTTTGCTTCAGATACTTAACTAGGTGCCTTAGTTGTAAATTTGTGTTCAATTTGAAGCAACAAAAACTGCCGATGAAGTCAAGCGTAGTAATATTGCATCAAAATAATTTCTCAAAAAATAAGCAAAGCAGGCAAAGCAAAGTTTCAGCCTCCCAATTTTGAAGAGAAAATTTTAAGTCTAACGGAGAACGACTGTTTTCTGAGATTTTTTTGTTTTTGTTTTTTTTTGTTTTTGATAGCGGTCCAATGCTAATTTGTTGAGACATTCTTGCAAATTGTAGTCAGCTGCTAAGATCTTTAGAGATTAGGGCTACTTAAGTTAAGAATGCTTCATTTGTTTTGAAATCTTACGAAGACCTACAGGGTGTCCTAGAAAAGTAACCAAAGTTAGTACAGCGGAGTACAAAGCAATATATTGTTTTCCTACAGTTTTTATCTATGTGTTTTTAGTGTGTTTTGTCTTGATATGCTCAAACAAACAGTCCACGTGTGAATGATAGGTGTCAGGTGATGATATACACAATGTAGCAGAAAAAGTTGAATGGCCAAGTTGATAAACCTCGATTATATATTAATTGTCCTGGCCACGCACTCCAGAGTGGTAAGCCGGCACTCCGACTTATCTTTGGTTGAAAGTATACAAAGTAATGGAGCTGCTTATGTTGTGACTCGTATTTGTGATTTATGTACCGGACACAAGTACGGTTATAGTCGTAAGTGTGAGACACACCCATTCTTGTTAGCTTACTCACGAGGTTTGGTAAAAGTTTTCACTTCACATAAAAACTCAAACTCCGTGCCCTTTGAAATGGGCATCCGGCCCGAGCGGACAGATGAAAAAAGTATTAGTCAAATAAATTCTTTACATTGACTGAATGACGATCCGCGTTTACAAAAAATCTAAAGTTCTCTTAATGTTTTTCAAAAATAGTTTTACCACTTTTTGTCAAACTTTTGCTTATCTTTCAGCACTTTTTCGGTTCTTAACTTACCTCAACAAGCATCGTTGATTCAGAACTTAGAGTATGAGGTTGGTCACTAGTAAAAGGCACAGGAAGTAGAACGTACACCTCGGTTATAGTAACTTGAGTTCATGAAGCGTACGAGGATACCTAACATACCCACGTTTTCTTAAAAAAACAATTAGACAGATTGCCCAAATTTCAATTCGAAGAATTTTCAATGAATAAATAAAAACGAGACCTAAAAAAACTACAAATGGATTATGAAAACTATTTAGAAAAAAATTAGAACATACCCGGCAGATTGCCGGAAAATAGCCGCCGTTGAGGCGCTTGTTGCACATCGAGATTGAAACAGAAAGAAATAAATTGATCAAATTTTTTTTCTGTTTTTTTTTAGTGTCAAAAGGTGTTCAAATTTGGCGTGCAGTTGCAGATGGATTCTAAATCTATAATTAATTAAGCTTCTAAACTGAAAGCTAATAAGCTTAATACCAATGTCAGCTAGCAATAACACTAATGAAATTTGATAACCAAATTCTCAATGACTTTATGACCGGGCTTCATCGGTTTACCCCGTTTCTTTTGATTTTGACCTTTTGACTTTGACAGTATTCACCACGCAGCGTAATTGAATGCACCAACAGTGGGTGCAGTAAGTCAGAAGTAAAAGGTGGTAATCGTGACTTATGTAAAACGGAAAACGTGATCAAAAGGTAAAGCGAATTTTAAAATAGGAAAACGCCTAAATAATAGCCGTTAAGAAGCTGACGGCGGCTATTATTAAGCTGATCCAATTTAGGCAGCCTAAATATTTGAACACTGGACTACTGATTTTTGACGTATCGAGTTGTTAATTTACAGTTACAACTTAATCATTCAAAAACAGAATGTATTATCTTGAACCGGCAAAAACGAAAGCGATAGAAACAATTTGAATTTGCCGATATCATGAATATTGAAACTTTTAAAAAAATTTTCTCGAAAAATGGAATTTGGAAAGAAAGTTTACGATAGTCAAGATGAGTTCCCCTACTGTTTCAAGATTGAGAGAGGACAACCTAATGTAAATTGTTTATACGATAAGCGTGACATAGCCAGAGATGCCCATTATTTGAGAGCTTTTGACCATTTGGTGTATTGGTAGGCACACCAATATTGCAAGTGAAAGATAAAGATTGCGCTTACATTACTTGCGCACACGAATATTACACTTGCTGCAGTTTCCTTAAATTTAAAACCATTATGTCCAAAAAGATTATTATTGGTTTCAAATATTTTGTCAAGTTTATTGCTTTTTCCTTACATTCATGCTGACTTAAATTATCAAGATGATTCTTCCTCTCATATCTGTATCTTCTTATAGACAACGGATAGATTTGTAATCATTTTTATACTTAATTACAACTAATAAAAAAATAAAGTGTTCTTCTTTAAAACCAGTAGTCTTATGCGATTAACTTTCACGAAGCGTACGTGATTTTGTTCGAATTTTCAATTCAGATTTTTAATGGATAGTATTTATGGACATCTGCATTATTTAACCATTTTTGACTGCATCAGACCGTACAAAAATACCATCCCCTGAAGTACCAATTTTTCTTACGGGTATACTGACAGACTCTCATTCACTCTCAGTTACCGGTTCAGTACTGACAGTCTCCGATTCAGTGCTGATTTTTAACACCAACAGACTATGCATGTTTAAAGCCACATTAATACTAACTGATGCTCTGTTTAGGACTGTCTTGATTGATTTTGAGACGATTTGCGGCTGTAATTGCGGCACCATTTTGATTGTTCACACCCCCACTGCCCCCGATTGCCCCGTAACCACCCATATTTGTAGCTCCCCCTCCTTCTGCATGTGTAGTTTTCCTCCCCATTGTCTTGACTGTGTCTGTTATAGTTTTGGCACCCATTTGATTTGTATTCCCTATTGTGGTCACTTCTCGCACTTTGAGAACTGGTGTTTTGGATTCCATCGTGCGTAGTACCTGGACAAAGGATAAACAATGCATTGGGATTGCCAGTTCGATTGCAAAGTATGAAAAGTTGGATCTATTCTTGCAAAGTATGAAAAACAAGTGAGTCCCGATATTTCACCAAGAAAAAAATTCTAAACAAGGGAAAGTTATAGCTAGAAACTTTTAACAAACTTTTAAAAATTTGAAATTTTTGAAAACATTTTCTCTGAGTTTAAAATTCGATGCGGTGAATTTTTGTAAATGCGGTGAATTTTGCGGTGAATTTTTGCAAGGAATGCAGTGAAATGCGGTGAAATTTTTATTGTCACCGCATTCACCGCAATCACCGCATTTCTTACAAAAATTTACCCAAAAACCTCGACCCGGGTAGTCTAATTTACGTTTAAAGTACCTTGAGTTTAGTTTGTCTTTCGCTGCGTTTTGAGAGTCGTTTGGCGACTCTGTATATCTGAATGTATAGTACGATGATGATGAAGAGAGGCACCCAAAAGGACATCACAGCTATCGCCACATTCAGGGTCACGTTCTCCTGATAGGGCACATAGCACGCGCTGTCTGGTACTGGGGGAGTCCCCGCTAAAACAAAGAGGCACATCTTTTGCCTTTTGCTCCTAACCCGAACCCCTACCCCCTCCTCCCCCAGCAGTTATATGCTTGCTACAGTTATAGGGCATTTGCCATTACATTGTAAACCACTATGTAAAAATAAGGCATGTGCGTCTGGGGTGGAGGTGGGTGGGTGGGGGGGGGGGGGGGGGTTGGAGTTGGGGGTACAAACGAAAAAGATTGAAATTGGTATAGTATTTGTTATTTAAATTTACTAAGGTTCAAAATACTCGTCCATTTCCCGCAGTAATTTTTCCTGAACTAACCGAATCAGTTTGTTAATGAAAAATACCATATCTAGTTGAAAATCTTTAGGACAAGCGGAGCACATTTATGAAATAAAATGAACGAAGTAAAAAGTGGTCATACGCAAAATTGATCGAGATCAAGAACGCACTAATCAATTTGAAGGAAGTCCACCATGGTCTGATTATGGGTCTGGACTTAAGCTCTGGATGGGCATGATCAAACGACATTTCGGTAGAAACAGTCCGATCGAGAGCAATTTTGAACGAAGACTTCGACGGCGTGCATCATGTTCCTCAAGTTTTTATCTATGTAGTCAATCAAAGAAAATGTCTTACACAAATTAAATTGTGAAAACTTGGTATCATTTGACCCAAGACTCATCGTTAAATGGCATTGGAGTTGATTTAGAGAACTGTAAAATTTAAAAAGTAGTGTATCAGGTTAAACTTGGATTGTTGTGCAATCAATTTAATCCAATTTTTTTTGTGCAAGTTTTAGACTTAAATCAATTTTTTGTCTTGCAAGTTTTCAGTCAAGGCTCAAACCAAAATGACCAGCCTTGAACAGGAAAGATAGAACAATGAAAGATGCATTGGCAAACAGCAAATTGTAGCACATCAGCTTATTTTGGCCACCCGATTGGGTGAATTTTTTTTTCCATTCTGCAAATGTGCCAAAAAATGGTAAATTAGAAACAATTATGAAGTGCAATACTTATAATTACTGTTTTCTAAAAGCGTCGTCTGAATTATTCATTGCGCGTAAAACAAGAACTGCCAAGAAGTGACTAGGACTCGAGTAGGACTTGACTAGAGTTCTAAACCAAAACCAGAGTTGGCAAAGCTTGACTTGAAATGAAAAGTCATCAGAACCAGTTTTTTAACCGTTAAGATTTCCATTTCACAGGACAATTTTTGATCAAAAGCAGAATCTTGTTCCAGAGTAGCAACAAGCGGCAGGAGTTCAAAATCATACAAATATAACGTCCACTTCAGGCGATGTGTGAAATTTTGAGCTCTCCCAATTATTTTTTTGTTCTATCTCTTATTAGAACAAAAGAAAAAATTTGGAGAACGGAGAAAACATATCAAAAATGAACGTGTTTTTCGTACGTTATTAAACACCTGTCACTTGTTAATACTCTCGACGAGTTTCACTTCCTGATGAAAAATTGCTCCGTGGAAGAGAAATGTTAACAAACCAGTATGGGTGACTTCTGATTTCACGTCAATCTTTGCCAACTCTGATTCTAAAAATAGACAAGAGATGCTAAAGGGAGTGACATTGTTTTCTATTTGAATAGAACTATAGTCTTTCTCATAATAACTCCAATACTAAGGTTCATAATAGGTATAGTTCCACAAATACCGAAAATATACCATAGAGGAGGTTGTAATAAGAAAACCTCAACAACTTTTACGTCAACTTTTTTAAGATATAGAAATGAACATTTAGTTAAATACAGTACCTGTTAAAAATCGATGTCCAGTTTTATTATATGTAATACGCTAAATTTTCAAACTTATGAATAAAAAAAATTATCTGAAATTGAAGGCAGCCTACTACGCCTCAAAAACTAAATTCAAAGAAATAATTTTTAGTTAGAACTGTTTTAAAAGACATAAAAAAGGAAGACTCGGTAATAAGCGTTTACGCATAGTGTTCAGACCCAGCTCAAATTTTTGATTTTATTGTCTACCAATTGAGGTAGGAAAAAAATTCAAAAGTGCACATAAAATTTTTTAATTGGAGAATTATTGGTTAAGAACTAATTAGTTTTAAGTCCAATGAAAGAATTAATTAACTACATCGGCATTGGAGAGCCGATCATACCTGCTCTTAATAAAACTACGGGACAAGACAAGCAACAAAAAAACAAAATACCGATTCCCGTCTAACACAAAAAGTATTTCTTCATACCTTTTTTAAAAAATCCTGAACAAAGTCAAAATAATCAGTTAAAAACTCAGCTAAAAAATCAACCTGTACTTCATACGAAAGCAGAAGAAATAACTTTTACTTAATCAGACTTTTCAGCAACTCAAGAAGAAATTGAATAAAAAGAGGCAAAGTAAACCACCAGCTGTCAACTACAAACAATAGATAGAGTCGTATGTAACCCCATCGGAACCATTGGTAGCATTCGTTAGAATACCCGCTCTTAATAAAACTACGGGACAGGACAAGCAACAAAAAAAACAAAATGCCGATTCCCGTCTAACACAAAAAGTATTTCTTTATGCTTTTTTAAAAAATCATTAACAAAGTCACAATAATCAGTTAAAAACTCATCTAAAAAATCAACCTGTACTTCATCCGAAAGCAGAAGAAATAACCTTTAAATAATCGGACTTTTCAACAAGTCAAGAAGAAATTGAATAAAAAGAGGCAAAGTAAACCACCAGCTGTCAACTACAAACAATAGATAGAGTCGTATGTAACTCCATTGGAACCGTTGGTAGCATTCGTTAGAATACCCGCTCTTAATAAAACTACGGGACAGGACAAGCAACAAAAAAAAACAAAATGCCGATTCCCGTCTAACACAAAAAGTATTTCATTATGCTTTTTTAAAAAATCATTAAAAAAGTCCCAATAATCAGTTAAAAACTCAGCTAAAAAATCAACCTGTACTTCATACGAAAGCAGAAGAAATAACTTTTACTTAATCAGACTTTTCAGCAACTCAAGAAGAAATTGAATAAAAAGAGGCAAAGTAAACCACCAGCTGTCAACTACAAACAATAGATAGAGTCGTATGTAACCCCATCGGAACCATTGGTAGCATTCGTTAGAATACCCGCTCTTAATAAAACTACGGGACAGGACAAGCAACAAAAAAAACAAAATGCCGATTCCCGTCTAACACAAAAAGTATTTCATTATGCTTTTTTAAAAAATCATTAAAAAAGTCACAATAATCAGTTAAAAACTCATCTAAAAAATCAACCTGTACTTCATCCGAAAGCAGAAGAAATAACCTTTAAATAATCGGACTTTTCAACAAGTCAAGAAGAAATTGAATAAAAAGAGGCAAAGTAAACCACCAGCTGTCAACTACAAACAATAGATAGAGTCGTATGTAACTCCATTGGAACCGTTGGTAGCATTCGTTAGAATACCCGCTCTTAATAAAACTACGGGACAGGACAAGCAACAAAAAAAAACAAAATGCCGATTCCCGTCTAACACAAAAAGTATTTCTTTATGCTTTTTTAAAAAATCATTAACAAAGTCACAATAATCAGTTAAAAACTCATCTAAAAAATCAACCTGTACTTCATCCGAAAGCAGAAGAAATAACCTTTAAATAATCGGACTTTTCAACAAGTCAAGAAGAAATTGAATAAAAAGAGGCAAAGTTAACCACCAGCCGTCAACTACAAACAATAGATAGAGTCGTATGTAACTCCATCGGAACCGTTGGTAGCATTCGTTAGACACTGTTTCAATGGAATCATATTATTTTTGATTGTCAGAAACCACGGAGATACCAAACCCAGCCTTGATGAAGTATTTGCGTTCAATAATAACAGCTACGTTTGTTTATCAAAATGGATACTTTGGCAACAAAATCATTATATCAAAAATGAAAGATTTTCTGTGCAATTCGATTGTTTATGTTGGTTGGCAAGAAATCAACAAATTTGGTGTTCCAGAAAAATTTTAAAAGAAACAAAATTCCAAATTAAAAAGAAAATGGGCCGAAGAAATGTTTGAAACATTTGGTGCCGTTTTTCATGGAAAAAAGGCTGAATTTTGAAAAAAACGTTTTAAATCTCAAATTGTCAGATAAAAAAAGTCTCGATTCCTCTTCTGGCTCTTGAGGCGAAACTAATGTTAACAAAATCAACAGATTTCATCAAAACTAACGATAAATTGAGCAATAATTCCGTAAAAAGTGAACAAAAGCAACGGACATCATTCCAATGTTCACAAATCTTTGAAACTCCATAACTCAGAAAAAAAAAAAAATTAAAAAATCTTCTTTATTCCATGTTCCACGCTGTGCGAGCTTTCTAATGATACCAATCACAACTCTCTTCGATGAATAAATCGATCGACCAGAATTGACTGAACCAAAAAACATATTTGGGTAAATAGTTCCCCTCCTCCCACTAAAGTCGGTCGGATCCATTAGATTTTTAATGACGAAAAAGTTCTGAATAAAAATTGGACAATAAGAGGAGTTGCATTGACTGAAATTGTTTGAGAGTCAAGAACAACGAACCACATTTAAACTTTGATTGAGAATCCAAAATCTTTCCGAAATGTTGGCAACGAATTGGGAGCGGTTTCATTTTCCCTGAGAACAATATTTTTTTTCAGTTCATAATCCGGGAATGCTTTCCTTTTCCCTGAGAACATTTTTTTTTATTTCATAAGCCGTTATTTCATAAGCTGCGTTTCTACATTTCTAACAGTATATTTAGTTCTACAAGTTGAGAATAGTTCTCACATTTATATAATATAATAAATTTGTAGAAATTTCAATAATGGACGATCATATTCAATCGAGCCAGTTCGCCAAAAATGCCACGTGTAAGCATCATTCTCAAATTTACAGCAAAACGAAACGGAACTCAAAAGTTCTACTATCAGTGAGCTGTTTCCTTCGTCAGACGCTTTATGAAGGGAAGTTTGCTAAATTTTTATTATTCGATTTTGTATTGGAAAATTTCCTGACCAGCAACATAGTTTTAATGAAAATTTATTGTACCAAGAATTTAATGACCTCTTGATTTTAGTCTTAGCAGGTAAGGTAAGTCTGGAATTTTTGTTTCATTCGTAAAAGAGAAAGGATCATTAAACCCTTAATGGCTGTTAATAGCACACCTAACGCCTTTCTAATTAAATTACCTTTGAAGTGAACAACTAGCTACGACCATAAAACAGATTGCTTCTTTGATCTTAAATTCATCAAATTATCCCTTTTCTTCTCTCCCACTTTTTATAATCCCTTCCTTCTTATAAAGGGACATTTCGACTGATCACAGCCGTAAATAGTCAATTCCTACAAAAATCCCACTTCCAGGTTTTCCTTAATTTACGGCGCAAAATTTCGCACATGAAGCGTGAAAAAATTGATCCATAAAATTTTGCACAAGAATTCTTAATTTGATCACCATAAAATTTGAAGTGTTCTATAAATTTTCTTAAAAAATCTTATATTAAATTACAAGACGTAATTTGAATGCTTAACCATATTGCGTAGATACAAGCTGTATAAAATTGCTCATTTAGGTACAAAATGATTTCTGGTCGAATTCAATTAAGTCAATTGTAGTCAAGAACAAGTTTAGTTTGCGTATAAGTCTGAGCTGACATAATCGCTGGGATAACCTCTGAGAGGCTTCAAGTTTTATTGGAAAGGCGATTTAGAATCACCGCCCTCAACTTAAAAAACAATCCAACAGGAAGAGACTGTAAAATTGAGAGTTTTCAAGTAACATCAAACAAAAGGAACAACTACGACTTAAGAGTTAGTGTGTTTTGAGAACTTCATTTGAATTTAAAAGGCTGCCTTTTTGCAACAAAAAAGCAACGCTCATATTTTCTAATCCCAGCACGCAAATATTACGAAAAAAAAACAGTACAACAAACTGAACAAATTAGTTGTGCGTGATCCATTTTTGGAACTATTTTAGCCCAGAATGGCACATTATGAGTTGTTACATAATGATACGTGCAAATGCAAAGTGCGCGTGATGTGATAGAAGGGCGCTTTAAATGATTGTTATACATAGAGGGGGTGGGGGTGGGGGGGGGGGGGGGGGTGGCTAAACATCATGACTCAACATGCTTAGCATTAATAAAAAACAGTATCCATATTTGAGAGCCTATGAACTACAGTTCTCGAAACTTGAGGTGCTATTGTGCGGTAAAAGCAACATTTGGCAATTTTTACAACTAACTCAGTGAAGTATACATACTGCAACATAAACTTGAAAAATTCAGGCCTCGAAAAAATGCCCCATCTTTGTATCTTTTCACGATTACTTTGCGATCGCCGAAAATGATTAACTTGAAGGTTCTTAAATTCTGACGAAAGCAAAGCAACAAAAAAGTTGCCGTTTGTGAAACAATTTCTTGTAATTAAAGGAACAAGCTCTTCCGGAGGATGAAGAGACAACATAGGTTAAAGTCCCAGACTGAAGCTACATCTGATCAGACCGACTTGGGTCGCACAGAGGGGTCATCGTGCGACCCGAATTATAGGGTCGCGAAAGCGTTACGGTAGCACGATAGTCTGGACAATGGTCGAAATTGGGTCTGATCAAAAACCCAAAAACCCGTAGTTCTTGAAATTTTAAAGCATAAAAGCAGTCAACGGCATTCAATTTCATCAAACTGGAGCAGATTTTATATTATTCTAACTCACGTGTAACTTTTTAATTAAAATTGATTAAAATCAAATATTGATATGGACAAAAATAATGAAAACCAAAACGGTGTAACATTTTATTTGTTCCTTAGTTGTGAACAGATATCTGATTGAGTGCTTAGGTGACCACATTGGATATATTGGCTAGTGAAGAAGCCCACTGGAGTTTGAAAATAAACGGGTAACAATTCTTCATATGATCACAAAAAACTATTCTTTATGCAATTACGATATTTTTTTAGTGAAAATTACTGTATTTTCATCGTAGCAATTAATAAACAGAAAAAAAGAGTTAACACGTTACAGGCAGCCAGTCTTCGATTTCAAATGTTTTCACACAAACTTGCTTGATATGAATCGATTAATCATTGTTCAATATGCAAAATACAATGTTATTTTGGCTGGTAAAGTTTTTCAAACTTATCCCTACATTTCAAACAGTTATGGATTAATTTTAATTTGAAAAATTGAGACTGATAAATTCTGAGAAAGAAAATTTGAACAATAGCAAGTTCTATTTTCTAATTATTTTAGATATCTGCAAAATATTTTGAACAAAACGGGTCAGTATAAGCAACAGAACAAATTGACTTTGAAAGAGGAAAAAAACAGAACGTTTTCAGAATTGAAAAACTACTAAATGTCCTGAGTAACTGTTTAAAAAGTCACTTTGTGGAACCAACTGATAAAGAGAGGCATCAATTGCATGGTTTTTTTTATATTTAAGTGCTTTTTTCTCAAAAAAATGTTTGTCTCATTTTCAACAGTTCCTATAAATAGAAAAGTAGCAGACTTTGTATTAGATCCTTAAAGGGAATTGAAATTTGGGTATCTTCATTTCACTTGAAAAATAATATTAGATTTAAATAAACAACGCTGTTATAGTAATTAAGATCATTCCCATTTAAAAAATTTACTTCGGAAACTAAATAAAAGATATTTTTATCTAATTGTTTATTTTGCTAAAATTTTTAACAACAAAAGTTTATCAAATGCGCAACGTTAAATTGATTGCATTGCAATAAATTTCAAGTTTTGAAATGCCACTTACTAACAAATCGTTCTTAAATTAATGAGCATATTGATTTTATTTCCGGAAGTTGGTGACAGAGTAAATCAGCACTGAATAAGTCTAACAACATGATGCTTTTTTGGCTGGCGGGTACTCTGTTGATGTTCTAATTATTATATACAACGTTTAAATTGTATGCGATGCGAACTTCCGCGTGCACTTTTGACTCATTTTATTTCAGTAGCAAGTAATCACTAAGGTAAATGGGCTTTGTGGTAACTACCTAGTATCTAAATTAAGAAAAAAAATCTTTTAAGCAACATTTGTAAGCTTGACATTGTGCTGCTCCGACTTATTTCGGCACAAGAGTAGGTTTTCAGACTCCGCAGATTTTAGCCGGGATGAACTCAAGGACCCCAATCAAATCATAATGGAGATAAACTGCGCATAAAGAAACAATATGTTCTTGATATTCAATATTTCGTAACTGACTTTGGTTTTTATTATTGCAAAAAGTCGTTTCAAATGCTCTGAAACTCAGGTCTGGGTTGAAGAGTTATTAATTTATTCTTGCTAAATTACTATTTCCTGTTTCACTTTTTAACCAAATTATTCATGGGGAAAGGGGATAGTTGGATTACTTTTGAAATATTCTCCATAATTCAAAAGTGCATTTGTAATTTTTATTACGACACGGTGTGAAAATGTTTTTTGAACCGACTTTTATGTGAAATACAGATCTGGATTACAGTTAGCCCTGTAGCATGTTTCTTCTTTTGCTGCTTAACTTTTGAAAGTGATGAATTCGGATATTTTCTAAGAAAATGAAGCGCTTAAAAGGGCGTAAAATTCAGCTATAGTTAATTTGAAATGTTGTGATTTAAACTAGTGATTAGAAGAAACCAAATAAATTTTGAGTTCAGTCATTTTTGTCACTTTTTGATAGCAGGCGTTGCTACCTGCATGCGTTTCAATGCATATTTTAAAATGATAAAATGATGCTACTGTATATTCGCACGTTGAAGTAATTTCAAAGTAGTTCAAATATCTTTTTATACATAAAAAGAATATTCGACTATTATTTATCGAGCTTACTTTTCTTTTTCACAAACAGGCATGTTTTGATTTTGAAAAACAACAAAACAACCAAATAGATTTTTTGAAGTACTGAATCAAATTGCATGACAATAACTCTGCACTCTGAATTTCAATTGTCTTGAGTTCCGTTTTGAAACATTTGATTGTTTTTTGTGTCCTGTCTTTTGATGGTACGTGATTGGAAATTTATTATTCATAACTTTGTTCGGTTTCAAATTGAGTTTCAATTATCGCACTACAGTTCATAAGCATCTTAACAAGTAAAAACACCTGGTTTAGAAGAATGTTTGCGCTTGCAAGGTTGACATTTGATCAGAGGCTCTTAAATTTCTTTATTTTTCGGACTAAAAACGAATAAACTTCTCAGGTCAATTGCAACTCTGAAATGATACTCGTTAGCAGCTATAAGCAATTTCTTCCGTTTATTCGATAACATTAGGTTAATCTTCGTTATGAATAAGATATCTCGTATGGCTGCTTTTCTAGATCCTTGCGAATGCGACATTTTTCTTTCGATGACGTTAAATAGATATCAGAGCTGTTTGTCATTTTAATCAAACCGTTGAGGCATTTATAGCCCCCCTTCATAAATATTAGCCACTAGTCCTATTATTCTATTAAATTAGAGCTCTCTATTTGTCATAATTGGGAAACAGGAATGAAATTGGCCTGAAACAGTATAGAGCAACGCCATTATACTATACTGAACTCTGTGGCCGTCATAGCCTTTTAAGATGCCAACTTGTTACATAAAATTATGAGGTTAAAGTTTCACTTAAGTCACGATTACCGAGCTCCTCAAAATCGAGGCAGTTGGTTGCATTTTTATTGTTAAAATGTTATTTTCGCAGCACAGTTTTTACATATATCAAACTAATTCAATACATACAGCAAACTATACACTAACAATTTTCCATTGAACACTCTAAAATTTTCTCGAGTGAATCATGCAAAAATTTGTGTTTTTACCAGATTTCTCAGGTAAAATCGGACAGACAATTTTAGGCTCATTTACACGAGAAATCGTGTAAACTTACACGATTTTCTCGGACTTTACTTTACGATTTTTTAAGTCAGAAAAGCTGTCAAATCTAATTTTGGGTGTCGTTACTAAAGATTTCACTCAAACCAGACTAAATGTTCATAAAACTCATAAATCACAACCGTATTGATTTAATTTCTTTGATGAAACCATCAATGAAACCAGGAGAACAACTGAACGGAAAAATTCCCCGAAAGTTCTTGTAAAAAATTGTAAATATTCTCATACGCTAATTCACACGAAAAATTTTTAACTTTTGATCTCGCAAGGAAAAATCGTGTACCATCACATGAAAATGTTTTAGAGTGAAAACTTAAAATTTTGAAGTCTTGGGTTTCAAACTTCTACAAAAAAGATAACTGCCTGCATTTAATAAATATCTAAATTTGAACACACATCATACCAAAGTCATGATGTCAGCAAAACGAAAGAAAGCAATAAAATTGATCACAAAAAAGTCGCAACTATAAAATATTTTATAGTTTGATAGAAAAAAGTATATTTTTAACACTAATTTCTAAGAGGTTTCCAAGTTAAATATTAATATCAGTGAAAAAAGGGAGCAATTAACTAAACTGCATTTTACAAAAAACTCTGTATTTTCAAACTTTATAAGGTGAAACCAATCAATTAGTATCGACAGGATTTTTAACAAGATAATTACAGCAATGATTACCAGGTCAATAATCGTTGCTCTTTTTTGAATAACATCTCCTCTAATTTAGCGTGATAAGCATTTTCATTCGATTGAACGAATATTATTTGTATATCTTTTTCAGATTCATTTTGTTTCACAGAAGTTAAGGTCTAAATTTGTTTTGGTTAATTAGAAAACAATTAGGCGTCAAAAATTAAAATTACGCTAGCCTAGTGGAGCCACTACCATTACAACTGGCGTTCAACGTGTATTACGAGCGTCTACCGGTACCAAAAAAATAGTTGCAAAGAATGTGGCTGGTGCTTCTCATCGTTTTTGTTACGCACGACGTGCGAAGCGCTTAAATTTTGTTTAAGTAGTTTCCACACGCAAATTAAAAAACCTGAATTGGAAAACAGTTCCAAAATCAATTATTAGTATTTGCGCTCAGCGGTAATGGCAATTCGCAAAAAATTAACTTTTTAAGTTAAACAATACCAAAGTGAAGCGAAGTGTACCGGCAGATTTGACGAAGAAACTGTTTTGAACAATGATTACTAAAATGAGGGATTATACTGCAATTGGGTAAAATCTAATTACAGCAATTTTGTGAATGGTTTCCCCAAAAATTAATTCGCGGCGGAAAGCGATTCCACTTTTTCAATTTTTAGTGACTGATATTTCCATATAGGGCACCGCCTTTTCATTCGCAAATTGTGTTTGTACGTTTCACACGTACAATGTATCAAGATAGAACATGTGAAATCTGGATACAAAATTTAGTAATTTTACACAGAGATTTGGCACCGGTAGAGGCTAGTAATTTGACTGAATAAATTGGGAAGGAGGTTGATTCAAGTTCTATATGTAGTTTATTTTGCAAAAAAATTCCTGGAAACTTATTATAATTAGAACCGTAAATGGCAGCTTTGTAATTGAAGCAATATCAGAAAACAAAAAAGTTTTTTTATAAGCCACATTTGGTCAATTCTACGATTGCTAAGGCGCCATATATGGTTCGTTCTGTGGTCAGTAACTTAAGTCAACCGGGGTTGGACAAATTTCAACTTAGTGTGAAAAAGTAAATTAAAAACAACAAACCTTGTAAACTGCAGATCTTATTGCGTACTTTGAAAGAAATGGTTTTGAGAATGAATGTCTACGGAACAATTTGAGCAAAGAGGCAGGTTGTTTAGATTGTTTAAAGGTAGAAAATGCAGGAATAGCAGCGAGGGGTACGAGATCGGAAAGTTATCTTGCAAGATCTTGCAAGATTCTTGCAAAGAATCAAAGATCTCCCATAAGTAATTAAAATCCCAGATCCATCATATATGTCTAACAAATTGCAAAACCGATTTTTGTGGGAAAAGAGCTTCCTCCTTTGCAAAACAAAAACTAGAGATGTTTCGACATGTGAAAACAAGTTGCATTTATGTATCCATGAAGGCAACTAAAGGTCATAAGCCGATGTCGCAATTTTGAGAAATAAAGACCCGTTCAGTCAATTTAAAAAACTCGATATGTCATGCCATGAATTGTAAGATCTTGAGCTAAATCTTGTTAAAAGTTACGATACCTTAGCATTATCTTGCTGGGCTAAGTTTACATGATCCCATTTGAAATGACGTGATAAGATAATGTTAAAGTACTTATTCTGGAAACACAGGCACATCTTGTACATGTCTTGGCCTTTTATCATCAAGATTTGCAAGATTTGCAAGATTGATAGATTTTTGCAAGATTAACGTCCTCTTGCAAGATCTTGCAGAATTAGCATCCTGTCTCGAATAGGGTTTTCAATGGGCTTGGATACTTACGGACAAAGTAGGGGTATAGCCAGACGAGCAGGAAAAAGAGGACTTGAGGCAGCACCCAAGTGGGCATGATTGACATGATGGCCTTTTGCTTCGTGAAGTTGTTCAGATAGTGTACCTGAAACAACAACAAACATTTTTGCAAAAATTTTTATGTCAACAATTTTTCATAATTGAATCGAATATATTTATATATTGATTCGAATATATAGTATTTTCATCTGTGAACATTCTTGTAATAGCGTTCACAAGAATTGTACAATTAATTATACAAGAATTTTACAAAAATTATCTCATGATCCTAGAGGATAACTGTCCCAATGTTTTTTTTCCAAATTTAGCGTTAGAAAAAGAGGTTCTCTTGGTGCCAATATATTTTCTTGATAAAATTTTATGATTTAGCAATCTTCTATTTATGAAATAAACATAAATATTAGTAGTCTACAATTGGATACACTCTAAAGCTCTCTCGTGTGATATCACACGATTTTTTCTCGTGTGATGAAAAATCACACGATTTTTTGTGTGAAAAATGCGTCTCGTGTGATTTCACACGTGAAAATTTTCTTCGTGTGATGAAAAATTACACGATTTTTCATGTGAGTGAATGTAGGAGGAAAAAAAGCAATTTTTGAAAAAAAAAATCAGATTTTTCCTCGTCCTAATTTCCTTAAGTGATTTTTAGTGATTAAAACCAAAGATAATACTTTAAATTGAAGAAGTTGGGTAAAGTGCATTTTTTCTTTGTTTTTGTCATTTAAAAAGAAAACCTGGTGATTTCAATGGACTATACGTTAGTTATCTGGATTGGAATTTTATGCCGTGCTTGATAAACACCCAACAAAAAGATCCCAATAAAAAGAGTTTAAAAATTTTAACGGATAATGTGTTCAACGTAGATGTAGCGCACTCAATAGTTATAGGTTCAAAACGCTTCTTGAATAATGCAACCTCTGTGGGTCTTTTACTCATCCCAATTTCTTTTAGAACACAAGAATGTTCTGTCACATACTATTTTGGGCTTTTTTCAGTGATTAAAACCAAAGATAAAACATTAAAATGAAAAAATGGGGTAAAGTGGGCCACCTAAATTTGTCTCGGAAAAAATTTGTTTCCAACGTTGATTTTGAGTGAATGTCAAATCCAATTTGTAGAAAATCTCATGTTTTATCAAAATGAGTGTTTTTTTGCGCAAAAACTCATAGCTGGAGAATATAAGAGAATCTAACAAGTTCGTGGCCTTTGAAACAATTTTTTTTAAAGCGATGGTGGCAAAAAGTGTTCCTAACTGTTGGGCCATAAAATTGACCAGCTTGAATTCTTTTTGTGTCTTCTCTTCTATTTCTTGCTATTAGCTCGTGGCCTCCAATTTTTCGAAGAAAATTTTTAATGTTGTATTTTTAGAAGGTAGTAAGAGACGTACATGAATAAAATTTCTCCTAACAGCACAAATAACAAGTGCTTTTTGGGGCGACCGCCCCTTTTTTTGAATGAGTTTTGTAAAAAAGCAGTACATGATTTGTCATATGAGATCACATAAAGAATCATGTGCCAACACACGATTTTTCAGTTAAAAAGTGACACACGAAAAAATTGCAATTTACATGATATTTTGTGTGAAATCACACGAATCTCTCGGGTTAGCCTTCACGAGTTGTCACGTGATTCACACGAGTTTTCACGTAAATTCTCATGTAAAGTCACACGATTTTTAGTGTGAGCCAACATAACTTTTCGGGGTTTTTCACATGATTTTTCGGTAATTTTTACGCAAAAAATCGTGTAAAATTTCATTTAAAAAGACACGATTTTTCGTTTGTAAAACCCCCAAAAAAACACGTGGGCTCACATGAAAAATCGTGTAATTCTACATGAGAAATTACGTGAAAACTCGTGTGAATCACATGAAAACTCGTGAAGGCCAACCCGAGAGATTCGTGTGATTTCTCACGAAAAATCACGTAAATTCCAATTTTCTCGTGTGTCACTTTTTAACTGAAAAATCGTGTGTTGGCACATGATTTTTTATGTGATCTCACGCGAGAAAATTTTAGAGTGTAAGAAGTGCCAGATTTTTTGTTCAGGCAATTTTTTTTCGTATTATCTAAAAAAAGTAAATAGTTCAGAGGATCGATCAAGATTTTAAGAATTAAATGGACTAGTTCATCAGTAAGTGTAAATTCGTGGTTCACAGCTGATCATCATTGTTATTATCAGTTCAGCTCAAATCAACAAAGAAATCATTTTCGCAACGACCCATATGATGAATTAACAAATTTTGCGCTCCCTTCTCTTTGGGTGAGACGTCAAAAACGTATCAGTACAGATTGACACCGCCCATTGGGTGACATAATTTTCACAAAATACTCTCCTTGTAACGTCAGAGATAAGGATACAACGGTTTGCTCGTATTCCATATTTGCTTATATTCTATGGCCTCTTGCTATAACAGAGATTGATTGAGATAACCTACTGAATGCTAAGGATAACACAACCGGCTGCAAGAATCGGTTGTCAGCCAGAATGGCGATTCATTTAAGGGTTTTAAGAACTGTCTCTGAAAACCCCCAACGACTCGAAGATTGTAGGAATAAATTGAATTCCTATTTTGCTAAATTTCTAGGCGTAATGTTCGTCCCTCCTGTCTTCAGCAGGTGTCAGAATGAAACCATTGTTCGTCGCCGTATTTGCGGTAGGGATTGATCGCACCGGAGAAGCTATGTTAACAACCAAAGCTGCTGGCTAACCCCAATCCCATAAAGATAATGAGATGGAGCGATCAATGTTACACATACATTTAAATGTTACACATACATAATTAAATAAAAATTGATATTCTTTCATCGCAATAATAGAACAGAGCTACAACTGATATCATTTTGGAATTCTTGATTGAGGGATGTTTCCTGCCTGGTTGATCTTTCTATGCATCTGCTGTGTCAAACAGACAAAAGTCATTTCAAGAAATATTGCCAGAATGTATTATTGATTAATTGCATAAATTGTTAATTAATCAGTTATTCAGTCTTAATGTAGAGACCCTCTCTGACCACCAAGATCTTTGCCAAAAAAACTAATTTTACATAACTGATATGTTAAGGGAAGTCCCCAAACACAACTAAAAAATAAAGGTCAAATTTAGAGGAAAAGCTGAAAAATCTTCGTTTTTATTTTTTCTAAAAACTAATTCTAGTACAACAACTTAATTTAGGCTAATTTATGTGATGCACTCATTGGTGGAGCTGAAAAACTTTAAAACTAGGTGAAACTTTCGAAACAAAAATTTTCTTCAAAGGTTTGTAAGTGTTTCCTAAATCATTAGTAGGCTTATTTATTTTTCGTCTAGATTGATATCTGGCACAATTCTCGCAAGATTTGAATGCGCTCATCACTAGAGCTGAAGCCGATGTGAAAAGCTGAGTGCCTAAATTATTTAAGTGGCATAGATATAAGAGGCATATAAAAGCTTCTGTTATTCACTTTGTTCATACTATTTTTGTTAGTTTTTTAAAAGTTATGAAATAAAGCATTGTTTTAAGGGCGTGGCAATTAACAACTAATTCGAACCAAAGTTATGATTCAATTGCACAGGTCGAAATTATGGATCGCGTTGGCTCTTAAAAAACCCTTAGCCTATCTGATTTGCATAATTAAAAGCTTTTTAAGACCGTATTTTTGGAAATCTTCCTAGGATGTGTTTTACTAATCATATAAGATGTTCTTTTATAGAAAAGTGTCTGAACAAAAATGACCTCTGTGCTAAAATTAAACGCTTGATCTGTTTTAATGAATATTAGAGCTTATAGCTCAAGAAAAGTGGAATCATGTCATATTGATCTCTTAAACCTTTTTTATAACATCTTTTAAACATTTTTACTTTGAAACTTGGATGGCGTTCATCATTTTATGAAAAGGATGAAATTACTGGCGTTTTTTATGTCATTTTCAGATGTGATCAAGACTAATACCGTTGCTGATCACAGGTCTGAGAAAACTTTTCCAAAACTGTCTGTTTTTGGTGTAATTTCATTTTGAAAATTTAATTTTTAGTTGGTAGATTTTTTTGCGCCAGTTTACAGTGATTCAACAGTTTGGTGTAAAAACACTCTTAACATAATAGCAGACTCTTAACATAATAGCATTAAACATAGAATAATGTTTAAACAAAAATAATAAATCGTTTCCAGCAGTTATCCAGTATCTTCAAAACTACTTTTACAAATACAAAAATTAGCCGTGAGTGTGAGTTAGCACTTGGATGGCCCCTTTTCAAGTGTCTCGCTCAATTTAGATTGATGACGAATCAGAATGGAAAAAATAAGACAAGTTGCTAAAAATTGTTTCCTAAAGTTGCTTATCGTATTATATTGAAATAAATGCAGAAAAAACATGATTCTAGCATACATGGAGCGCATTTTATATAGATTATACCCAAATCCTTGAACCTTTTGGGACCTTGAACAGCTAGCCCTCTTTTCAAAAACGTGCCCCTTTGCGATACTAGTCTAGCCAATTAAGGAATTAGAGAGAATCTTGGCAGTGCCCTGGTCAGATCTGGAAGTGGAATTAGGGTCTCAAGCAGAGGCAGCCTTGCACTACCAGCTTGTAACAGCAGGGACCGCTGTTGGGATTGGAAGTGTAATCTCTGTGGTACAATAGTGAAGTGCCAGTCAAAATGTCCAAAGTCATTTCAGCCCATTTCTTTGGGATTTCCTCATTGGTTTGCATATCGAATTTTGGATATAATGTAATGTGTAAAATTACAAGCCAAATTATACAAGCTATATAGTCGTTAGGGAGAAAAATCTTTATCTTGTTTCATCGCCAAAAATTAATTGGGGTGTGATGTGACCTACATCTTTGCAAAAATGTACATATAAGTTACAAAGCAATTTGAAGGGTTTTTTGGCGGGTTGGTGTCTATTAAAATTGTCCTAATTCAGAACCATCGACTGATCGATTTATTACATATTGAATGCTTGAATTGCGCAAATAGTTTCATTTTTTTGCGGTCCTGGTTTGACTGGTAGATGAACGCAAAGTAATTCGGAAACACGATAGTATAAAGGATTAACATGCACAATTAACTCACATGCTAAAAAACAATTTTTTATATCAGCGATATATGTTGCGTGCCAAAATTTTGGGATTATCAGAGTCGGAATTCGGATATTGTACTTGAAAATTTTAAAAATGTCTCATGACAACTACTACAATTTTTGTTCTGGCATTTGGTGCTCAGATTTATCACCCCACCCCTTCCGCCTCCCCATTGTTTCACCCCGATTTTTATTTTATATATAATTGGTACAATTAGTATTCAAAATAAGGTTTGGATAGATAGCGTTGGGATTAATATTCTCTCAAAATTAGATATTTGTAGGGTTCTGGGCAAAGGTTTTTGGGTGAAAAGTTTTTAAGGGTGAATTAATATATGAGTGAAATCATGTGGTGTTTAAGGGGGGGGGGGGTTAAGTGAATCGGAATTTTGTTGAAGATATAAATTGGGCTCCTTGCTGGTTTATGATAGACCGACTTAGCTATTAGAGGAAAACAACAAAAAACAATATGCATGTATGTATATATTTCAGCATTCATGATTATGTAAGTTTGACCCTGTACCTAGATCCGCATTTACGTGAGGTTTTCCTCCTGTACTTCAAAGAATATTTAATATATGCTAATGTTCAACCATTAACTGCAACTCAGGCTGATGAAAGAATTCATAGTGAAGTCGAAGTTACTTCTAAACCATCTAGCGTTTTTTTTACTATCGTTACACGAGGAGGGGGGGGGGGTTGAATGTATGTTATCATGTTCGCTTCTTGTTGCGACCTTGATATGTATATTTACATCCTTGCTTCTTCCTTTGGTTACACATTTTATAATTCCTAATATTTAGCAGGATACATTGTAACTTATAAGCACTTGGGTGAAAGCAGGGTTGGGTTGAGTTAGTTTATTACCAACTTGATCATTTATAACCATGGTATAAACTATAAGTATGCCTGTAAGATGGAAATTAACGTCAGAAACAGTCGACAGCTTTCTGCGTTGACTAATTGCTAACACATTTCGAGAGAGCATTAAATAGTACTGTTCCGATAATTGTTCCTAAAACGGATGGGGTGGGGGATAAATAACATTTTTTTTTCGTAATTCTTATTAATTCCGGATGGCCGCGGTGAAATCTTGTCTGAAAATTACAACGAATGCCCCCCATAAAAATACTCAAAAATTTGCATGAATCTTAAATTCTGAACATTTTTTGTTAACTCTTAGTCGAAAGATAGGTCTTTGAGTGATAACTTGATTGGTTAAACACTGTTTGTTAAATTGCCATAGAAAAGAGAACTGAATTGGAAAACAATAGCTGTCATATTTAATTACATGATAGTATTTAGCATATATAGAAACTGTTATCCAAAAAATCACACATGAATAAATAAATGACCTACTACCCGGGTCGAGGTTTGGCCAAAAAATAATGTAAGATTAGAGGTGAATAGCGGTGAAAAAAAACTTTTTTCACCGCAAAGCGCCCGTATCTTTTAGCGTTGAATGCGGTGAACTTTTGCGGTTCTTAGCGGTGAAAAATTTTTTCACCGCATATATCGGAATCCTTACAAAGAAGAAACTTCCGTACAGGGGTTCGAGCCTCTACCTCCTGTGTGTCACCAATTTCGTAATCCACTGCGCAATCTCGCACTTACTTCAACGATATTTCCTGTGAATATAAGATAAGCGTTGAAATTAGCGCGGTGAATATATGCAAGATTTGCAGTTTTAGCGGTGAAAAATTATTTCTAAGGGTAGCGGTGAAGAATTTTTTGTCACCACTTTCTGCTGGTAGCGTTGAAAAATTTTATCCCTCCGCATCCTGCAGGTAGCGGTGAGAAATTTTCTTTCACCGCTTAAGCGGTGAAAAAACATTTTCACCGCTTAAAAGTTTTTTTCACCGCATTCATCGCATTGAACGCAAATCTTACACTTTTACTCAAATTCACAGCAAATCTTACATCTTTTAGTGATTTTTAGCGGTGACACCTCGACCCGAGTATCAATGTACCATTTTTGCATATTTCTAAAAAACTAATGACTTGTTTTTATTCTTGGATAAATAGGCATCAGAAATGCGTAAACACTAACAAAATTCCAATTCCATGGGTGTATTAAGGAACACATGCCAGGAACAAATAGAAAACAGTCCGTGAATATAGGCGAAAATTTTTTTCATCTATCAACCGTTAATCAAGCCCGGAGGAAAGTATGAGAGATTGAGTTCAACCATTGCAAGCTCAAATTTTATCGGAGAACTGCTGGTCAAAAATTATTCGTTTCAAAAAATTAATGGAAGAGCATCGCAATTTTGGATGGATGAAATGTTTCTATATGTATTAGAGAAATACTTTTAAAAATACAAAATCGAATACAAAAAAATCAGCAAGCATTCTGGTCGCCGTGTTTGAGGATATCAAAATTACTGCCTATCAATTAGGGAACATTTGTCTTCAGTAGTTATACATTAAAGACATTTTTTAGAAGAAATTACTAGCGAGTTAACAAAAGAGTAAAGTTGAGAGCTTATCCTCTCATTAAACTAATTTGCTATTATCGGCTCATGAAGTGTTAAAGAAAAGAACTATTTCATTAGAAAACACAAACAGTGCAAGACTTGCATCGCAGAGCCTAAATACGATATCCTTAAGTTCAATTCAAAAAATCAAAAAATTAATAGTCGCGTAATGATTTCTTAGCTATAGGAATTACTTGTTGCGTAATTTTCTCTGAATTTTAACAAATATCAGCTAAATATTAAAACAGCGAAATAGAAAAACAATGAAATATTTTAAACAATGAAATAGAAGATGAACAATGAATGAAATAAAAACTAATAGAACTATGTAAGGGCCCTATAAAACAATTTTCATATTTATGGTCAAGGAATTTGAGATTTCCAAAGTGATTTTCAATTCAAAAAATTTTATAAACTTTTTAAGATATATTTTCGGTTAAGCAATTACAAATATTTACATTGCGCAAGATCCACCATCGGGGTTTTTTGACAACACGTTAATCAATCATTCTTTTAGGTCGGGTCGGTCCTCAAGTTTATACTTTGTTTTATTCTACTGAAACCTCCTGCAACATTCTACTGGCAACAGTCACATAACTGTAATAAAAACTTCTACGCCTATATAAGACTCCTGTTAGCTCACGAATAATTTCAAAATACGTCATCTGTTGTTCTCTTGCATAGAAAGTCAATTTAGGAGCTCTTATAGAACTCTAATTTTTTTTAAAAAAAAGTCGAACTTGTAACGACTAATAGGAAGGATAGTCTTCTTTAATTAACCTAGTTTATGGTTGCTGATAAGGTACTGTGAAGTGGTAGGATGCGAAGTTAATCTTTTCTGTCAAAATGCTAAACTACATAATCAAAAAATTAATAAAGAAAAGTCTTCCAGATTTTTTTTGTGATTCGGGAAAATCTTGCTTAACTGTTTGGGAGACAAAACTTTCCATTCCATAAAGAAAATCAATTCCCTGTTAAGATTAGGATCAAAGAGCTGATGAGAAGCCGTGTTTAATTCCAGAATTGTAAAATCTGGCCGGTCAAAATATTTTGGGGAGAGATGCAAAAACTATATCTGCAGAAAGCATTGGAAAATAGAATAGAACATTTAAAAGACATTTTTTGGAATTTTGAAACGACAAATCGCTTATCAAAACTCTCTCGTCAGTTTGATTCACCAGGTATCAACTGTAAGGTAACATAAATTCAATATTTGACGCGCATATTTTCGAAAAACTGTCTGTTGTCTCTGATAGAGATGTGTCAATGTGCTGCAGATGAAGCAAACGTCGTTTCAAGTTAGTAAAGTTATGTTTTTGAAGATGCTGGAGAAAAACAATTCTTAATTTCTTCACGATGTTTTACATAAATTTTGTATAATAAAAAGAGCTAATAATTTTTTTATTGAGCCTCTTTCATACCTCAATAGAGCGTATATTCCAAATTTGTCCTTTTTCGTTCTTAACTGTCTTCGCATAAGCATTTTTGATTAAGTATTTTGCCAAAAGTTGTTTTTTTATTCTTACTTTTCTCATTGTTTGAACCAGTTTTTATAACCCTCCTGATAAAATTTCTCTTCTTGTAGTTCCATATATCAGCAAGATTCTTAACAATTTGAAAAAAAAAATCAAAAACTTTTACCATTCTTCTTTGGTTTACCGTACATTATCTATTTTTTGTTTGTTATACGCCATAATCAAAAATTGACGGAAGCGAAATATCGAGTTGTCAGAGAACTTGTGAAAAAATGCTATATAGTTCTCCGATATTGCAAACTATCAATATCGATTGTTTTTTTCCTTTGCTCTTATAACAATTTAGTTCATCTTCTATATTTTATATTAATAAAAGAGAGCATAGGAAAAAGAGCGTATGAAAAAACAAATGAGATTAATAGTTTGCAATATCGGATAACTATATAGAATTTTTCACAATTTCCACACTGTTTGAGGTTAAATTGATTAAATAACTCAGCAGAATCAATCAAATGCTTATTTCTCTATTCTATTGGCTCAAACTAGGGTTGACACCTAGTGGGTAAAATGATCTAATATGATTTTTCTTAATTTTAAGGTCTTAAAAAATTAAAATTGAAACTTTTTTTCATTGTTTTGTGAGACAAAAAATATATAATTGATCATAGGGCCTCAAACTATACGTTTTTGTCAACTCCGGAAAAAATCTCTGATTCGCATTTTTCCGCGTTTTTTTGTTCATCTCCCTTGATTCGTTATTTTTGTTAACTGGAAAATAATTAGTAGCATGCATGGGCACCTACTTTTTTTGAAAACGATGATGTCTAAATTTCAAATGTTAGGAAGTTTTCAAAAAGCTATTTCAGGAAAAAAACTGCGTGTTCAGTTTGAAGAAATATTATGTTCGTCGTTTGGATGTTTTTTTTCTCAGTGAAACATTACGCAATTAATTGCCCTAATTTCTCGGCCTATGGTCTAGATCATTTTTTGATTCGTCAACATAGAACAAAACACAGGTTTTCATCGACTATTTTCCAGTAAGCTCTTTCAAAATCACGAAAAATAACGGTTGAAATCGAGGGAATATTTTGCTTCCAGATTTTTTAATTATCTTACGAAAAAGCAATAATGACGTGGACAGCAAGTATTGCCTGGATAATATTATATATGTTGACTTGTCAAGTCTCTCGGGTAGCTCATGAAAAATTATGTGCTTATCATATCAGAATTAAAATTTCAGCTTAACTTTGATAAATTTTCTTTTTTAATTAAATTTTCAGTCAGCCAGCATGCTTTCTGTTCTTTTGCAGATTGGTTTCAAAAAATGATTTCTGGGGCTGTTTTTTATCGGAAACCTTATCAAAAATTATTTTGTGAAGCTTAAACGATTAGGAAAAACAGAATAATATAATATCCTTGTTTCTGTTGTTCATTTTTTATCCATAAGTAGTATTTTAAAATGATTAAACAGAGTACGAAATCCATTGTTAGCTTTCACATAACTGACAATAATAGACTATTGAAATGCAGTTATCAATCAATCAGAACGTTTATAGCAGTATGTATTTAAACAATTTGACAACAAAATGCCCATTTGAAAAATGTGGTTGCCAATTTTTCAGAAAATTTAGCAACAAATTGGACCAAAACGGTAAAATTAAAGAACTGTGTTGTGTATATTACTATTTTTCTGATCAAAATTTGAATGTTGAAATAGCAAGTGCTTGATTGGATACTTCCAAAACTGAATTTGAGGAATATAATGAACGTAGTAATAATAAAAATAAAAATCATTCATCTTTTACTCATTCATTGCTTTATAAGTTGCCGACATCTAGCAATCTACTTAAAGACCGACATCTATAATGACATTATTACTGAACTATTACTAAGTGCTAACTCAATTCCACTTTTTTTTGGGGGGGGGGGGGTGGAACTTTATGAAACCAGAAAATAGCGATAGATCGCTATCCTCTGGGGATGAAAATAAAAAGTTCTCGAACAATGGATCCCGCAAGAAACTGAACTGATCTGCAAGAAAAATGCTTTGAGAACTGATCTGTAAGTTTTTAATTATTTCAAATGAAAAAAGCGCTAAAATTTTGTGCATGTTCAGTTTTTCGTTTACATCAGTTAAATATACCATCACATCAAAAAATTTTAATTGCGATGAGTGCCTCTTTGTGAGCATGCCAATGTTTGCATATGTGAAAGCGCTTATTTGTGTGTGCTTTATGTGTGTGTGTGTTTGTTTGTATGTGTTTATGTGTGTGTGTTTTTCTGTGCGCGCATTTGTAGACGTGTGTGTGTGTCTGTGCGTTCTTATGTGATTGTGAGTGTCTGTGTGCTGCGTGCTTGCGCGTGTGCTTGTTTGTACGCGTATTTGTGTGTATGCCTGTGTGTGTGTGTGTGTGTGTGTGTGTGTGTGTGTGTGTGTGTGTGTGTGTGCGGGGGGGGGGGCTACGTGAGTGTGTGCTTGTGCTTGAATGTGTGTTTGTGGGTTTGGGTTGGGAGCTCCAGTTGGTTTTCACGAACTGCATTGATTACGCGGTTGAAACATACTTTCTTTGCCTACATCAAACTTTTCTTGACAAATGAGTGTTGTAAACGTAAATGATTTAAAGATGCGGCATCTTGAATTGATGCAAAGTTTTGTATTTTATTTTATTTTCAGAAAAAATTGACATATAATTACGTGAAACAAATTAGTGTTTATTACTTTTGCTGATATGCAGTTTTGAACATTTATTGCAAATAGATCTTATAAAAGTTTTTAATCTAATGCTATAAAAAGGTGTTGTTGTTTGTCCAGCGAACTAGTTTTTTAACGTCTGAGAAGTTTTTGTTTTGAAAATCTGATCAGTTTTGAAAATCATTTCTTTTTTTTTCCTCGAAAAATTTAACCTAAACTTTGATTTTTTAAAAGCTGGCTCTTAATCTTAATCTCATGAACGCTTTTAAATGGGACTCTGGATTTTCATTGCTTCCCAGATTTTCAAAGATGGACAGGTTCTTTCTTTATAGTGTTGAAAGTAAATAAACCACAAACAGTGGTGATTTGCGTGAAGCAGTAAAGGTAGCAGAACAGTTGTTCCAAAGCGTGGAAACTTTAAGAGACGAGTGATAAAACAAATTTCCCTGTTCCACAAATTTGTTTTTGCTGAAGAATGGAGCAAATTACTTATGGTTCCACGTTTTTGTCATTGTCTAGCAGCTTTTTTAACAACAATATTTTCCTAAAACGTAGCTATTGACTGTTTCAAGGTTTCGGATTAGGTTTCTTCGCACTACGGTAATTCGTTTATTGGCCGAAGACTGAATCACTTCACTACTTGTTATCATTTGTTAATCCCAAAATTACTGCAGCAACCTTGTGCATAAGCTAATTTCAGTCAGTCATTCAAATATTCTTTCGGCTGATCTAAGTGGTTGACACCATTTTTCATAATGGACTCATCTGAAAACCATTTCCTTTTTTTATCAGAAGTACTTTGACCTATTAACGATATGGCTGAAGTCCCAGTAAAAAACATTAAGAAAACTATAAATTCTATCAACAATATCACCTAAGTTTATTAACGTCAATTCAGGCTGCTTAGAATTTTTTTCTCAGAATCTGAGTTTTCATTAAATTAACTCCTTAGTTAGACATCTTTTTTTGGAATCCTATTTTTTCGCAAAATCAGTTCATATCATGAACAGATCAAATAGTCATTTCAACACATTTTGAAGATACCAACCACACAACCGGGTTATCAATTGCAAAGTATAATTCGCATGGCCAGCCTGATATTGTAGATTTGTAGTTAATTTTAATTTGCCGACTCATTGGGTGAGACAAGGCAACAAAATTACTTATTGAATTTTCAATTCATTGTTGATCACGCTTGGACCCGAAAATCCCCTCTGTTTTGGTAAGAAATTTTGTCAACACAATCAGGGCTCTCATTGGTCTCTAGCAAGTATCATGAATGCAGTTCCTCGGCTAGCGATTACAAATTGACTGTGTTAATTTGTTAAGGACAACCGACTGACCCTCAGAAGTAAAGCATCTTTTGTAAGCAAGAACAGTCATTTTTTATCGTCTTCTTCAATGTCTGTGACAAACCCCGAGAACTGGTCCAGAGACTGTCGAACGCCTAAACCTGGTAAAATTTTAGGCAGGGTCACTAGAGCCGCAAATCTTCACTAAGAAGGCTACCCAAAATGTTTTGCAAGAACGTCCCGTTGCTCATCATCAAACTTCTGCAAGTTTTGAATAAATTTTGTCGGAGAGGTACAGCGAAGCGTATACACAATTTTCGGTGCTCCTAGACAGTGACGTATGATTCGTACATCAAGACATCATATCAAAAATAGGGAACTCAACAAATAATACTGATTTCTTTTCAGCTTTGATAGTTTGACAATTTTTGTTGCCGTAGGTACATGAAGCAATCGCAGTTGTTTCTGGTAATCTGTCAGCTATTGTTTCAGAAATTCATTTGAAGCCGGGAAGTATTTTTTTGTGAAAACTACAAAAACTTCTGAGATGGCACAATTACTGTCCTATGTGTACATTGCCCTTGTTGTTTTATTGTTAATTTTTCACAGAGAGCCTCATCTGTAAGTTCTAAATTGCCCTAATTAGATTTTCAGGAGAAAAAAGTGTGACAAATTTGTTAAGAGGGTCACCGATCGCCAATCATTCATGTCAGTGACCCAACCTTTGAAAAATCAAATCCGCATAAAGCAGGGGGTCAATTTATTTTTTGAAAAATCTTACAAAATCGTAAATTATACTAAAGATGGTTAATGATAATGACAAAATTCTCTGTTGTTCCTACATGAATATAACATAAATGATTAGCCTCACATTTTGCAAAAGCACTTAGCTCACAAAAATGAGAAGGAGACGTTTTTCCAAATATAGAGGTGCTGTTTTTTATTCTTACTAAAACGGAAATAAATCCTAACTAATTTCCCCATTAATGATTTTCACCTGATTCAAAAGAGGAAGTGCGAACTCGTTCGTCGAGATCGCAGCTGCAAAAAGTAGCAAAGAAAATATTTATAAGTCATAATTCACTGTCAGTGATGGCTAATTCATTGCTCCTAATGTTAGTGAAAGAGGCGCCATACACAACTCGAAGGCAATGAAATGACCATCAATTTGCAGTCGAGTGACCTTCAGGCGAGAACTCTTACACATCCTTGATAGCTCAATGACAACTCAAAAACCTGCCAAATTGCACTCTAATGATATTTTGAATGCCTGGAAAACCCTACATCAAAGCAGTGGCGGACCAAATTCACCTTTCAATCTCGATAGAGGAGTAAACAAAATAGACAACTGGAATAAACATAGCTGGGCGGTTCGGTTCCTGGAACATAGCTTAGACAGCTTAAAGTAGATAACAAAGATATTATCATAAATAAAAGCAGTAAAATTATCGTCAACATCGGCTAATTGTCCGAGTATTACTACCAAAGGGAAAACTAGAGCTGTCTACAGGAAAAGCCTACTCAATCTTAGAACAGCTCATTCGCGTGTTCTAATTTATTGTGTCTTTCAAAAGTTTGATGCAAAGTTATGACGCAAAAATCCGAAGAATTTGATACTTGTGAATTTTATATCAAACCAAATGACCCATGAAAATTACAGGAAACATTAGAGAGAAAACATTAGAATGAGAATTTTTGTTATCCGCTCGGCTAGCTTATAATAAGCATCAAAATAAGGTGCAATGTTATGCCTAAAAAACTGGAGAAAAATGACAAAAACAGACCATAAGTAAATAGACATTCTGAATGAACAATCAATTGCCAATCTCACATAATTAAAAAACACTTTATACGTCTGTTATTTTTAATGATCGACACATTCCAGAAAACGATCTAATAATTTTGAAGACAAGCTCGAAAAAATCGGAAAGATTATCTGTTTTTTTTTAGACTCTGTTGTTCTTAAGTAAGTAGCCGAGAGTGTGATTCGACCCAAAAAACCGGTTTAAAAGCTGCAAATAAGGAAAAACGAATATTTGTTAATTGAAAGAAAAATAATTTTGCAATAAAGATGCAAGTCCCAACACAGCAAAAATTAAGAAAACAATAACAACAAAAATGAACAAAGCCCGAAAGAATACAAAATATGAAAAATTGGACGGGCAATTTGTTTTCAGTTTGATTTCTCGGATCAATTGCGGAGAAAGAAAAACTTACCATTGATTTCCTGTTCTGTTTAGATTCCCAATGAAGCAAATAATCAAAATCTACGAGCATTGGCATTTAACTAGTTGGTATTAAATTTCAACGAATAATTAAAACAACAATCAATTTAGTTTGAAGAATTTTGATTGAATGATGCGCCTTAGATAAAAGTGAAGCTAATGCAGTTAGAAAAAAATCTAAGGCAATGTTCCTCTTAGAGCTGATGTACAAAATTATTTAAATAAAAATTACTTCTTCCTAAAAAAATAACAATAAAAAATATGTCCGTTCTAGCCGAGAGTGAAATCTCAGAATTTGTGCTCATTTTTACTCTTGAGGGTTAGTTTGATTTTAGTTTTGGCTAAAACACCATCCCCTTTTTACGCAAACTTACGTATATTGACGCAGCGTTCCATTGTATTCAAGAGGCTACATGATTAAGGTTCTGGCAAATGGAAAAAAAAGTTCAATTACAGCTCAGTTAAACAGTTTTTAGCTGCCAAAATTGACGTTAATTTGCCCATTGACCTAAACAATGTCCAGAAAACACAATTTAAATTTCTGGGTTCAATTTAAAATTAAAAATATCTTAAATTTTTCACATCTTTTTTTTTCATATTTAGGAAGCGAATACTTGCTTTCAATTTAACCCGATAGAGCATTCCACTTGACTAAAACCTATTCAACCTATCTATTCAATTATTTACGAGAAAGTGAATAAATATTAAACAACGAATAATAACTTAACAATAAATACAAAATAAAGTGATCTTTTACAAATTTGCTTGAGTATTTCCAAAATCACGAAAATGAACAAAGAACCTTAAAAATCTGCCTTTTCCATTCGTGATTGACGTTTTCGGGAAAAAATCTATTAAAATTCAAAAATTAACAAAAAAATCACGAAATTATGTTCCTTGAAACAATGCTATTTGTAAATAAGTACTCGAGAAAGTGCCTCAACCCACGAAACGGCTTAAAAAATGAATCTTAAAATAAGTAAAAAATAAAAAATTCTTCAAGAAAGAACAACGCATTTGAATTGAAGCAAATCATCATAAAACAATAGAAAAGTAAATGAAAACAATTGTTTTATTAGAGCTGAGGGGAAAAGTATCGGGAACAAAACCGCTTCTTTTTATAAAAAAAATTTACCAATTAAACAGTTTATGTTGGTAATAAACAATTGTGAAATTCCTGCGTTTATGTTAATGTTTCCTCTTGAACGATAGTTTATTTGGTTTGCATTGCACATCCTTACACAGATTGGTGCGGGCTTCCAATAAATGTTTAAATAATTTTCAGA